>NC_033569.1:662485-993728 GCF_001680005.1 Plasmodium coatneyi
ATATGCAACTGGAGGCCTTCCAAATTTTATCCTTATAGCTGTTAATTTCGGTACATTTGTCTAAAGCACTTTCTAACTCCTGCTTGAATTCACTATCACATTCACCACAGTCCTCACAGCTATTTTCAAACTTATTATAGAATTCCCTATATGATGTTAATTTCTGTAAATCCCCATCCTACAAATGTAACGAAAAAAATGTACACATATGTTTTCCTCCGTATTTTTATATTTTTATTATAGTATGGATGTTGTACTACAAAAAATTTATGTATATGTCCACGTTGAACAGGAAGAGAACGAACCCCTAGCGTTCCCTCTCCTTCTGCCGATCCTGTCATTATGTTCCTATGTACACTTATTTCGTATATAAATATTTTAGTGTACAACCCCTTATGTACTGAATTACATGAAATATACCGTATGTATATATTGCATATATATGTAGATATAAGAATTATCCGCCGCCCCTTCTTATGATTACATATATAAATTGAACTCCTTATTTCTTCCTAATAATGTGCACAAATTCGTACAAGCATCCAAGTAATCATAATGTATTGTATACATATATGTGCATGCATCAAAATTATTATATGTATATACAAGAACACCATTTCCCCTTTTATCAAAATTTTCATGATACATTATTAATACATTTTCTATTTTTGTGCTACGAAAATTAATAAAAAATTATTATCATATATAGTATGGCGAATATGTACAGAGCAACATTCTTTCCTATTTAAATATACACACATTTATACATATATACTACAGAGCGTACATTTATACAATGTGGTGAAAGAAAGTAGATATGATGCGCAAAGAATTGTATTCATTATTTACTAAGAGGAATGTACCAGATTTCATAATAACACCTTATAATATACTCCATTCTCATCATTTATTATCATTTAATAATAATAACTGCTTCTCTTCCTTCATCTTTCACTGCTTGTTAGTTTATTATTAATAGGTCATTTATATAAAAAATGAGTACCACATTACTTGAATTTTCTCCCTACTCCTTCATCCAATGCACACTACACTACCACGTTTTTATTTACCTACACACCTCATCTCTTTTCTTTACTTTTTTCCTTCCCTCTTCCAGATGAGTTTACCCTAAATAACCTATAAATATATATTGGATGTGTACACTCAGCACGAATTGAGCATCCTTTCTCATAAATTGATATCACATTCTACGTATTAATACACTTTCCTCGATTATTCAGCTTTTATATGTTCACAATGGATAGGAGGGTTTAGGGTTCAGGGTTTAGGGTTTAGGGCTTAGGGTTTAGGGCTTAGGGTTTAGGTTTTTGGGTTTAGGTTTTATGGTTCAGCGTTTAGGTTTCTGTGTTTAGTGGTTAGTGTTCGGCGTTCATGGTTCAGTGTTTTGGAGTTTGATTGTCCAGGGTTTCGGGTCTCATTGTTCAGGGTTTAGGATGTAGAGTTTGGGATTTAGTGTTTAAGGTTTAGTGTTTAGTTTTTAGGTTCAGGTTTTCGGGTATATGATTTAGGATTCAAGGTTTTGTTTTCAGAATCCAGGTTTCATAGTTCAGGTTTCAGAGTTGAGAATTTAGGGTTTAGTGTTTAGGGTGTACAGTTTAGTGTTTATGGTCTAGAGCTTAGTGTTTAGGGTTTAGGATTCAGGGCCTAAGATTTATGGATTTAGGGTTTCATTATTGAGGAATCAGGGTTGTAGAGTTCAGGATTTAGGGATTAGTGTTAAGGGTCTAGGTTTAAGGGTACACTATTCGAGGTATAGTGTTGAGGGTTCAAGATTTAGTTTTTACACATCGAGGTTTATGGTTTAGGGTTCGAGGGCTAAGTTTTATACATCAAGGTTAATGTTATAGGCTTCGGGGTTCAACGTTTATTATTCCATGTTCAAGATTCAGGTTTTAGAGTTTAGGCTACATTGCTCAAGGATTAGGGTTTAGGTTTTAGGATACAGGATTCAAGATTTAGCGCACAGTGTTTAGGCTTTAAGGCCAGGGTTGGGTGTTTAGTATTCAGGATTTTGGTTTCGGGGTTTTGGGTTTAGGGATTTAGGGCTTAGGATTTACGTTTTAGGGTTAAAGGTTCAGGATTTAGGGTTTAGGATTCATGGTTGAGAGATAAGTGTTTAAGGTGTAGATTTCAGATTTTTGGGTTCTTGACTCTGCCTATAGAGCTAAGCTATCCTAAATACCTTCTGGATACCAGAGCATCTGCAGGATCGCAGATGATGGACATAGAAATATAAGGCCTGAATCCTAGCACCTACCGACAAAACCCTAAAGCCTGAACCCTAAATCCTAAACCCTAAACCCCTAAACCCTAAAATCTGAACCTTGAAAACTGAACCCTGAACCCTAAGTATTCATCCAAAAAAGCCTGAACCCTAAACACTAAACAATAAATCCTAAACTATAAAACCCTCAAGCCTAAATCCTGAAACCTAAAACCTAAACACTGAATCGAAAATTCTAAACCCTTAACCCTGAACCCTAAACACTAAGCCACAAAGGCTGAACCCTAAACCGTAAACGCTGAACCCTAAACCCTAAACCCTAAACCCTGAACACTAAGCCCTGAAAACTAAACCCTAAACCCCTAAACCCTAAACCTTAAACCCCTAAACCCTAAACCCAAAACCCTAAACCCTGAACACTAAGCCCTGAAAACTAATCCCTAAACCCCTAAACCCTAAAATCTGAACCTTGAAAACTGAACCCTGAACCCTAAGCATTCATCCAAAAAAGCCTGAACCCTAAACACTAAACAATAAATCCTAAACTATAAAACCCTCAAGCCTAAATCCTGAAACCTAAAACCTAAACACTGAATCGAAAATTCTAAACCCTTAACCCTGAACCCTAAACACTAAGCCACAAAGGCTGAACCCTAAACCGTAAACGCTGAACCCTAAACCCTAAACCCTAAACCCTGAACACTAAGCCCTGAAAACTAAACCCTAAACCCCTAAACCCTAAACCTTAAACCCCTAAACCCTAAACCCAAAACCCTAAACCCTGAACACTAAGCCCTGAAAACTAATCCCTAAACCCCTAAACCCTAAACCTTAAACCCCTAAACCCTAAACCCAAAACCCTAAACCCTGAACACTAAGCCCTGAAAACTAAACCCTAAACCCCTAAACCCTAAACCTTAAACCCCTAAATCCTAAACCTTAAATACCCTTTTCTCTGAACCCTAAACCCTAAACTCCAAGTCCTGAACCTTGAATCCTAAATCCTGAATCATGAACCCTAAACCCTAAACCTAAACCCTCAACCCCGGAAACAGAACACTAAACACTGAACCTCAACCCTAAGAACTGAAAAATAAAATATAAACCGTAAAAAGTTAATTGTAAAACATTAATCTCTAAACCCTGAACCCCCAAGGTTGAACCTAAAAATGTGAAACCTAAAACCTGAACACTAAAACCTGAAACCTGAAATCTTCAATCCTGAAACCCTGAAATTCTAAACCCTAAACCCTGAAGGCTGAACCTAATCCCTGAACCCTAAACACTGAACCCCAAACACTGAACGCAGAACGCTGAACCTTAAATCCTGAACTCTAAACATTGAACCCTAAAGCCTGACCCCAAAACCTGAAGTCTAAGCGCTGAGCCCTAAACCCTGAAATTTAAGCACTGATCGCTAAACCCACAACCCTAAGGACTGAACCATAAACCCTGAGCAATAATTCCTGAACCCTAAACCCTGAACACTAAACAATAAACGCTTAAGCCTAAACCCTAAACCCTAAAAAGTGAAAGCGTGTGCCATAAACCATGAACCCTGAACTCTGAGTCCTAAACCCTGAAACCCTAAACCCTGGAACTGTAAGCGCGGAAACCCTAATCCCTAAAACCTGAACCGTGAATCCTAAATGGGGAACCATAAAGCCTGTACCTTGTGATACACATAAAGAGAAGATAAAGAAGGAAATTTGTATACTAATGTATATAATATAATGTAGTTTAATAAGAGGACATGTATGCTCAAGTGGTAGAGAATATATTGCTTTTTCATATGAATTGTTCATTGTATAATCATCATAAATGGAAAAGGGTGTGTTATGTTGTAGAAGAACGTATTATTATTATTACATGGATGTATTTTCGGGCTTTTTTCCTTTATATAGTTAATATAAGTCCTTGTGCGTTTTTCTTCTCCACTTATTTCTTAAATGAACACTCCGTTTTCTATATAAGCAGAATATAAACATTCACTGAGAACAAAAGAGATATTATGTGTATGAACTGTAGTATACATACTAAGGGATTTTAACAAACATTTTTTTTTAAAATGTTAGCATGAAAATGGAAATTGTGCCGGAAAAAAATATTTCACAAGAGAAAAAAATATTACACTCCTCTATATGTGTATATGTAAGAAATATAATATGGATGTAAATGATCATGTAATGTTCGAATACAAACAAGTATTAACAAAAATAATTAGGAAGTAATGTAACATAGATGGAATAAACAAGCATAATTACAATTCAAATAATATAGGACATATATGGGAAATAAGAAAAAGGAGTATATAGAGGAGGAACTGTGATTACTCCCACTTTATTATTATTATTATGTATAGGGGTCTCATGTATGTATAAAGTATACTTCTGTTTCTGTAAAGGTTGAACAGTGCATAAAACTGAAGGAAATGAGAACCTCATGAGCACGTGTAATTACAGTCTTGCGCACAAAGCTCTCCCATATATCTTCTACTTGAATATATGAGAAATACATTTTAAAATATATTCCATAAAAACAAGAATATATATGAATCATAATGGTATGAGGAGAAGTACTACACACTTGTCCCTTATTCGAATTGAATGTGCAAGTATTGTATATATAATTCTGGAGGCACAGATCAATGGAGGATAGAAATGCATGTGTACACTTCATCATTACCACTTATAGGAAAGACAGAAACCTGTATTATATTCAGATTGGGTATATGATATGCTTAATGGAGGTAACGGCCCCATAAACTTTGGTCAATGTATCCGCAGCTTGCAGGAGAAG
Organism: Plasmodium coatneyi; assembly: GCF_001680005.1. Lineage (NCBI taxonomy): Eukaryota > Apicomplexa > Aconoidasida > Haemosporida > Plasmodiidae > Plasmodium > Plasmodium coatneyi. The sequence continues at coordinate 667,530 of NC_033569.1, forward strand.
TTAAGTGAATATGAACAAGTGCAAGGGAAGACTTTTGAAATTGTGAGTGCCTGGGAACTTGTGTCCAAAATAAAGGGTAAGGGTTCATCCGATAATGATATCTGTCTTTGGTTCTACTATTGGTTGGGGAAATTGTTATTTCCCATACTGGGAGATAAAAAAATCTCGACTGTTATGGATATAATTTACACAGCATGTGGAGAGTCGACCCTGAGAGATAATTGTACAAAGGGGGACATTCATAATGACGAAGGTGATTTCTATAGTAAGAAGAGTAAATTTGAATTAGAACAAGACTCCAATCCAAAACAGGACCAATTACAGAAGTATTATGATTCGTGTGACAGTGACTATAAAAGGCAAGAAGGTCGACAAACTGCTCCTAAATTTCCTTCTGATGTACAGAAACAATGTGCTAACAGCGGTGGAAGTAATCCTACAAACCCATATTGTACCAGATTTATGGATACATATGGAACGTACTGTCACAAGGAAGCGTCATCAGGATTAGTGTGTACACCAACAAAGCCCTCTGCTGAGGATGGTTGGAACCCAGGTTCTTCTGGACCAGGTTCTACTGGACACCAGTCTCCTGGTTCTTCTGCACCAGGTTCGACCGCTGTGGTAAGTGCAATCAGTAATGCTATTAGTGGTGTTTGAATGCTGTGAATGTAAGGGGAAAAAAGCACTAAAGGGGTTGCTTTTTCTTCTACTGTGCGTACACGTGAATTCGTATCTACATATAATATTTTATCCATTGCAAAATAAAAATACATAGCAGTATATATATAAATTCCACCCACCTAACTCCTTTACACCTTTTCCGCCCATACGTATGGTCCAGCCCCTTCACACCCCCACCCCTTCCACCACCCTAGCGCATCCCCCGATTTCATTACATTCATTACAATTTATAGAAAGGATGTTTGGGTATTTTACCCTCGAAGGTAATATATAAAGAATTAGGTGATGCCATTAACCACTGCACTACGATTTCAGTGTCTAACTTGGGAGAAGTACAAAATTCACTTACAAATACAGTAGGCCAGTTCCATGGTTTAGGGGGCTACGAGCAAGCTACTACTGGAGCATATTGCTATGCGTCGCAAAATAAGAAAGGGGAATCATCTGGGGACACGTACTGTAACGCGCTATATTATTGGATAGGGAATACGCTATTCTTTTCTGTGAACGAACCTGGCAAATTTTCTGAAGCTATGAGAAAAGTCTACGACGAACTGAAACAACTGAGAGGACTGAGCACTAATAACAAATGTGAGGTTATGTACAAAAATGACAACATTAGCTGGGATATTTTCACCCAAATGAAAACAATATATGAATATACGCAAGACTACAACACTATAGAAAAGTGCATAGTGGATACTGAAGCATGTGGGTCTAACTGCACAAAGGAAGAATATTCCAGTTACCTGAACGCAGCTGCTGATGCATATAATGCAATTAAACGACATTGTGAAGGCGACGGTGGAAGTGGAAGTGCAAATTCCACTGAGAAGGAATGGTGTACTGAATTCAATAGATGGTTCCACCAGCAGGGGGAAGATGTTGCTCCTAGCAGCAACCCTATTCTTGAACCATCAGTGTTGAAGTGCAAATTAAAATACACACCAGAATGTACAAACGCCTCCATCACCCCTATTGCTGTATCCACTACCCTTGCTACAATAGGATTACCAACAATTGTCACATTCTTTTTATATAAAGTAATAGTATATAATTACAATAATAATAGAGCTATATATTTAACATAAACATGTATACACATATACATATATGTATTGTATATGTATATATTTTTACTCTCCATCCCTTCCCTTTCCTATTTCTTTCCCTTTCTTTATTTTCTTTCAGTATAATCTTTTACCTTCTTGGTTTGGTAACCACTTTTCTTCTGGAAATAGCAACAGCGGAGGAAGGAACAGGAATAACAGAAACAGAAACAGAAGAGGGAAAAGATTCGCCCAAAGCAACTTTGATGCTTCAACGGTATCAGACTCAACGGACCTGTCGACAGTATCCTCAACAGCAGACATTTCCACAGTAGCGAACTCAACAGTAGGTGACTCTTCCATAGAAGATACTTCTACCACATATAATGGTAGGGCACGTATGGGTAGAACACAACAGCAGAGGCAACAAAGGCAACAACAGCAACAACATAGAGGAAGGCAACAACTGCAACATAGGCAAAGTAACAACAGAAATGGGCATAATAGAAATATTGGTTATCAAAACATGTAATGTAACATTAAATATAATGTCTACAACTTCTCTCTATCCCATAAATTATAGACTACACATACAATGTTTACCCCTTCCCCCCAAGAACTATAGTTCCTTATACACCTAAGGAACAAAAAAGAACCACTTTCGGGGGTATGGAATGCGAAGCGCAGGCGGAAAAAAATTTTTATGCATGTGCACATAAATATATTTAATAAAAAAAAGAAAGAGGAAAAAAAAAAAAAATTGCACAAAAAAAAAAAATAATTGTCCACAAAAAAAAAAAAAATAATGCCCTAATATAAATTTTGTCACACAGAGAAAAAATTGCAAAAAAAAAAAAAAATAATTGTCCACAAAAAAAAAAAAAATAATGCCCTAATATAAATTTTGTCACAGAGAAAGAATTGCGAAAAAAAAAAAAACATTGTCCAAAAAAAAAGTGCCTTAATATAAATTTGTCACACAGAAAAAAATTGCACAAAAAGAATTCCCTAATATAAATTTGTCAAATAAAAAAAAAAAGGGAAGGAACCATGTTTGTTGTGCGCATCCGACTTGTTTACACTGTTGAACTGTAGCACATTTTTTTCGAACACACATGTGACACGGATAATTTTTTGTAATTTTGCTTTTAGGCACACACTTTTTTTTGCGGAGGAGAGCACATGTGATGCTGGGCGCAAAATTAACTTTGCCCAATAATAGCACTAAAAGGCCCCTTTTTTTTTTTTTGGTTGTTGTGCTTCCCTTTTATTGTGTACCTCCCCTTTTATTGTGTGTACACTTTCCCCATTTCTTTTTTTTTTTTCATTTTTTTTCTTTTCCTTTTTTTTCATTTCTATGTATGTATGAATAACTGCATGAAGGGAACATACTCCAAATAGGGCACAGAAGAAAAAAAAAAAAAAAATAAAAAATAAAAAAAATAAGGAAACTGGAATTCCACTGTCCTGAGGCTGAGCTCACAAGGGGCAAAACTTATTTGTGAGATTTGAATATTTACTAACCATGGCAATTGTGAACAATTAGTATGAATAGAAAAATTTTATACTATATATACGCTGCTTTTTTTTTTTACATTGTATTAAGTTTCTCACTTTCCTATTTAATCATATAAGTCGGGAAAATTTCTTTCACTTTACTTTTACCTGTTTGGAAAATTTTTTTTTAATAAAGAATTAAAATGCTTATTCATTCTGTTATAAAACTTTTTAACTTTATAATATTTTTTTTGTTTTTTAAAATATATGAATATTTCTTTAAGGAAGGTCAGCAACCTTCCTTTTTTTTTCTATGTTCCGCGCCCCTTTTTGGCAGAATTCTTTCCTTATGGGCTTATTCAAACAAACACACGGAAGGAAGAAAGTAATGAAATATGAAGAAAAGAAGGAAAGAAAGAAAGAAAAAAAAAGGAAGGAAAAAGATAAGGAAGAAAAGAAGCAACGAAAAAAAAGAAGGAAAGGGGTCAAAGAAGGAAAATTGTCATTTTTGCTTCTTACATTTGTAATGAACTATGCGCACTTATTTATGTTCGTTCCCTGCCTTCCTCCTAAGGGATGGGGAAGGGAAGGAAACGTTCCCCTTCCATTCCCTTTCCCATCCAGGTGTTACACAACGACGGTGTTACATGTTTTGATAACCTATTTTTGGACGACCCGGCGGCAACCTATTTGTTCCTGTTCTTCCCCTGGGTTGTCCTGTGTTTACAGAAGAACTTACTGTGGAATGATCTGTTGGACCTATTGTTGTGGAAGTGTCCGTTGAATATTCTGTTAAGGTGTCTTCTGCAGACACATGAAAGTTGCTTGCAGCTGATCTTTTCCTTCTTGTGCTTCTTCTTCCTCCTCCATTTCCAGAAGAGTGCTTACCAAACCAAGAAGACCATGGTTTATACTGAAGGGAAGGAACGTTGTTAGGGTGATGGTAGGTGCAAGGGAAGGTTGTTAGGGGGTGGAAGGAAAGGAAGGTACTGTTAGGAGTGGAAGGAAAGGAAGGTACTGTTAGGAGTGGAAGGAAAGGAAGGTACTGTTAGGAGTGGAAGGAAAGGAAGATACTGTTAGGAGTGGAAGGAAGGAGTGTTAGGGGTGGAAGGGAAGGTTGTTAGGGTGGAAGGAACGTGCTGTTAGGGGTGGAAACTTGTTAGGAGGGGTGGTTAGTGGAAGGATCGTTGTTAGGTGTGTTGGTGCGTTGTTAGGTCTTTGGTGGTAGGTGGGTTGTTAGGTGGAAGGAAGGGGTCTAAGAAGGAAGGAAAGGAGGATCTAAGGAGGGCAGGAGGGTCTAAGAATGAGGAAGGAAAGAAAGGATGATCTAAGGAGGGAAGGAATATGAATTAATTACTATTATTTATATTTCGGAACTATAATGTAGAATGGTAATATTTTACTTTATATAAAAGTAATAGGGCCGCTGGTAATTCTATTGCTGCTATGGTACCAAAAGCAGAAGAAAGAGAAGAAGCTTTATTTGCTTTACTTTCAGCTTCTTTTAATTGGGAGAGTGTTAATTTTTCTGCAAGCGCTGAACGTTCCTTTGTAGATTTTAATGTAGATTCGAATTCTGATAGTGCATGCTCAATGTCAGATTTATGTTTTTCCCAAAAATCCTTACAGTATCCACCTACGTTGTGCCCGGTACATTTTGCGTTCATAGCATCCTTTGCTTCTGTAACTTTTCTACGGTAATCCGTGAAGTCCTTATTGTGGTTAGTATTATAGTAGTGTAGGTAATCCTCTATGTGGTGGGAGTCATGAGCGAAATCATATAATATTTTCATATTGTCGAATTGGTCTTTGTCAATAGTCTTACATGTAATTTCACATCCATGGCTCTGATATGCACTCCTTATATATGAGCAAATAATACTCATAGGACCATTGAGCCCTTGTCCATCCACATTATTCTTAGATAACATATCCCCTATCCAATAGTATAGGAAATTGCAACGTTCTTCCTTATGTGTATTCTTTTGGTGCTTATACATTGCGGCCACATAGCACGCAGCACTTACAATATTATCTTTATAACTACTAATACTAGTATTTCCACTTACACTCTGGCCTATTGTTTGCACGGTACTATCTCCACAGCTTTCCGTGCTTCCTTCAAATGGGGCATAAAAATCTCTGTATGAAGGTAAACTCTTTAAGAATAGGCTCTACAAATATAATTAATAATATATACATATATTCTTACATTCCTGCATTCCTTATTTTGCACTGCATTACTTCATGAACATAAGGTATTACGTCTACATTGTGTAATTCTGTTTGTATTGCAAAAAGAGGGAAGGGTTGAAAGAAGGAGGAACAAGGAAGAGGGGGAAGGGGAAGGGAAAACCTTCCCTTACACCATTCCTTTAATGTTCTTCTTCCTCCTTTCTCAATATTTTTCCTTACCTTTTCTGACATGGTTTGATATATATGTACTTCTATATGTGTGTGTATAATGTGAGTTTATATTAAAAACTGTTCCTCTATATATATATTCGAAAAAAACAAAAGAGAGAGAAGGAAGTATAAGGGGAATTTGTGCCTGTTTTATGCTTTTAAATACAAATTTTTGCACTTTTTATTCTATGTGTGTGAAAACCATACTATACACATATTACACTTCTAATTTTTTTCGAATAATAATAGTAGTAGTGATAGCATACATTACACATACATTCATATGTGTACGTATCAGAATCACTATATATGTATATATATATATATATAGACATATATATATATGTATAATGCACACACATATAAACAACTATGTTGGAATAACAGAGTAGCGGCAAAATAAAGGGAAAAAAAAAGAAAAAAAAAAAGAAGTCAAAAAAAGGGCAGTATATACTTTTTCCACACGTCTCTTATTTATTGTGCTATATTATTGAACTGTACCTGCTCATTCGTAATATTACATTACTACTTATGTATTCTTATTTCTGCTTGCATAGGAATGTAATTCCTTTCCTAATAAAAAGTTTTTGCTTGCATTACTCATTTATGCTTAATTGTTATTTAAGAAGCGGAGTGTTAATTAAAAAATGCTCACATATACATATAGTATAGTTCATATACGTGCAATATTTTTCTCCCCCCTCCCTTATCATATGTGTGTACATGTGTTATTAATATTTACTAAAAGTAGCTTAGCTTATAGGGCGAATGAGTTAATTAAGCATATATACGCATGGAAAGGGTGTATTGCACTTAATATTAGTATACGAAAATGTGCATTATTGATGGAAAGAGAGAGAGGATGTGCTCTCTCTGTGTACATATATATAAGAACTGCACTACATATATATGTGTTAACAACATTTAACAACCACTCCTCCTTTAATAATAACAATTAAAAGCAGCAAATTCATAATGTACATACTAAAAGCTCCTGTTAAAAACGAATTTACACTTCCTTCCCATATATACATAAATGTTGGATAAGGTAAGTGAGTAGTAAGTACAACATTATAAGCATTAACCTACGAACCTGTAGTACAGTACATGGATGGACGATGTATATAAAATATCTGTTTTTTCTCCTCCCTTCCCTTCCCTTTCTTTCTGTTTCATTGTGCAACATCCTTTTGGCTTATTTCTTCCTACTTTATATAAGTCATACACATGATAATTTTATGCACAATTATTTGGTATTATTTCTTCGAGAATTAAAAAATATATATTATTGAAGAAAAAGGAAGGAAAGAAAAATAAAAATTCCCAATATTCACACTTTAATAATCTTCACAGAAACAAACATAAACAAGGAAAAATTTTTGCATACACATACATACACTTCCTTTCCCCTCTTATATTGAATGTATGAATAAACAGGAATTTGAAAAATAAGTTTACAATATACATCTGCACATAAAAAATGTCAGAGGTATGTAAGGAATAACACAGAAGGAAGGGAAGTGCTGGTCAACCACCCCATCATTCCTTCCCTCCTGGTGCAATACAAACAAAAGTACATACAATGTGCACATAGAGGGGAGCACATATACACATGTCCATATACTTATATATATATGTATGTACAGGTCTATGCATATATTCCACTTTTGGGCAACCATATTTACAGGAACCACTTTTAAAAGACTTACCTTCCCGTAAACAATTTTATGACGTATTTGAAGGGTACACAGGAACATGTAATGATAATTGCGACGACAATATAAGTGGCCTTGAGGCATTAAAAACTATTATAAGAAATCCACTTGATGAAATTGTGAAGAGGGTCCGCTGGGTGTGCAAAATGTATAAGGACAAAGAGGAGTTCTATGGTGCATCTTGCTATTTCTTATACTTTTGGATAGGTAAAACATTATCCAAGAGTTTTCAAGATGGCAAGTTCGCAGGTAACCTAAATATTATTTGTTCAACACTAATGAAGAATATATATGAGAAACATGGATGTAAAAATATATGCGGTAATATTGACATTAAAACATTCAATGATAGAAAAACAGTGTTCGATTTTTGGTATGATCACAGTGCTATACGAATGCTGTTAAATAATAGTAAGTCCATGGATACTGATAAATGTACAAACTATTTGGAGGACGTCATTGAATCATATAATAAAGTGAAAACACATTGTGAGAGCACCGGACAATCGCATGAATACTGCCAAAATTTTTGGACAAAAAATAAGGACGAAATTCAAAATAAACGAGTAGAATTGGAAAATAAATTAGCAGATTTACAACAAAGTATAGCGCAGCAAGCACAATCCACAAAATCCAAACTAGACGAAGCTGTTCGTCAAGCAAATAAAGCTTCTTCTCTTTCTTCTGCTTTTGGTACCTTAGCACTAATGGAATTACCCCCACTCCTTTTCCTCGCATATAAGGTAAGAATTACAACAACAGTGGTGAAACATAAATAATAGTAATTAATCCATATTCCTTCCTTCCTTCCTCTTCCTTAGATCTTCCTTTTCTTCCTTAGACCTCCATTTCTTCTTTCCTTCCTTAGACCCCTTCCTTCCAACGCGAACAACCTTCCTTCAACCCTACCACAACCCTAACAACCTTCCTTCAACCCTACCACAACCCTAACAACCTTCCTTCCACCTACCACCCCAACACAACCTCTCTTCCAACCTTCGTACCACCCTAACACCACCTTCCTTCCACCTACCACCACCCTAAGCAACATCCCTTCCACCTAGGAACATTCATTCTAACAACTTTCCTTCCACCTAACAACCCACCTACCACCTAACAACCTTCCTTCCCTTTAGTATAAACCATGGTCTTCTTGGTTTGGTAACCACACTTCTGGAAATGGAGGAAGAAGAAGGAAGAAAGGATCAAACCGACGACAACAATTTGACGAATTAACAGAGACTTCCACAGTGGACTTCAGAACAAGTTCGGAAGCAAGTTCCACAATGGACAATTCCACAGTACGTTCTACCGCATATATTACACCGCCTACCAGGGGAGGGCGAACAAGAGCAAGCAATATGCCAGGTCACCAAGGGAATATAGGTTATGGCCGCATGTGATGTCCCCATTGAAGAACATAAGTAACAGCGAACTTCATAAAGTACAAGGGTAAAATGGTTTTTCTTTTTTCCTTCTTTTTATTTCATTACTTTTTTCCTTTTCGTTTGTATTGTATGAATAACTCTGCATTGGAAGAAGAAAAAGAATATACTCCCAAAGCGAAGCGGAAGAAAAGAGAAAAGTACTAACCTTTTCGGAAAATTATTTAGAGGAAAAAAATTATAAAAATAGAAATTTGTAAAAAAATTTCATGAGCACATTGGATCTTAAGTAAGGAAGTTACAAACAGATAAGGATAAAGTGAATAAAAATTTTTTCCTTTTGAACTTATATTCATTACACATGAGCGTAGAAGCTGTCATACAATACAAAAAAAAAAAAAAAAAAAAAAAAAAAAGGAAAAAAAAGAAGAGATAGAATAATTTCTTTATAAAAAAGGGGCACATGCAAATAAGGTTCAAATAAAAAATAGTGTTATGTGCATGTCCAAATGCTATAGGTTGGATTGAAGTACTTGACGAATTAAGCCGAATTTGGGAGGAAGGGAAAGAATTGCCCATTTCTATGCATGGCTTCAATGGTACAGTAAAAACAAAACTTAGAAAAGTTCCTTCCCATCCCTCTTTTTTTTTGCGTTAACTATCCATGGGAGGACAACCTCTACTTGCACTACGCCTGCTTTGTGAGCAACTTCGTTCTTTTTATTTTTAGATCAGTCCGTATAATTAATGTCATCTCTTTGCTATATATTTGTATGACGAATGCACTAAATTCCTTTTTTCCAATAGAGCAGATTATTAGAAGACGATCTCTCTAGAGCCCCATGTAAATGGGGTCCACTCCTGTGCAAAAATATCAGAATTCTGAATTTTTGAAATATAAATTTTTCCCGAAAGAAGCGCATTTTTTACCTTGCGAACAAAATAATACCCTATAGGAATAGATGAAAGAATGCCTCTATGCACCCTAAACCTTGCAACGTGTATGTGATGAGTTAGGCACTCATCCTAGTACGTATATCTGTGTCGACCTATATAAGGAAACCAATGATTCGCTAAACTGTGGATGGCATCACGTGTATGCCTTCACACTGCGCAAAACGCCTCATCCGATTTGCTACACTAAAAAATGAAAGGTTCTCCATGCCTGTGCTTTCCCACAAGTGGTACACACCTACACCCGGAAAAGTCAAATTCGCTTTTGGTGATTAAAAGAAAGCATTAACGTAAAGGCATCAGCTATATCTGATCCTTACATATAGATACAAAACAATCTGAAGAACGATAATCTCATACAGTACGAAGAGAGCAATTAGCAGCACGTATGTAGCAGTAAAGTGAAAAACGACTGTAAAAATTATAATCACAACAAACGTTATAATTAAAAAAATTAGGTTAATGGAAAAAATATATTTGAAATGAAGAATAGGGATGCTGTTGTCATTCCCTTCGTTGTTCAAAATGGAGGCAATCGTTCTTAACAACTCATCCTGCAAGTATTCTTTATTGGTATTATTGTTAGCTATCCAATTAAAGTCCTTCTCGTCTTCTATTTTCGCAGTCCCAGTTTTACAAATGGTACATAATAATGGGTCTAACTTGTTCAGTCCTAAAATCTTCGACCGTAGGGAACTCAACTTTTGGGTTTTTCTCCAGCTGTACCAGCATCTCTTATGCACACAAGCTGTGCATACAGAACAACATGATATTAAATAGCAGTTTTCCAAATTTTCCTCTAAACATATGAAACAAAATAATTCTGCTTTTTCGTCCACTCCTTTACTCCTTTTGGTTCTATAGTGTTTTTGCTCCTTTGTTTGTATGTCACCAGAGAGTCTGAAATAGTTATCACTTCCTCCCATTTAGCCGAACTAAGTGTTACTTAAAAAAAAAAAAAAAGAGCTTTCCCTGTCGAGCGTCCTCATGAGGGTGAGCATATTAAAGGTTTCTCTCGCGTAAACGTATGCAGCGTTTTGGTAATTACGCCTTGAGGGATGAACCCTGCATGGACAGATATATGCACACGCCTTGGGTACTGGAGAAGCAGAAAGGACTGACAGGGACAATAATGCTACATATTTTATTGCCCTTATTATTTTATGCGCCTGTTCTGATTCACAACGTTTCTTCGCAAGTGGGGGTTATATATCTGGCTACGTCGTAAAGGTATCGAAGCGGTTTTTTCTGCGCTTCGAAAAGGGAGGTTGCTCTTCGTGGAGTCCAATATATTGACGCTTACAAGTTGAAAAAAAATCCGCATAAACGTGAACAAACTAATATATCCTCAGTAACTTGCAGGCATCCCCCAGCCGCAGTGATACAAATGCGCGAGTTAAAAATTGGTCTCCCTGAGAAAAATGCCCCTCAGAGGAAACTTTCGCAAATTAAAAAAAAAAAAAAAAAAAAAAAAAAGAAGCTAAACAGGTTTAGCATGTAAAAGCGGAAATCAAGATGAACAAGCCAAAACGCGCTGCTAAAAAAAAAAAATTCTCCAACTTGCACGTTCTGCCTCGTTGCAAAGGGAATATTAATTTTGACACGTTGGGCATAATAAGACTTCTGTCGTCACTGAGCGAAGTATGGCGTTTCGGAAAAAATGCCATAAATGGCATATATTGACAAACGTGGCAAAACAGGTATGTTGCGAAGTGCGATTGCACCCGCCCCCGTGAGAGGAAAATTGCATGCTTTTCCAATTTGTCGGAAAAAACTGAACTCAGTTTTTATGGCTGATCGGGATTGATATGAAGAAGGTGGCACCCAACAGGGTTGCATCTTCTTTGCTCATGCCCCCCTGACGGATAACCAAATCGAATATGTGCAGAGTGGCTCAGTTTTGTTCCACTGGTGAGGCGGATCTTTTCATTTTGGAAGCAACGTGAAAAGAGAAGAAAAAAAAAAGATGTTTATTAGGCCTTTTTGTTTTTTCCTATGAATGGGCTACTTCTATTGATTGTGAATAATTCCATGTGAGGCTGCTCGATTGACTAACAGAATGGGGGTGCACTGCCCTTTGTTCCCTTTGTTGAGTGACCATGGTTGTTCGACCAGCAAACATTATATACTGCTCAGTAGACCCAAATGACCGCCAGCACACGGTTATGAGAATTGGCTTCCCCTCATTGACCACACAAAGTAATTTCATTCGAAATGGCGGTCCACCAAATAGGCACCACTTGAGGAGACAATTTTAACGTAAAATGGCACTCAGACTGATTTGCACTCCCAACCACAGCGGTTCACATTTCACCGGAAAAACGCACATTTAACCGTTTAGTTTGTCTAAAGATTTAAAAATCCCAGTCATCATATAAACAGTTTGGACTTATTCACAAATGTGTGGATAAAAAAAAGGACCAATTTGCTTTGCATCGAAGGAAAAAAAAAAAAAAAAAATAGGACGCAAAGCAATCGATATGATGGTAATAGGAGAGAAAATGTAATGGGTAAGCACATCGCAAGGGATGGAAACGCGGCCAATTAGCCAAATGGAAAAACCGCGTAATCGCAAAATGGGGAATTTAAAAAAAAAAAAAAGAAGGCACAACTAATCAATGAATGCTCTTTAACATGCACACACAGATGGGAAGGAAATTGAAAAAAAGGAAAAGACGCACTAAGGTAATAAATGCACGTAGGATAATATATGTACGTGTAAGCCCATTGATCCACACCTGCCCTATAATTCCATCCAACAACATGCGCGTGCATGCTCATTAAATGGGCCGACCTACGTGACAAATTCCTGAGATCCTCCGCGCAGAAATGCAGTGGATCCACTCGAATGTGCAAATAAGCATTATCGAAAAGATCTGCAAACGGTTTCGGCACCGTTCACACAGCATTCGCGAAAAAATAAAAATGAAACGGAGGCACTCAATCAACGGGGGGGATAATTACAATAAATGAAATTGCAACTTACAACGTTGCAATGTTGTGGATAGCCAAAAAAAAAAAAAAAAAAAAAAAAAAAAGGGACAGCACAGTGAGCTCGGAGACACACACCTGCATAGGCTGCAAAAATTGGACACGCGGGGACAAGCAAAATTTTACCACATCGATGGATCCTAGTGGGGGTTCATCAGATAACTCGCGCGTGCTCTATATAGGTACGCCTTTTCCTGCCGTATCTTCAATTATCCCTGTGTGCATATTTGCTCATGTGTGCGCATACACAAGAAGTTAGCCTTCTTCTCATTCCGCCCTATGGTCGCATGGAGTCGGTATGGTGGTTGCTTCGCGCAACAATTTCTTCACTTTTTAAGTGTCCCCCCACGTATTCAATTCATAGCAACATGGAGGGCGTAATAATTCCGGGGTCCTCGGCCATGGAGTACTCGCAGAAGTTCTCCTTGTGGTCAAATGAAGGCAAAATGTCATTATGGATAAGGGAGTCTATCAGTACATACAGTTCGGCATAGGGAAGATCTGTCGGCAAAATGCATCTCTGAATATAATCACCAAAAATGTTCAGGTAGGGAATAATTTGCTCCTCACTTTTGATGAGGGTTAAATAATTTAAGTGGTGTTTTATACAAATTTTGTAAATATTGACATTTTTATGGAGCATTGGAATGTTTAATTCTAGGATGGTTTCCAGGTCATGCAGAATGAAGAGGATAGCATCTCTACAGAGATTTATTCTGGTATCCTTGGTTTCTATTTTGATAGGATTAATTTCGTTACTGCTACTACTGCTGCTGTTATTTTTAATAGGTAGTTCATTCGATCCTGAGTATTCATTTTTGTATTCATAGTTATTTAAATTATCTTCCCCAGTTTCTATGGTCATTTTATCATTCTTACACCAACTGTCTTCATCGCTATCATCGTTGGACGGTTTTTGTGAATTTCTAAATGCAATGGCTAACTTTCTTGCACCTTCGAAGCCGTATTTATTAACAGAGAAGATTCTTTCAATTCGCTTACATTTTTTGTATGCTTGTCCTACCCATCCCATTCTTTGTGGAGTCGAATTAAACCACACTCCTCTAACCTTTGGCATGTTCTTACTCATGGATAGGTACTTTATTCGTAATTCTTCCACAGACGGTCGGCTAGTCTTGGCTGTCTTATTCACACAGTTGGGATTGGTAGTATTTTTTTTTTTTTTATTTATAAATCTGTCCCATACTTCTCCCCTTATTCTTGCCTTTTTCCATTCGATTGCTAGCCTTTTCGCTTCTTCACACCCATGTTTTTTTACTGCGAAACTTTGGGCACATTTAACACCGTTTATTTTGTGTTCTCCAAACCATCTCTGTGAATTCTTATCGTAGTAAACTCCTGGGATTCTCTTCAGTTCATCATTTTCTTCCTTCATCATTCCTCCCTCTCCTTGCCCGTCTCCTTTTCTTGACACATTTTTTGTGTAACCTTGAGGGTTGTGTGTAGGGCAGTTCGGCAGCGTGCAGACGGATATGTCAATATCATTTTTTGTGCTCGACCCGGTGGGGTTAGATAGTTCGTTCGGGGCATCACTCGGAAAGCTGATAGTCCGCTCCGTAGCTGATCCGCCAACTGTGCCGCTAACCGTTTCACTAATTGCTCCATTAGCAGCCTCCCCTTCGAGTTGTTCCTCCTTCCCCGTTGGTGCCATTCCACCGCTGATCAACTCCTGACCAAATCCCTCTGACATGGTAATCTGGTCGGAGAAATTGGAGTTGCACATCTCTTCATCCTTCACCCGGACCATTCCATCATATATGTGGTTTCTGTTACTATTAACACCACTGTTTTCATCTTCCATATTATCATAATCCCCCATTCCCTGTGAGAGTCCTCCCAAACTTAAGTTCAAACTGTTGGTTCTGTTCAGCAAGAATTCATTTTCGCTCTTCACACCATTGGGATGCAGCATGTTATGTCTGATCTGGTGAGCCACGTCGGCCCCTTTATGATCCGAATGGGAGGAGGATATTTCCTTCTTCAAGAAGCTTAAATATTTCCCATTCTCAGTGTGGTTCTTATTTTTATATCGGATCCTTTCATCAAATTGTGCGCTGTTAGACGCCGTGGCGTGTTCCTTTTCGTTGACTCTGTCTGCATACTCCTTCGCAGGGCCTTCCACGTGATCGTTATCATTGCCACTGCTGTTGTTGTTTGCATTGCTTGCATGGTTTGTGTGATTCTCGCTGTGATCATCTTGACCGTGCACAACAAACCCGTTGGGAAAATTCGGGTTGCTGCTAAGCGCATCGCTTAATGGAGTTCCCTCACCAACCACCAGCAAATCACTCTTCTCCCCATGCACCTTATTATCTCCCATTTTTTTATTCAAGTTAATAATATTTTTATTCCCTTTAATGACTTCCTTTGTGAGGTACTCCAAATTGACGGCAGCATTTTGAAGGGCATTTACCCCCTCAGCGTCATTCTGCCCATTCACACTCATAATATGATTCTTACTCTTTTGGTTCATCTTCTCATCGTTGCTGACGTCATGGTCTACCAACTTAATTGTTGTGCTGCTGCTGTCATTCATGCAGGTGGCGTATGTCGTCGGTGTGTTGTTGTACAAATTGCCTAAATTCCTCTTGTCCGTTTTTTTTTTCTTCTTCTCATAAGAGCTGTAGTTATTTCTGCACATTTGTGAACTCATATTCATATTGCTGGGCATGCTTTCATCCAAGTGAAATTTGCTTGTTAATGTGTTCGAAGAGAGTTCATTAAAACTGTAGTTGTTGGTGCTTCCCTTGAGGTTGTCATTGCTATAGCTGCTGCTCGTACTGGTACTTAGTAGGTTACTTGGAAAGTTCGAGTTCAGCTTAAAGTAGTTGTCGTTTACTTGTTTCAATTCGTTGCTTCGCATAATATCGGCTAAGTACATCTTCTGCTTTTTCTCATCATTTGTCAGATCATATTTCTTAATAAATATATCGTCAGATTTGTACCTGTTCATGGTACTTGACATTTCTCCCACTTCTTCATATTCGTTTCGCACGCTAACTAGACTCAGGTCTTCCTCCTCGGTGTCTGTTCTTTTTCTCGGGTACACACAGTTGTTCTCTTCAACGCGTGCGTGTGGTTCATCCTTCACGCTGACGTATTGCGCTGACTGCTTACCTTCGGGGTGAAACTTTCCGTTTAAAAATTCTTCACCGGTCCCGTTCGTTTCCCCACCAGCTGTGTATCCACTTCCGAGGCTGCTACCCCTGCCAACGTTGCTATACAAAAATATGCGGTCATCCACACTTTCCATTACCTCCTTTCCGTATTTTTCCATCTCTTTGGTCATTTCACCCTTTCTCGTTGCTACTTTCTTCAGTTCATCGTGACCATTCTTCTCCACCTCATAATTTTTGGGTCGTTTTCCTCTCTTGACCGTTCTACCACCCAAGGGCCCCTTCGCCAGGCCCTGCTGCACCAAACTGTTATGTGTTACACTGCTAATGTTGTTGCTACTCATCTCGTCTACGTAATTTCCTTCATTCTTGCTACTACTTACGGCGCTTTCGTTATCGACACCACTCATTCCATTTCTTGTACCCTCGTATGTCTCATACTTCTCGTTGATATGTTCACCCCCCAATTGCAACGCTTCGTCTTCTCTAGCCCTTTGGTCCGTAATATTCATGCTTTTTTTGGATCTTTTTTTTTTTCTCTCTTTCGTACGAACGTTTTTTGTGTCCTCCTTTCCATTTATTTGGTACAAGCGCGCCTTGCTCTCGTCATAAGAATAACCAGGGTTGCCCCCCAAATTGTGTTCCTGTTGGGTGCTCATCATCTGTTGCAAAGTAGAACTCGTGTCGAAGTACTGGTTCGAATTGCCGTTTCTCATTTCATCGATGCCGTAGGAAGTGTGCTGAACTTTGAATTCGTTTTTTTTGCTTCTTTTGAAATTTTCCCCCATATTGAAGTGGCCTAGCCGTTCGTAGTGGTCACTCTTCTGTACGATTCTCGTGCCACTCTTGGGAAGGCTCTTAATGTTCTTTCTTGTCCCCACCTTTGCCTCATTTCTGGAGCCACTTTTGGATCTATCTTTTACAACCTCCTGCTGCGCCGCGAGCTCGTCCACATAGTCCACCTGTTGCATTTCGTTCTGCACGCCATCCCCTTCTCCATGCAACAGTGGCATGCTGCCGTTCTTATCTGCAAAAAAGGAGTTCTCTATCGTACTGAGAAGCCTCTTCTTTGTAAGATCATCAATTTGGGGGTTATTTTTTATGTTAAAGAGGGCTTTGCTTATTTCTTCATAGTTGTTCAGGTAGAAGTTATTTTTGTTCTTGGTAAAATTATCCATCTCGTTCTCTACATTGCTTATGTCTTTCGTGGGTGGAGAAGAGGAGCCACTATTCAAATAGTCCCGTTTATTCGAAGCTTGTTTCATTTTTATGTTAACATCATTCAGTGCGCTAATAAAATGTTTATTCCACTGGTTGAAGTAATTTTGTTCATCCTTCTGTTCATCGCCATTTGGATATTGCTCATAGTTCGCCACGTGCGAATTTTCGTCTTCCTCCACTTGGTAGAATTGCTCCATTTCTCCTTCGCTGTTACGGTTATACCGTTTATGCACATACCGGATGGGGGCGTCATCTATCGTGCTACCATTCTGGAATGCCTCTGGTGGGAGATTTCTCAACACATCTACTTGGTGTGACTGGCGAGATTGACCAGATTGGTGAAATTCGCGAAGTGAATTTTCCTGACCATGATGATGGTGCTGCTGGTCAAGGTAATCCATAGCATTTCTTTCGCCATATTCTTCAAAATTATTCTCCCCTTTGATATTTCCACTATTGACGGATTCTTCCTTGTCAGATTTTCCCCCTTGGTATTTAAGCGAGTCCATCATTTCAAAATTAACCGACTCATTTGGCTTATTCTGGTAGCTTTCGCCATCTTCACCATTCGTTTTAGCATGAGCACCTGAGCTTACATTGGAAGGGTTAGAACGTTCCTTGGACTTCTTCAAGTAGCTGTATTTTTCTCCCTTCACATTTCGAATACGTGATGAAAATATACTCCGGTAGTTCACTTTTGGGGGTACCTCCTTGCTATAGTTTTCTTCGCAGTTATATTGGACCGTTTCATTTGCTTCTCTCATGTCAACGCCCTCCTTTGTGTACATTCCATGATAATTGTTGGAACCTTGGTTGTGGCTGACTGCCCTTCCCCCATAATTTATATTAACCAATTTGGCACCCTTTTTTGCGTTATGCTTTTTTTTATTATTGCTTTGTGGAAGTCCAAACAAATTGGCGATTGTGTTGTTAATGGAGAATTCATCGGACGAATTTTCTCGACCTTTATTTGTCTTTTTCACCATGCCAAAGTTACTCTCCTTACCGGGGTACTCATCATTCTGATAAGTGTTATTGCTTCCGTTAGACCGGGTTTTACTCTTCCCTATTTTGCCTCCACTTATGAGGTAAGCAGGATTACTACTATTGCTACTGTTGTGGTGACCCATTTGGTACTTATGCTCTCCTGTCCTGCTAGAATACTTCTGTTGCGATTTCATCAATTCGAAGGGGTTTCCTGTGCTGTTAACCCCGTAACTGCAGTAATCGTAGTTATTCATAGATGAATTTCCCTTCATCATGGACTCGACATGCTTCTGCAGATTAGCTTCGTTAGAGGTACTTGGCCCGGACAATTGGTTGCCATTCTGCATGGGATCTTCCCCTGGATTAACTTTATTACTGTTTAGTGAAACATTGCGGGAGTTATTTTCATGCATAATATACATCCTATTTGAGTAATCTCCCTCCTCTTCATTATGCCTCATAACAGTCTTTTCCTTCTTTTTCGTCAGCATGGTCTGCTTCTTCTTTCCTCGTTTGTTTGCCAGCGTCTTCACCTTGCCACCACTAGGCATGAGCATGCTATGCGAATCACTGATCCTATTCATATCTGCGCTTATGACCTTCTTGTAGTTTTCATCATGGTTATTGTTTATCTCAGAACCTTCGGCAACACCTTCCATGTTGACGCCAAAGTTAATGCCCATGTTTCTGTCTACCAGGCGATCGTTCTCCCCACGCAGTTCACTCAAATCCTGAATTATATTGTTCATATAATTTACACTGTTGTACTTGTTGAGGAGCCCCATTTCGAATTTGTCTCCTTCCTCATCAGTAGCACCAGAGTGTGTCTCTCTATTGAGCGTGTACATCAGGTCCATGTTGTTCAAAATTCTCTTCGCAACGTCGCTGCTGAAATATTGCTCATCCTCGTTAACAATGAGTTCCGTCCCCTCCATGGATGCATTGGAACCACAGGATCCATTCTCATTATTTACGCAGTAAATCGTTTCTCCGTTACCATCACCTGAGTCGTATTCAACACAACTGGGTGCACCGCCCATTGTACGTTTCGGAGGATGTTTTTTCTTTTCTTTTAGAGGGCCTTCAAAATGGCCACTTCCACCTTCGTACGCACTTCTATGCTCCACAAAATGGGTTACCCCGTTGTTTCCTTCCTCTTGGTAAGCATTAGACGGTTCGTTGTATCCCTTAACAAAATCACCGCTACTCATCTCATCGCAGTGGCTTTGTTTGTCCTCATGGATGAGCTCATTTGTGGGTACTTGACCTAAGCCAGTTTGTGCATTGGTGTTCTCCCCACAGATCGTGGCTGCATCGCTCAAATCTTCATTTGAATTCTTTTTTAAAATTTTATTAAACGAGTTGATATCTCTATGCTGTTCTTTCTCCTCTTGCATATTACAGTTCATACTGAACAGCTTCATTAATGATTCGTTTAGGTTCGAGTCGATGTTCATTCCGTCATTGTTCCCCGCTTCACCAGAATGGACACTCATTTCATACATGCCTCCTCTAGCATTGTCATTTGGGTTGGAAAAATCTTCAACATATTCATATCCGTTATTAAATGTTCTATGATACACATCTTCCTCATTAAGCACAGGATCTGTTCTTACATTTCGACTTACAGGATTTCCCAAATTGTATGGTGCGTCATCATGCTCATAATCATCCTTTTCGTCACCCTCTTCGTCGTCATTTCCTTGCTCGTAATAATTCGAATAAAGCAAATTTCCCTCATTTGTAAAATTTTCACCATCATCGTGGTTTTCCGTATTGTCTCCTCTGCCTTTTCTTTTTAACTTCTTTTCTACCTTTGACAATTCTTCCTTTGCGCACATTTCATCATTCATTTGTTGAAACATTGGCATGGATGAGGGATACACAAAGAGGGGGGCGGAGGGAATTCCAGTTGAGTTATGTTCTCGTTTGGAGACACTTGACACAGAGAATGTTACTCGGAGGAGGGATGATGTCTACACGTATATGTAGCCAACGTATAGTTTGTATGCACATGCACACAAATGCTACGTGGGCCAAGCAGATTTCGATCGTACGCCAAAAAAAAAAAAAAAGAAAAAAGAAAAAAAAAAATATATATATATATATAATTAAAAAGGTAGTATTTACGTATGTATTTATATGCACACAGGTGTACAGAACGAATCGATAGCGCGGTACCGTTCCGCTAAAGTTGCGCATGAAACGGTTTATTTTTCCACTTATTATACGCACTTATATGGCTAAAAAATCGTACAATTTTACTCTACACCAAAACAAACAAATTTTGATGGCTGCAATGCGTGGCGCCTGAGCGGTACTTTTGTATGGGCTTGTACAAGAGTGGACAATGGAAACGGACAGTCTACACAGACAAGTGCGCATAAGGCCTGCTCAAACAGGGCCGAATAAACAAGCGTTCATATACAATGGTGCATGTACTACAGTGCACACACAAACGCCGTACATGGACAGATGCAGACCCTGATGAAGAACCTTTAATTAAGTGAAAAATAAACACAGTCATGCATTAATTTTTAAGATTGCTATTCTGACAAGACAATAACGAGGTTTGGCCGCATTGTGGCTCTCCTCACGAAGCCGTATGCTGCTTTTCTCTATAGATATATGCACATGCACAAATATAACTATTCTCTCGCAACATAGGCGGCGGAAAATGGAATACCTGAAACAATGGTGCAATGAATATTCAAAAAAAAAAAAAAGAAAAAAAAAAAACACTTAAACGTGATAGCGTAAAAAATGTGATACTTTTACTTTGACAGAAAGATTCATAAGTATTTCTTAAGGTTAAAAAATCTTAAAAATTGTAAAGGACGCATACGCAAAAATTTGCCAGAATAACGCGAATAGTGCACGAAAAACAGGGGGAAAAAAAAAAGGACATATGTGACGTAAATCATACGCATCGGACTATGTGCAGTCCCGCGATTGGCCCATCAGCACAACACGCGTGCGCCCTTTTCTCCTTCACAGGTAGGTACGCATGTATACACAAGTATGCATGCAGCATGCATAATGGTATTAATATGTGCGTTAATACGTCTGTTAATAAGTATACTAACAATTCGCTCGTTGCTCACACACATGGTGATATGCAACTTGCTGGTTCGTATGCTAACAATATTGATAATCGAAAAGGTGCTCCCCTTTTCTGGTCGTTAGAAAAAGACACACATAAAGAAAGCTGCATGCACGACGGGCACATGAAAAAAAGCCATTAACGATGTTCTATCAATTTATTTTTGACAATTTATGGTGTACAAACGTATAATACCGTTAAGGGGGAGGGGGGCGAAATGGGTAAACAATAAATGTGTAAAAAAAAAATAAAAATAATAAAATAATAAACGTACAGAGTTATTTGTAAATTAAAAAGCAACTCCGGAAAATTACACAAAAATGCACAGTTTGTTGCAACAGTTAATGTATTCTATATACCTTGCAACTGTCGAATAAATGCACATTTATATAGGGGGTGAATGCTTTCTGACATTTTTCACAATTGTATTGTTCAACAATTTAATAAACATAAATGATTGTAAGCCACACAGGTTTGCACTACGATGGGAACAAAAAAAAGGCACATACCACTTTGGAGTGATAAAAAAAAAAAAAATTGTACAAAAAAGAAGGGATAGAACAGAAAAGAATCTTCTACGAAATGTTAATAAAAAATACGAAAAATAATAAATGATCATTTGCCACTTGCGTAAAAATGCATATTTCTTTTAAAGAAATATTTTTGCAGTTTGCATGGGCTGAGACATTTTGGCTTGCTTTCACAAAAAAGCTGGGTAAAGGAAGGGCATGACTAAAAAGGGGGGCGGTATGCACACGCAAATAAATGTATACAAACATGTACAAAAAATAACGCTAACAGTAAAAATGTAAAGGGGATGCAAAACAATTAAAGCGTATGAATTGTTTTTAATTATCGCGTAATTCATAAACTTTTGTGTTCTTCATCGACCTGTAGACAACACGCAATTACATGCATATGTTGAACAAAAAAAGGGTACTAGCGTACACAAGAGCAGGGGTGTTTGCGGTGGCGTACACATGTGTCCGTATGCACATATGCGCTGGGACACGTACAATTTTGCGCATTCGTACATACACAACCTTTGACGTGTATACGCGCGCTTCCATGTGTACATTTACACAAACTGAAGTGCTGTTGACATAAATGGGTGGCATACGAAATGGTGAAAAATACGGGTGTGTGCGGGAGCATTATATGCAAATGGACGTAATCAATACTGGAAAAATTACGAAAAAAAAAAAAGAACACGTAGAAAAAAAAAAAAAAAAAAGGATAATTAAAAAGAATTATCACTGAAAAACTGTTTGATACAATTTGTAGAATTCTAGAAATTAGCGAAGTTTCGACAAAATTCCTGAGATTGTCCATCACATTAGAGAGTGCACAATGTAATCGTTGTTCTTACATTTAATGTAAAAAAAAAAAAAAAAAAAAAAAATTATAATAAATAAAATAAATCGAAATGGGGTGAAGCCAGATATGTGCAAAAAAAACAACGAAAAAAGTTTTGTACACATATGAAGGGGATATGTTTATATGGTTCATATGACACACGAAAAACTGAGCAAAAAATATTTTAAGCATATATATATACACACGTATACGTATTTACATAACACACTTGTGAATGCGCACACGTGTGTAATGGGTATTAAGCTTGTAACATAGGCACAAGCACTTATATGTAATACAATGCGCGAGCGCGCGTTCTCATATACAAAATACAAGTACGTATTTTATGAAAACTTTTATTGACGAATGTGTACAAGGAATACGGGGCGGGAGGAATGGAGGCATGCACATATGCATAAGTTAATTGCTTATGCATATGTTTGGAACATGAATAATGGGTACACAAAAAAAAAAAAAAAAGAAAAAAAAAATATATCGCCAGTGGTGTTTGCTAACGAACTCAGCAACTATAAGGTGAGCTCATACGCGCAGGAGAATGCGCGTGTATACAAGGGTATACATACGCACATAATGTATATGTATTCATATGTACGCGTATGTGTATGCTTAAGCGTATGCATATGTAACATCGTGCGCGCGAGTAACACAATTGCAATGTATATGCTACTCCAAGTTTTCTCCAGCATTTTTTGCGCTAGGTTTTATTTTGGATTTTTGTACACCTTGTGTGACATCCCACTGGTGTTCATAAAATTTTGCTTATCATTTTTATTCTTTTGCTATGTCATACTTTGTGTATTTGCGTATTGTGTTTCGTGTGTTTACTTATTCTTCCCTCGTTTGTTTAATTCGCTCGTTCGTTGCGTTCATGCGCTTCGCTCGGTTATTTCGCTGGTATGTTTCTCTTTTTATTGTGTTATATTTTTTTCGATATTTTTCCCTCGCAAATACCGCTTTCACTTTGCGTGTATTTTTTTTTTTTTTTTTATTTAAATATATTTTTTTTTAGAGCATCCGCGAATTTTTGCTTGCATGTGTGCATGTGTCTATCAGGTAAAGCACCACAGAAATTACACGAACGCTCACGGTAAAAAGGTTTGCAAACAACTTTGCGAAACTTCGCGAATACTTTCGTTTTTTTTAAAATTGAAAATTGTGTAACTTTAAATCATGCGTTGTGTGGAGAGGGGCACAGGGCGGGGCGTACGTTGTGCGGTGTATATACATGCGCGCTGAGTGCATAGGTATGTATACTATTCGTGCCACACGTGTGCTGCGTACTGTGCATATTTACATAAAATACTAAGCTCGAGTAGGTAATACTTTGCGTATGCAAGTAATACTGCGCATGTGCTCAGAGCTGTGGCACGACACACAGGCATCCGCACATGTTGGTATACTGCCCACGAACATGGCCGCGTGAGGGCATACGCACGAAGGATCATACGTTTGCGGGGGGAACGTGCAAGAGCACTTCCGTGATGTCATACATAGCAAGATAGCACGTATATGCGAACACACTAGCGAACATAAACACATATGCTCGCGTGAGAAAACTCACATGACTGTTGAACGTACGATTGTGTAAGTTCTATTTAAAGTAATACGGGCTAAACAAAATGGTAAAGAAACGCTACTTTGTGTTAACACACTAAGTTTTACAAAAGTGAGAAGCGTTTTAAAACATTAATACAATTTGACAAAACATTTACAAGCTTAAAAAATAACATGGAAAAAAATGTATTTTTAGAATGAACATCTTAAAATGTTTATCTGCAGAAATGCTGCATATGTGTTTTACTTGGTTTTATCCTGCTTCGATTTTTTTTTGTTTCACTTTATTTGGCGTCGCGTTATTTTACTTTTTTTTCTTTTATGTGTATCATTTATTTTCTGGCGTTTCTAGCTTTTCTGATGCGTGTGACAATTTTCACATCTCTTACTTGCACTTGCCTAATTTAGTTATATCGATTTTTATTCTATTTTTCGTGAACACTTTTGAAAAATAAAAATAGATCAGCTTTTCTTTTTTACACCTATGATTGCGTCGTTCGGTTCAATTTTTTTCATCATGTGTTTGATTATTTGTTCGCTTCTTTGTTTGTTTTTTTAACGGCACACGAACCGCTTTAAAACACGTTCCGGATTTACACCTTGCTCTTATCTATACTGTTTTTACAAAGACATACCATACCACTTCCGAGCTGTATTTTTTTTTTTTCTGGTGCCAGAAATTTATATATAAATGAATGCACTGAACATACATGTGCACTTCACTTGCCATCCCTCGGGATGCAATAAAAGTTTACACCATTTTATACATCCCTTTTTGTGAAAAAAAAGAAAAAACTGAATGCATGCACACATCCCCGACTGTTCGCAATTTCCAGCAAATAAGAAGAAAATTCGACTCAAACAGAGTTGCGCGTTTGCAATTGCGCTTAGAATTGTATTTGTTTTGGCTTTTGTTTTCGTTTCCTTTATCGTTCCTTATCACTGCCCTTTTCGTTGCTGCTTTCGTTACTCGTTTCGTTGCCTTGTCGCTTCCCTTTTATCCCCCTCCGCGCCCCGCTTGCTCCCCCCATCTTTCCACCGCAACCTTTCACATGAAGCCCAAGCGTCATTACACTCAGTAGAACATCCCTCTAGGGAACGTAACGATAGGGGGCGTGATACACTCCAAATGTTGTCACACTTTTGCGCATTTTTCTGCGGTCCCCTGTGAGGAAGAGCTGAAACTGTGCACATGCGCTTAAATGAACATACGCTTAAATGCACGTATGCTCAAATGCACATATGCTCAAATATACATACGCTCAAATGCACATAATGGGTGACGGGGTACGCACTTGTATATATTTCCATCCCGCAAATGGGTTAAAAAAAGGATTAGTCGGAATGTGACAATTTTTTCGATGGTACGTTTCGTTAGTTATCCCCCATTTTGCGCATACGCAATGCGGATAGTGTTGCATAAACGGCACAGCAACGTAGCGACGCAACGAGTACACACTTTCGCATCCAACCCGCACAACCTTTAAACGCAACACGGTGTAAAGTCACAGAGTGCACGGTGCCCGTTGCATGCTGCGGCGTGTGAATTTCCCAATACGGCATTGCCTTAAACTGCAAATTCACGAAACGCCTACGTTGCATATTAACTCAAAAGGACACCACTCAAATGAGCATCAAACGTTTTGTGAAAGTTAAAAAAAAAAAAAATGCAAAAACGAAATCGAAAAGGTGCTAAAGTAGCAAGCCAAACGAAGCAACGAGAAATAAATGAAAAAGAATGCGCCTCATGCGGCAAAAATATATAAAATGTGCAAATGTACCCATTTGTTTTGTCTACGAAGGGGCCTTCCACTGACTGCTTCTGGATGACCTTTTAAAATTTTTATTTTCACCAGCATACTCAATCGTTTGATGTCTTTTACGATCTTTGGGAAACGATTCGGGCGGTGCCAGCGTACCCGATTCGTAAATTTTTTTTACTTGTCTTCTCCAGGGGGTTAAATCGATCTACGTGTATATGGCCGAGTGGGAAAAGGAAAAAAAAAAATGTGCACCTATATACGTGGTACAGGTCGAAGTGTATTTCCTTCGCGTAACGCACACAACTGTACGGTGTATGGGTTGTAAAGTGAATATATATTTTTTTCAAAAAAATGAAGTATTCCCGTTGGGCGTTAATTTTTTTTTTTTTTTTTTTTTTTTTTTTTTGCGCGTTGTGCCATTTATTGGGTGGCCCCTGCACAAACAGTTCATTCTTTTAAAAAAAGAAGAAAAAAAGTTACCTTCGGAAAGGTCTGTTCCGGCACATTGTTCGGTTTGAACGTTTCCGACGAAATGCCCGAATGCATAAACGGTTTGGTCACATCAGGGGCAAGTTGAACAAGGTTTTCGTCAATCCTTAGGTCAGGGTTTAAATTCATTTTATAATCAGCCAGCAAATTGGTCAGAGGTAATCTCCAAGAATATCTACATTCCCCCATGTGCCACAGTTGCGACCGTGTAGGTGTAATTTTTACATCGCTACGAACACCATAAATGACATTTTTTTTTGTTATATACGGATTTCTGCCTATATTTTTACATGACTGAATCATTTTCACACTATCAGGTACTTCATGCTCTAACGTTATGATTGCCTTTTTATATCTGGGTCCATTTCGATAATAATTGAAACGATAGTCTGTTAAATTTCTTCTCCTCTCTGGCACCTTAATTAATGTGTTGACTTTTATAACCTTGGCATTATATATTTTTCGCAAGTATTCTCTAATTTCAAATTTGGTTAAATTTATTGGCACCCTCAGTGCCAGTCTGTTCTTTTCTAGGAAGCTCCCTGACTTGTGTATGCTAAAGTTTTGCCACGGGAAGAACACATTTCTTGGGGTCTTTGGGGGGGTATACCTCACGAAGGTTAGAAACATTATCAGCAGGGGTGTAGGCGTTGCGCTTGTTCTTCTAGTCTGGCGAATGCGCCGTCATATTATGCGTGTATGTGCATAGGTACGTACGTTAGTATGTGACCTTTTGCGCATGATGCATGTGAGCTTCTTCAGCGGGTGAGGATAATCATAAACGGGGGGAGTTTCCTCTTTCCCCCTCCAATCGGAAAAGTAATAACTCCTACGTTTGCTCTCTTATCCTTTCATGTATGTGTAATAAGCTTCTTCTTATTCATCAACATGAGAGATGTTTGTGTTCTATGTGCTGACGCCACGTGGTGCTATCGGCGCAGCGCCATTTATGTATTGTGTGTCGAAAATGTAAAAAAAATTAAAACATTTTTTTATATAAGTATATATCGCTATTCCGCACCGTTTAGAGAATCCCTTGTTGGTGTCACCTTAGCTTTCACAGCCCAATTTGCAATCCCCGTGAGGCGCAGAAAAAAAAAAAAAAATGGTAAATTGTAAAGTGAGAACCGCGGAGCGGAAATTTGAAGCGGTTGAAGATGTGGATGTGAGTGAATCGCCTTTGCACCACTTAAAATGTTTTACCAAAAAGTTGACATTCATTCGGAGGAGAAGTACGCTCAAGCATGAGTGTATTTACGTGCAAATGTGTATGGCCCACCAGGCCGAAGGGAACATAGTAACAGGTAAACGTCCAGGTGAACATAACTACGCGAGGATGATAATCGGTCTTACGTAGTAAGCGGTGAATACTTTGTACGGACCCTTCCGTGTGTTTTGCGCTTGCCCCAAACTGGTACAATGACGACTTGCCACACGTTAAGACCGAAAAATGAACTGACGTTGTGCTGTTCGAAATTTTGTTTCCACATGGCCTATGAGGGATCATCATTTTGCTTGAACATATTGCTGTTATGTGTTAACAGCATAACTGCATTTTAAGGGTTTTTTTTTTCTTTTTTTCCGAATTGACCTGCGCAGTTATGTAGATGATATGTTTTGCCTTTCCCGTTCTTCTACAGTTTTCTCCAAGTAGAAGTGTGAAGCAACAAATGGGCGCTTCCAAAGTGGTGTATTACGGGATGGTGAACTGTCTTTAAGTGGAGCGGTCACCCCAGCCTAGTAGAGGCCATTTTAGGGGGGTATCCTTTCAATCATTAGCACTGGAATGAAAAAGAAGCACATGTGTACACATATGCTTACTTTCCCCTATGTATCCACATTTATGTGTGTGTGGGTGCACCCTGCCTCTCACTGTAACAATAGCTTGACATTGCCGCAACAGTTAACATGGATATTCCCCCGAGTGAATACGTCATGACGTGTACATATCCACCTACACGAAATGATAAGCACTGTGCAACCGCCAACTCCGTATGCACACGGAAACGGGTGCAAAAGGCACAAAATTTTACCGCATACTTTAATGGCCAAAAATAAGGAAAAACTTTTGCAAATTCGGGCAGCACCAAAAGTATCCTTTTCTGTTCCTTTTCCACAATTTGATCAATTCGGACTTGTGCACACAAGTGGAGCTATTTTTTGCGGAATTGTGTAGAAGGTGAAATGTACATTTGGCGCTGAATGGGGGAAAAAAAAAAAAAAAAAAAAAAATCGATGCGAAGCGAACAGGAACGAAAAGATGCAAAACGAAACGATGCTAAGCGACGAAATGCGACGCGAAAGATAGCGAAGCAAAAAACCTTTTTATTCGCACTTATACACAATGTGACCACTTGCAGTGCAACGCTATTTTTTTTTTTTTTTTTGCAAATTCGGTCGTTCTTTTTCTGCTCTGTAACAAGTTCGCTTTAAACGAACAGAAACAGAAATACAACTTTTCTTCTCCAACAGAAATAACATCCAAATTTTTCTTTAACGATAATTTGCCATAAAGGCAAGGTGAATTTCCATTCCGTCCACCTCCCCTACTTTCTGTAACTCCAATTTTTATAATTTTATAAGCGTTTAAACGTGGAAAAAGTTGCCCTCATTATTTTACACCCTTCTTTTTTTTATCACCACATGGAACAACTTTACTGCTTTTTGCAGTAGATACAAAACCGTGTGCCCCAGTGTAGCCTGTTTGATTCGTCCCCACTGGCAGCTCCAAACACTGGCACTGTTCAAACGTTTACCAGAAATTGCCCATCCTCCTCGGGATTGAATTCTTTCGTCATAAATTTTGTCCCCCGTAAGCTGAACATCCCCTCAACGATGTTGCAGGAAGGAATCATTTTCAGGGGGAAAGGCAAACCGTAGTTTCTTTAAATCCAGCTGTGTGAGAAGTAAACAGGTAGTATTTTAAAAAAAGAAAAAAATCATGAACATGCAATGTAATAATATCAGTCCAGCATGCGAAATTTCGAGTGTAAAGGACTTTTTGCGAAACATATGCCTAGACAAAGAAGATAAAATTGTACAAAACCTGGAACTGAGAAATGTAAGAACCGTGTATGATTTTTTACGCCATGTTTCGTACCTTACGGTCACGAGTTGCACTGGTATGAGCAATGAAGAAAATGTGGACATAAGTAGCCAATCGGATGTGAAATTTGCAAACGCGCATGAAAATATTTTCCAGAATGGGGTCAGCGTAAATGGCAAATTGGCTCAGCATAATGGGGATGCGGGCAACCTGGGAGAGGCGGAGCTGTGTAATGGTCACGCCAATGTGAGTACGGAAAAAGGCGACAGATGTAATGGGGTGCAGAGGAATGGTCAGCAAGGGGGGGAGGCGATGTTCCCCAACGGAGTGAACTGCAACGGAGTAGAAAGCAACGGAATGGGCAACCCCACTATGAACAACGAAGCGACCTATGCGTGCAAAGAAATCGCGGCCATGCAGGACTACTACGAGCAGGCAAAAGAGAAGCGAAGCGACGCAGAGAAAAAGGGGGAGTACATCTACTTTGACATGTACATAAAGTCAGAAGTGATTAAAACCTTCCCAACAACAGACAGGGATAAGGAAAGGTTAATAAATTATATCTACAAAGTGATGGACGTAAATGACCTGCTGATGATGTGTATTCATTTCGGTCTCCCCCATTTGTGGCCAAAATTTGAACAGAGCAAAATTCGAAATGTAGATTTGTTCAAGCGCATAATTATAGAGGGGAGGAAGTTCGAAAGGGTAAAGAACGAAATGGGAATCTCCTTCTCTGAATTTGTACAAATTCTCAACTTTGCCTTAAGTGTAAAAAAGAAGAGAATTTTCTGTAACAATATTTTTAGCCAATTCGATCCATGTGATTGTAAAAGTAAAAAAAAACACACCAAAACGATATGCGACAAAATACATCAGTTTATCGAGTTTGATAATTGGACATTTAAGAACATCATTGATAATCCTTTTTTCCAAAGATTACGAAATTTATCTCAGTTAGGTGTTTGCCAATTTGTGTACCCTGGAGCTACACACACCAGATTTGAGCATAGCTTAGGAGTTGGCTATTTGTCTGCAAAATATTTCGCCCACTTGTGCAATCGCTATAATTTATCTCCATACTGTGGGGAATTAAATAAAATGCTTCGATGTGTACAGATAGCTGGTCTGTGTCACGACTTGGGACATGGTCCATTCAGTCATACCTTTGAAAGCTTCTTTATGAATTATAAAAAAGAAGACACAGATCATAAATGGAACCATGCATCTATGTCTCTCAAAATTGTCGAACACATTATAGAAAATTTGATAGACCAGGATGATGTGCTAGATTCCACGGATATCAAAATTATAAAAAAGTTAATAATGGGTAGGGAACATCACAAATCGCTTTGTGGGGTAGATCCAGTAGATTCTTTGATAGAAGCTTCCTACGACATTATATGTAATAATAGGAATGGATTGGATGCAGACAAATTTGATTATCTGCAAAGAGATGCAACTATTGCCCCCCCAAATGGGACACTTCCATCCCTAAATTGTAACCGAATCATTAGCCAAAGTTCCGTTATTAATGGCCATATAGCATACAACGTTAAAGAAATTCATCCCGTTTGGACTGTTTATATGAACAGATTTTCTCTATTCAAGCAGGTGTATACTCATAGGAAGGTCCGAGTTATGGAGCTGATGCTGTGTGATGGCTTTCGACTTGCAGATGATATTTTCAAGTGGTCAGAATCTTTACAGGACTTGGATGCTTTTCTTGATCTAACTGATTCGTCCATAATTTACGATATCAAAAACAGAGCGAAAAAACACCAGTACGACGAAAAGGTGCAGAAATCGCTAAACCTAATTAACTCCGTTATACATGATAGGAACTCCAACCATGCCTACAAATACATTTCAGAAATTAATCTTTCAGAACCGCAGCTCATTAAGTACTTGAAGGATGTAGCAAATGAGGACAGGATAGCTAGATATGCACATGGACTTAGTCCGGATGATATTATCA
This sequence comes from Plasmodium coatneyi, assembly GCF_001680005.1. Lineage (NCBI taxonomy): Eukaryota > Apicomplexa > Aconoidasida > Haemosporida > Plasmodiidae > Plasmodium > Plasmodium coatneyi. Next base: position 698,866 of record NC_033569.1, read on the forward strand.
TAGACTGGAACTATTTGAACTACGGAATGGGTGCAAATGACCCGTTAGATTCGGTTTATTTCTACAGCTCGGATAATGAGGATGAGGCTTTCATAGCGCACAAGGAATATAGGGGCACGCACCCGAGGTACTTCGAAGAGTGCAACGTCAGGTTATACTGTAAAAATAAAATGGTGGCTCATTTGGCGAAGGACGCGCATAACAAGTTCATGTCGGATGTCTTCTCGGAATCCTCCCCTTTTTACAAGAAGAAAATAGTCAAATGAGGGGGAGGGATGCGTAGAGCAGTGAAACCAGGTCATGTAGCATGAGCCAGAGAGGAATAAAAAAAGCCCATGTTCAGCTTAAAGAAGTTGTGAAAATTCAGATATGCCCATAAATACATCAAATTAAAGCCTGCACAACGTGGCAACTTTGTACGTATCCGTTTGGTTTACACTACGTACCGCTCTTTTTTAACACATCAGGGTGCACATGGGTGTGCCACCTTGACCATTTTATCTACCCCTCCACCGTCCTACTCTTATATAATAATTAATTACGTTTTCCCCTTTTGTGATAAAAAGGGACAGACAAGAAGCCAAGCGCGTTATGGTCCCGCCAGCTTGAGCTACGACGTTTGTGTAGTATACCACAGTGTGACGTTGTCGCCACGGGCTCATTTTATCGTGATTATTTTTCATGCTTTTCGCATGCGTTGGTTCGGCGCGCCGTTCGTATAACATATCTGTTTAAATATATGCATACACATATACGTACATGTATATGTATATATGTACGAGTGCCCGTGTGTTGTGTGCAATACTGCATACAAGTGCGGAAAACACTTAGTGCTTACCGAATGGGGGAGAAATTCGCTTTCGCGTTTTTTTTAGTCCCCTGCCCAAATCAGAAAAGAGAACATGCCTTTTTTTGCGCATTGCGCATTCGTGTACGCATACATGCTTGTATGTATATATTCGTGCTAATTCGCTTGTTTGATTATTTTTTTTGTAAACTGTTTGATGCATTCTGCACAATGTAGAAACTCACCATAGTGTTTCATTATCTAATTTTTTTTTTTCCTTTTCATTCACATTAAGAAATATTTCTCCCGTCTGCATTTCAGGGGAGCAGAGTATGCGTTATCGATGGAAGCGTTTGCCTCATTGATGAGGAGCGTTCTCGCGAATTTTCGCCTTTTTTCTTTTTTCCGTTCTCCGCTTTTTTTTTCCCCCCTTTTTAATTCATGTAGCTATTATGATTTCCCCTCGCGGTGGAAAATTAGTGTAAAAAAATGTAACACAAAGCGGCCCACACCATTTCCACCTCACCATTTGACAATTGAAGTAGAGGAAGGGATTAAAACAACACGCGTTAGTTTCATTTCCGCTTAAGATGTTGCCCACGCGCATGCTAACATTTTTCCCTTTGGGGCTTTTTGTGATTTGCCGTTCCATGCTCATAGTGTAGTGTGTACTCTTGGAATTGAAACTTTGGAAGAACACGCGCAAATGGAGAAAACGAGCTGCGCCTTTTAAATTAATATTTGGAACATACGAAATGTGACATTAAATTTTATGTGCGGGTCATGTAGTGACGCAAACGCTCGCGCAGAAACATTGTGAACTTAACCCTTTTGTGTACAATTTCGTACGCGCTGTTTTTTCTGTGAAAAAAAAAATAAAAAGGGTTTAAGGAGATTCCCCCCACCCTCTGTTCTGTTAAGGTTAATTCTCTTGAGAGCTGCTCATGTGTATGCAACAAAAGCGGATAAAGTTACACAAAAGAAGAAAAAAAAAAATTATGAACATGCAATATAAAAAAAAAAAAAAAAAGAAAAATAACTAAAATGTGATGAAAAAAAAAAAAAAAAAAAAAAGTTCAGTCAGCTATATTATGTGTGTGCGGGCACATGATAGGGTTATATTTGCGCTTTAAATTTTTGAACCACAGGAATTTAACCATAGATCAAATCTTTCCTTGCTCTGTTGTAGAATTTTCAACAGTCAAGAAAAGTGAAAAAAAGTACATATATGCATATATATATATTTAAAATCGCTGATTATTCCTTCCTTTTCTGTTTTTTCTGATTTTTTTTTTTTTTTCTTTGCTTTCTTTTGAACTTATTTGTGTACAAGGAAGAGTACCCAATCAACAGTTTCTTATCTCATTTTTGGAAAAAGTTAACAACTGTATTTTGGTCTCTTTCTTCATTCGAACAAAAAAAACATTTTTTTTTTTTTTTTTTGTTCAAATTAGAACCTTATAAAACTTATAACTTAAGAAAAAAAAAAGAAAGAAACAGTTATATATTGATTCCACATTCAAAACGTTCAATGGTACACCGATAATTTTTAAATTTCCAACGTCAGAACTCGGCAATTGTGTTGGTAACTATAAATTGCCGTTAACTTCGTTCTGTAAGGAGGCAAAGTAAAGCCAGATAAGCCACGAAAAGAAAAAAAACAAAAAAAAAAAAAAACGAAAAAACCGAAAAAAAACAAGAAAAGCAAAAAAGGCAACAAGAAGAACAAAAAGAACAAAGTAAAAAATTTTCTAGCTGAATTTTTTTTTTTTTCTGACTTGTTCATGTGATATACACGCAGTTGTTTATTTCTAAAATGAAAATTAAGCAAGAAAGATAGGCTTTTTTTTTTTTTTTTTTTTTTTTTCCAGTTATGAACAACAGCTTTAAAAAACCACTACACATATAACGCATTAACCATTTTGTACTTGCCTCTTTTTTTTTTGTGTTGTTTAAGGTACATATTTTGATATACGCGTTTGTGCCCATATATATATAGCTTGCTTTTCTTTTTAATGTCACTATTTTGAAGCTATACACAAATCGAGTTCATTAAAAAATACAATTTTCGCCTTCTTTTTGACCTTACACATTTTACGCCTTCGATTCGCTCGCCCATTTGTTCACCGCTTTTATCTTCCGTTATTTCCTCCAATTTGTTCTTCCCTTTGTTCTTCCCCTTTTCTTTTCTTTTTTTTTTTTGTCACTTGCAAAGGTTTGAATTTTCACACTTAAGAAAAATGCTTCAAACCAACCGTGTGCGTGAAATTTCCCCTTTTTTAATTTTTAACCAACAATTCAGATTGCGCTCTTGCATGTAAAATTTTGCCCTATAAAGTGTATAACCTTATGAAGTTTCTACGTTCACCATGCAAGTATAACCCTCCAGTGTGACTTGTCAATAAAACTTCGTGTAAACACTTTTCAACGCGTTTGCCTCGATATATACGCACACCTGTATGAGCCCACATATATATATGCCCTTACATACCCTTATAAGCCTATTTATGCAACGTACACACCGACACGTACCATAATTGTGCGCCCTTGCAAAAGAACGCGCACGCCATTTTGGAGAAAACATACTCTCAAAGCCACTTCAAACAGTTTGGAGCAAGTAACAAAGTAAAAATAAATAAAACGAAGAATCATGAATATCGTCAGTGTGTGTTAAATTCCTGTGTGTGAACCATATCAAGATGTCAGAATTACATAACTGAATTAGTTTGAGAGATGTAGACTTGTGCGTCGTGTTGCAGTGCATTATAGCGCTTTCGCGTTAGCGCTCTCTCCATGTTGATGTACTAGCCCCCCCTTTTCTCTTTCCATGCCGATCGTCGCGTTATCCTTCCCATGCTTATCAGTTCTCCTTTGCATCTTGTTCTCTACTACACCGCGTCGATTAACGCATAGATGGAAAACGTACCTACTTGTTGTTTTGTTACCTGATTGTGCTTAAATATTTACTGCATCACGTTTGTGCATATCTATGCTTGAGTGTACATCACATGGCAATGTTCGTCCCCTCGTGCACCCATATATACACATCACGATAGGACCACCGACTTCTATCTTCACGGTGTCCTATCTGACACCCCTTTTAAGATAGCCACACCCACCACCTGTTTTTTTTTTTTTTTTCACAATTTTGTTTCGTACCAATTCAGGTTCATCACGCATTATCATTATATGGCAAACCACGGTGCGTATAAAAATAAAAAAAAAAATTGCCAAAATATATATCCGTGCTGAAGATAGCCCCAAACCACAGTAAAAAAGTGTCCAGTATATCACACAACATGGAGAAGAGATACCATCAGCTATTTAAAGGAAAACGGATAGACTTCCCTCTGGCGACTGGTGCAGCCTCTCATGTGTCCCTAACGTATGATGAAAAGAAGAACCCATATTTGCTATGCTGGACGTATATGTATCAGGAGAACCCCGAATTTACAGTCCCCCTGAAAGGGTGCAGAATAATCAACAACATAACGGAGATAGGACCATGTATTCATATAATCACGGCAAATGAGGAATATCAATTTCAGTGCCGAAGTAAGGAGGAGTTTAGTGAAATGAGTCAATTCTTTAACATGCTTGGTTTCCCGATCTTGGGGTTTAAAAATGTATATGTCTTGAATAAAAAAATAGGAAAGGGAAGTTTTTCCACAGCATATATTGGTACCAACATCTTGTATGGAAATAGAGTAGTGGTGAAAGAAGTGGACAAATCGAAAGTGAAAGAATCAAATGTGTATACCGAAATTGAGGTTCTCCGAAAGGTCATGCATAAGTATATAATAAAGTTAATATCGGCATACGAGCAGGAAGGGTTCGTCTACCTAGTGTTGGAATATTTAAAAGGAGGGGAACTCTTTGAATACCTTAATAACAATGGTCCGTACACAGAACAGGTGGCCAGAAAAGCTATTAAACGAATTTTAATAGCCTTGGAGGCTTTACACTCGAACGGAGTAGTACATAGGGACTTAAAAATGGAAAACTTAATGCTGGAAAATGTGAATGATCCTAGTTCATTAAAAATTATCGACTTTGGATTAGCCTCTTTTTTGAATAGTCCCTCTATGAATATGAGGTGTGGTTCCCCCGGATACGTCGCACCCGAAATATTGAAGTACGCCTCGTATGGCACAAAAGTGGATATCTTCAGCTTAGGGGTTATTCTGTTCAACATACTGTGTGGGTACCCCCCCTTCAGAGGAAATAACGTGAAGGAAATTTTTAAAAAAAACATGAGGTGTCACATCAGCTTTAACACAAAGCATTGGTTAACCAAGTCTGAAAATGTGAAAGAAATTATTCTCTGGATGTGCAGTAAGAATCCAGACGATAGATGTACAGCCATCCAAGCGTTAGGACACCCCTGGTTTCTCCCCAAAATTACGGACATGCATATGAATGCAAATATAAACGAACTGAAGAATAAAGAGAATCTGATCCAAAAATTGACAGAACAAGAAATGCGCAAGAAATGTAAACACTATAACATTGTTGAAAATGGGGACAAGAACAAAGCAGAGTCCGACGCTAGAAAAAACAGCAAAAATAATTTTAATGATTATAAAAACTATTTCGATACCATGCTCAAAATTGATGATAAATATTCTGAAAACTTGATAAAGGATAAGAGCAGCATTGATTCGATAACGCTAAATAGGAAGGACTACGATGCGTATATGACCAACTCGAATGAGTATGAAACGGTGGTTCTGCACGGAGGGTGCCCCGCCCCCAACCGCTCCTCCTCCCTGATGTCGTGCAACCATTTTAAGAAGAAGAGCAACGAGTTGATTTGAGCGCACATCGGTGTGAAGCGATATGAAGCGGCCCGTATTGAGGCAGTTGCGGGTGCTTCCGGCGTGTGTTTATCAGGTGTTTATAGCAGATGGGTTCTAGCGGGAGCTTCTTTGCGTCCCTTTTTCAGACCCGACTTGGTCCGCACGCACGTTCGTTTACGCATCGTGCGCGTATTGCACGTGTGTTTGTCCATCCATTTATCTGTCCATTTGTTTGTCCATTTGTTTGTCTATTTGTTTGTCCATTTGTCTGTCCATTTGTCTGTCCATTTGTTTGTCCATTTGTCTATCTATTTGTCTATCTATTTGTCAACCCATTTGTCCACCCATTTGTCCACCCATTTGTGTTCACATGCCCATTTTTATTTGCGTTTTCATTTCTCCTTCATTTGTTTCGTCCCCCGTTTGCGCCCGTGCGCGTGTTTTTTCGTCCGATTTCGCAACCGCGATCAGGTTCTTGGGGCGCAAAAGTCGCAGCGAAGGTGAGAACGGAGAGAAGAAGGGAAAGCAAAATAGTGAACACGAAAATGAGAGAAAGAAAGACAAATGGCGATCCCCTCGTATGAGCGCATTTTCACAATGTCGTAGTGGAACACGCGGCCTTTATGTGGAACAAAAAGTGTGTGGAGTAACAGGACCATCCTACTTTGTGCATACATATGTGTATATATGTTTATTCATTTTTTTCTCCTCCCTTTGCTTCACACTTACAGATGCAAAAGAAATGATACCCTTTCATTTGCACGTCTCGCGTGATATGTGTCCCCAGAAATTCACTAAAATAGAGAGAAGTCGATTCGTCTTCCCCATCCTGGTGATTTCCACCTGTTCGTTAAGCTCATTGATGATAACTAGGCTGCAGTAAACCAAGTGTGTCAAAATTAGAGTCTAATTCACCACGTGGCGTGGCGCGTCCTTATTTGTCTGTAAATGCGTGTATATTTATTTGTGTAAGTTTGTTGTGAAGTATGTCTACGTATGTACATACGCGTGTGTGTATGTTTGCATGTTTCTATGTTTACGTTTGCTGCGATCGGAGAGTGCGCTCGGCAAGGAAAAGGAAGCTTACCTGCCTGTGAGCCGTTGCCGCCTCACCTGTCCAACGGAGGAAGAAGAAAAGCCGCTCAGCTGGCGAGGCTATCGTTTTATTTCTCCCTCCACGTTGCCTCATCCAGCTTGTTTGTTTGTTTTTGTTTTTTTTTTTTTTTTCAGGTTTATTTCTGCCTGTACGTTTGTTTCGTCATATGTTTATGTGTATAATTAAAAGGATGCACACAATCACTATGTGCATTTTGTCCCATTTGAAACACGGGCGTTTCTTGCAAATGCCCCGCCCATACTTGGGTGGAATGTTTTTAAAAAAAAAAAAAAGCACAGTAACAAAATAAAAAAAATAAATAAATAACGCAAAAAGAAAAGCAGAAAAAGATGAAGAAAATATCTCCCCCATCCTTTTTGCTACATTTTGTGAAGAATTAATTTGCGTCTTATCCGTGTTTTGTGTATCATCACACCCGTTTGTATATGTCACAGTGTATGCCCTACTATGCATGCTGTCAATCTGTTAAACACTCCACGTTCCTTTTTTTCCTTTTCCCAATGAATGTCGCTTTAATTAAAAATAGAGAAAAGGACACGAAAACCCACCCAAACATGTAATTCGAATTTGACGTTGTGTACCTTCACATTTGTTTTTTTCTTTTTTTCTTTTTTTTTTTTTTTTTTTTTTTTTTTCTTTGCAATTTCGAGCTATTTAATTGGCTAATTCAAATGTTACTCTGTTTCAAAATTGTGGGACAGTCGAACACCCACTTAAGCAAAGATATGTGGAAAGCAAAGCTGTTTTGTCACTTCAAAATTTCCACGAAGTATATTCCCTGCTGGTGATTGGACTAAATAGGAAGTGAGTTCTTAGCCCTTTTTTTTTTTTTGTCATAAATGTTTCCTTGGTAAAGGCACGACCTTTTTCCGATCAATTTTGCGTAAATTTTTACGAGTGGGTCCAAACCTGCAATGTAGGAGGACCTATCTCGGGGGAATATTTTTTTCGCATAATCATTCGGCGCATTGTCTACAAATTTTACATTGCTGTGATGATGTCGCGCAGGTTGGTAAACCCATTTTAAATGATCATGAGGGACGGGGCTGCGGAGCGTTTTATTATTTGGACGAGGGGTGAGAAGATTCAACGCGTCACTTTTTTTTTTTGAAATGTGCACACACACATATATATGCTAAGTGTGTAGCACACGATGGGGGTTACTTTTGAAGCAAGTTTTTTATTCAGTGTAATTTAAGGATGTACATATGCCTGTACAGACATATGAGTTGAACATATGATGACAATCAATTTCACAACAAAAATGCATGCCAATGTGTATTCCTCATGTGCATTGGGCACTTAACGAATAAATGCAGAGGAGGAGTAGCTGGTGGGGAGGACTGCACACAAACACATTTATACTTGGGTCTACACACAAACGCGTTTATATTTGGGTCTACACACAAACGCGTTTATACTTGGGTCTACACACAAACGCGTTTATATTTGGGTCTACACACAAACGCGTTTATATTTGGGTCTACACACAAACGCATTTATACGTGGGTTTGCACACAAACACATTTATAGGTGGGTCTGCATATATGCGCACGTATTTACGTCTGTTCATACACGTGCGGATATTCAGCATATGCAGCACACGCACGAATACACAAATGGGGAAGTAAAAAATTCCGCTACAAGATGCTTTAGTTTGTCACAAAATTGAATTTTCTTAAATACGTCATTGCATATTTAAAAAAAAAGAATTGCACTATCATCACGGGGGAGGCACACTTCGGAGTGGGGGCTTTTCAACTGGAGGCTAACCCACCGATCAGGTGTCCCCGTTTGGATGTCCGATCCCCTCAGCTTATTTGTGCTTAAAATTGGCACGACGAGAGGGGGAAGGATTAATTCAATCCTTCAAATCACACAGCGTGGGAAAGTGTGCTCTTTTTCACCGCACATCAAATAGGTTAACAAAGGGCCACAAAATGTAACGTGGCACAGTAGCATAACGATAACGGTGCAATGCACACCATAACTGCACAAGATGGATCGTGCAAAAAGGGGGGAAAACCCGCTCCACAAACAAACGAGCTTATTTCTTCCTCGACTGGTACAAATCGTCAATGATATTTTTATAATCCGCGAAAATGGCGTTCCTAACGACCTTATGGGTAGGGGTGAGCTGTTTATTTTCCACAGAAAATGGAATAGGCGTCAAATGAAATAAGTGGATCTTCTCAATGCCATTCAAATTATACGTTTTTGACATAGTCAATATTTCATTATAAAAAAGCTTTTTAATAGCATCACATTTAAGGAGCTCCTCGAAGGGCATATTGAGGTTATTCTTCTTGGCGTAATCAAGAACGAAAATTTCATTAGGCACAATAATGGATACTAATTCATTTTCGTAATTATACCCATGGACAAAAATATTCTCTATGTATATACTATTGGTGTATATATTTTCCAATTTTTCCGGCTCGACGTACTCCCCTTGAGCTAATTTAAATATATTTTTTGCTCTGTCTATGATTCGAACGTATGCATTATTTTCATTCACTTCTACGACATCTCCTGTGTAGAAGAAGCCATCTTCATCGAAGGACTTCCTTGTTAATTGCTCATCTCGGAAATAGCCTACCATTAGGCTACTTCCCTTGACGCATAATTCTCCCTTGTTTGGGTAAGCCTTTGGGTCATACTTCATATTTTCCACCTTAACGACTTTCATGGAAACATTGGAGAACATTCCTCCGATGGTTCCTTTGGTGCAATCATATCTGTGTTGCAGAAATCCTACGCCCACTTCGGTCATTCCCCATCCTTCCGAAATAGGTGCTGAAAAGAGCATTTGCAAATCGATTAGTTTATTTTTATCCATAGATGCAGAACCCATGACTTGCGTCCTTATGCGACCCCCAAATCGGTTCCTCACTGGTTGTAAAATGATGTCATAAATTGGATGGGAAAACTTTTTCGGATTTTTCAAATATATGTTTTTTTTATTTTTCAGGGCTGTTTTTACCAACGTTCTGGCTACAAACGATTTGTTCTTCAATCCTTCCATAATATTGTCATGGATCTTTTGTAAAATTCTCGGGACGGTGATTAGGAAGGTTGGTTTTAACTCGTTGATATCACTGACTAACTCTTTTATGTTTCCAGAGAAGTAGCCTATTTTGGCTCCAAAAAAACACACAGCGAATTCGATTAGCCGTTCGTAGACGTGAGCTAGGGGAAGGTAGCTGAGCACCACGTCATGTTTCATCAGGCCCAGTCTATTACCGTCGATGATGTAGCTTTGCATAAAGGTAATGAAAGTATTATGTGTCAACATGGCGCCTTTGGGCATTCCAGACGATCCGGAGGTAAAAATGATGGTACACACATCAGTCAATTTTCCTTTATTCTTTTTCAGCTTCTGCATCAGCGCGTTGGACCCACTTCCACTATTACCACTATTACCACTTTTGCCAGTACTGTTGTTACCGCCTGTGCCGCTCCTCGAGTCCGGCCCTTTTTTGACACCCTTTTGATCTTTCCCCCCGCTGACATTCTTCACGCTAGAATTGTCCTCCTTCTCCTTATTCTCATGACTATGAAAATCGTGATCGTAGTACTCATACTGGGGGATAATATTTTGGTTCTTAAATTTATCAATTAGGTCTTTATAGAAATATACCTTGTAGCCTGCCTTACTGGCTCGCTGCTTAATATCGTCCTTTAAGCTCCACTCATCGTAAATAATTAAAATGTGTAGATCGGGTAGTTCATCCTTCAATTTGATGAGACATTCCAACTTTTCCGCTTCGATGCAGCAAATTTTCATTTGCGTTTTTTGAAATATATACTTGACCGAGTTTATCCCCATGGTGTCGTATATAGGGACGGTGACAAAGTCGATGGCTGAGCAGGCATAGTCGGTAGTTAGCCATTCTACTCTATTTTTAGACCAAATACCTAAAATTTTCAATTCAGCATATTCACCATTATCTGTGAAAATGTTGGGTTCTATATTTTCAAACTGGTACAATGCAGATGCTAGTATTTCTATTTCATTTTTTATTTCACCATAAGTTTTGAATGAATACTCTCCAAGAATTGTCTCATTGCCCCTTACTTCCTTTTTCCTTTCTCCGAGAAAATCCTTATCATAGTAATATTTACAAGCAAAACAAAATACTTCATACTTGTTGGACATTTCTATGCCTAAGAATCCTTTCGTTTTTTCCAAGCTCTGACACAAATCATACGTCTTTGGCCTGAAAATGTTGCTGGAGTTTTTTTTTGCTGTCCCTTTTACTTCGTCGAAATATTTTATTTCGCTCGCGTTGTCCTCCCCGTCGTTATCCTTGAAGACGTACTCATTTTCGTTTTCCAAAAAATTGTACACCTTACGTTTGAATTTTGTCACGTCCATCTTGTTGCATTCGTGGGTGAGGCGCGCTCAATCTGTTACGCCGTTATGCAGTTACGCCGTTATGCAGTTACGCCGTTATGCAGTTACGCCGTTATGCAGTTACGCCGTTATGCAGTTACGCCGTTATGCAGTTACGCCGTTGTGCAGTTACGCCGTTGTGCAGTTACGCCGTTGTGCAGTTACGCCGTTGTGCAGTTACGCCGTTGTGCAGTTACGCCGTTATGTAGATATGCGGTTATGCAGTTTCTATTAACCTTTGCAACTAAAGGAAGCGAGGCCTATTCGAAAGGGGAGGGGGACACTACGCTGTTCGAGAAGCAAACCCTAACAAATACATACGACGTGCATTCCCTTTGTATGTATATATGTGTGTGTGTGTGTGATTTCTCGCTGGACACAATTAACAAACGGGGCAAAGTTAACAGCGCATGGCGTCTGAAGAATCTTCCGTCCATACAATTTGGCGCTTTAACCCCGAGGAGTGTTCAAAGGCCACCTGATTCCCAATTGGAAATCTTCTTATCCTTCCGTGTGTGTGCCCACTGAAGCATAGGGGAATTAGCCAACTTCGGTGTGGCGAAACAAAATGATTAAATTGCGTTGAGGGGGTTGTTTTTCCGATTTTTATGTTTTTTTCCCCCTTAAAGTATCTTCACAAAGTGTGCATAAAAATTGACACCGTCAACAAATGGGATAACTGCGTTTACGGGCACAAATGGGGTATGTGTGGAACGAACTTGGCCATTTGACTAGGCCGCTCGACTTTGCCGTTTAAAAAAAGGGGCATGCAAGGCGGCACGCTTATCTTCGGGTTGTATACACCGCTTGTACGTATGCGCACCTTTGTATGCACAAGTGCTGCTGCGTATACCCAACTGGACTTTCTCACACATATACGTACCTCTGCAGGCGTAACAAAGTTGGGGCTATAACGTAGGAAAAATGAATAAAGTGGGAAGATGGAAAGGCGAATGGGTAAGTAAAATGAAAACACGAAGCCTAAGCGTTAGCGCTGCGCTATTATTGCTACGCTGTTAACGCTACGCTGTTATCGCTACGTTATCATGGCCACGTTATTATGGCCAGTTATCATCTTCACGTTATCGTTGTCCCCTCTTTGGAGGTGTTTTTCTTCAATGCGCATTTCATCACCTCATTCGTTATTGTGGTGAGCATATCTTTACGGGATGAAAAAAAAGAAAATAAAAAAAAGGCAACAAAAAGGTAACAAGAAGGTAACAAGAAGGTAACAAAAACGGAAAAAAAAGGCAAAAGAATGTGCAAAAAAATGGGGAAAAAAAAAAAAGGCAACAAAATAGGCAAAAAGGAGTAAAAAATCTGCAAAAAGAATATGGTGGAAAAAATAATTAAATTGTTTTCCCGGTGTCAAGTGCGCATTTTACATTTTAAAAAAAACGCGTTGCAGTAGGTAATGCATGTCGCGCCCACAAAAAAAAAAAAAAATGTGCCACTTTAAACATATACCTTTTCTGTACATATTTCATTTAGGTATGGAGTTTTCCCCAGCTTTACATACACGTTGAGATCGCGTGTGTTTTTTTTTTTTTTTCCCTTTTGAATTTCCATTGCGCGTTTAAAAAATTTCCTGGTAGTACGTACGCTCGCGTATATGTATGCGAAGGGGGGGAGGAAAAAAGGGGTACACAGCGAGGTGCGCATACACTCACCGAATTTGCACTTTTCCAACTCGCATACATTTTGCCTTCTTCCAACTCACATACACTTTGCCCTCTTCCGATTCTCATCAAATACCCCTGTGTGCTAAGCCATACAGATTAGTTGGGCGGTAGAAAAAACATTCGCGACAGTACTGCCACGCGGCCAAGTGGCGCGCGCATCCCAAATTTATGGGAGGACAAAAGCGAAGAGAGAACTTCCCACAGAAAGACCAAATGGTAAAAAAAAAAATAAATAAATAAATAACATAGTGAACTAATCACAGGCAACACGTGAAAACGGTTTGTTCTTTCTTCATGGCTCCTTTCGCCATGCCAACTCAATGCAATGTTCCTACTTTAAATTAAAAGACGTGAAAAAGAAAAAGTAAAAAAAAGGAGTAAGAATAAACTGAAGCATTCACAGCAATGCCCTTCCTTCACCATTCACTCATTTTAGAGCAGTCGTCAAAACTATTGTTAATTTTTTCTAATTTCGGTTTTGTACACAACTTCGATGAAAGCAGGCACAGCTCGGTTGCGGAGTCTGCCACCTATGCGATCGTTTCTGTGTGCGCCCTCAGAGTTGGACGTATTTAAAGCGAAAAGTGGGAAAAAAACGGAGGAGCTAAAATGATATGTGCCCATATGGATGGGGAATATTCCTCCTTATCCTTCCCCCCCAAGATATTATTAAGTGCCCCTAGTGTGTCGTGCGCTAAAAGTGGTAATTACTAGAACGGGAAGGCGAAATGACCAACTGTACGTCTGCCCCATTTGCGCATTCTACACTCGTAGGCGTATGTGGGAGTGGCTCCACGTTAATGTATCAGTGTTGTGTTCGGGGAAGACGTCATTCTTCCCCTCAATCTGCAGAACTGCATGGCACTGCATGGGGATATAGGGAAGTGGGCAACATGACTCATCCGACTGCTATACCTGAGCGTTAACGTTGGAGATGTAAAAAGGAGTAATCCACCCCAACATGGCATACCAAACGCGCAACATCTGCTTCATGTTCAACTGGGCACCTTTTTTGCCACATTTAAAATACTCCCCTAAAAATGGGTCTCTGTGACATCTACAGGTTTGGGCTGTTCGACACGCCCCAACCTTACATTAAGATATGACTTCTTCGGAATTTTTAAAATCTTCTCACTTTATCAGCAAGATTAAGCAGACCTGCGTGGATATGTGCAAACCTACGCAGACGTGTGAACATCCCCGTGAAGGTAAAGCGTAAAGGTACGCTACAATTACAACAAAAGTGGAACAACTGTCAACACTTGATGCATTTTTTCCAATAAAAAAAAATTAAAAATACAAAAAAGGGATTAAAAAGGTGACAAAACATTTTCTGGCGAGATGAGTGAGGGAGTGCGTCTTTACGCCGGGTTAAGGCACGCACGGCGCCACGCTACAAAACATCACCCTGTACAATAAAACGCCATGTACATACAATGCCCTGTACAGTACAACGCGCACAAAAAAACTGGCAGAAGGGGACACTAAAAATCCACCGTCGTGCTGAAGATCTGCTCGCCCAAATTGACGTTGGACAATATTGGGAAGGGGGACGTTTCTTCGATGTCGTCAATTTCGGAATGAACTAAAATTTGACCCCTAGGGTTGTTCACATTGTTATACGTATAATTATTATATTTGTAACATGCCCTATCGACGTCGCTGCTAGCGTTGGCGTAATTCGCACAGGTGCCATAGTTCGCCAAGCTGGAGTAGCCTGAATAGTTCGCACCTGGGATGCTGCTTGGGGATAAGCTTTTGTTGGGGCTCTCTGTGGAGGTGCCCACGGGGTCGTTGGTCCCGTTCTGGGCTATCTCATCTGTGTGTGCAGAGGGGGGGAAGAAAACATGTAATGAGATAACACATGGGGGGAAAGAATTAGACCTGTTAATATGGCATTTGCGGTGCATTACAAAAAGACAGGACACGCTGAACACATAACGTGGATAACCTTCTTTGCCGTAGATAAAAATACTGGTGCTCTTCGCGAAGGAAAGCGTTTTGCTGTCCCCATTTTTTAAATGCCCATTGGGTGACAGAGAGACGGGGGGGTATCCCTTCTGTTCGATATTTTTCAATAAACAATTTATCCGAGTGGAACCATTGGCATTATTTTTATTCTTCAATTTGTTTTCCTCATTTATGAAATTATTCGTTATATTGTAATCAACGGTTTTGGTGTATTTTGAAGGGGAAGACGGATTGGGAAGAATAATTTTTGGTAAATTATGTTGCGTGTTCAGTTCCCTGTCGTTATTACATTCAACGTGTGCGTCATTTTTTACTTTGTCCCCCTCATCCTTAGCAGACACAATTTCTTTCTCAACTTTGCAGCTGTTCGGTGGAACACTAGACAAGGGTGTGTACCCCCTCATGTTAATCTCCCCCTTAATGGGAGAATGATCTTCTTCATTCAATTCATTTAATAAATTTACCTTGTTCAAAAAATGGACGTTGCCAATTTTTTTTTTAACAGTGCAACATTTCATTTCGTTGTGCTTCTTAATATTGGCGGAAATTTTATTTAACATGCTCGGAACGCTATTATTTTTCGCTTTGCTTTTTATTTTATTTTTTTTTCCCCCCTCAAGTGTGCCAATGATACTTTTGAAAATATTTTTGTTCACGTTATTCCCCATGTTTGAATACAACAATTGGATTTTTTTTTTTCAAAATTTTTATGAGGGAAAACAATTTGAAGTACACAGCTTCGATTAGTATCCTCGTCAAGACGTTGATGTCATTTTCGCATATCAGCACTCCGTCTCGCAGGAAGTCCAAAATGTACTCGAACCTGCTTCCTGCACGGGGGTGTAGTGGAACGAAACGGCACAGCGGAATGGAGCTATGCGATCAAACGGAGACAGGCATTTCCACTTGTAGGAGCACACACGGGTTGAATTAACAAGAAGACCTAGCAACAAATGTAAAGGTGCTAATTAGAGAACCGCAACAATGGTGTAGAGATATGCACTGTCGCTATTCCCCTCGTGCACTGCGAACCATTTCGGTCTATGAATATTTCCTTCCTGTTGTGATGGGCTACGCAAAAGGGGTGGTGGTGCGAAAGGGTTAAGCTGGGAAGGTGCGCAAATGAGGAAAACCCAATTCTGGCGGCAAAACTGCATATATGTAGACTGTTTAAACTTTGCCTATACGAGACGCTTACTGTCCACGTCCGGCAGAGCCTTCAGTTTCTCTGTAAAGGGTTCAAAACGTTACAAGTATGTAGCAAAGGCAGCAGGAACGTTATCTCTCAGGAAAGAAGTAGGGTGCATTTTTACGTTATCCACTTGGCGACACAAGAACAAGGTGAAGATTCTCTCCCCTTTGGAAGAATTTTCCAAAACTACCTAAAACAATTTCACATAGACGAGAATTCCTGTATTTGCAAATCAAGTTCAGGGTCGTCATGTAAATGGTCCCTCCGACATTTATGCTTATGACCTTGTCTGTAGAGGGAGGGGGGAAATCGAAAAAAGGGAAAAAGAAAACGGTATGTTGGCAGGGCGTGGTAACACAACAAAACACAACACGTGTGTCCATTAAACGGCGCATTTTACTATATGCCGAAGAAAGGCACCTGATTAGTTAACCACACGCAACTGAAGATGGAAGTGGGGGAAGGCGTACCTCCTTCAATGGAGTCCATCTTTTAAAAGAGTATGTATGTATTTTTTTTTTTTTTTTTTTTTTTTGCGTTTTACAATGGGTCTATGTGTTCTTCTTCCGGATGCGCATATACGCATGTGTGTTTGCGTGTGCATATGCACATGGGTCTTCCCGAGCAGATTTACAAAACGGTTGAGGCTATTTTGTGTGTGCTCGAATGGCCTTGTTACAGAGGTGTACTAAGTGTACCCCGACAGTACCGCGGCTTGTATGTATACTTGCACAGATATGAGGGATTATGCACTCTGGACAAATCCCACACTTTCCTTCACACAGTGCGTTCAAACGGGGGAAAAAATGTTTTCTTAACTCATCGATTTTGTGTTCCTGGGTGAGAAGAAAGGAGGAGAGACATAGGTCCAGGAAAATCAAACAGGGAACGGACACAATTGTGAAAATAATTCCATATGTAGTTCTATACTTTTCCTTAATTTCGATTTTTTGAGATCTTTCGGTAACCCTTGGCCAATCTTTAGCCAGCCTTTTGCAAAACCTTTGTAACTACCCGTGCTGTACTTGGTTCCTCTTCGCTACACCTGCGCGTGATTTTTCAACCATATGGTACATCACCCGTTTGTGCTCTTTTTATTTATAGAATACTGATGCACAATTTTTTTCAGTCGGAAAAGTTTCACGGCACGGTGCAATTGCCTAATCGCGTTGGGTCATTTGCAAAAGGCGGTCCGCCCCGCGAGCACTTCCAGTATGCACCCACGTGTAAATAACTACGTACATATATATATATATGTATACTTATATATACGTACTTACACATATGTGTATTTTTTTTTCCCCCCACCGCTGCAAAATCGGGGTTACATGACCCAGTCGCGTGGCCTCTGGAAATGACGAGCACAATGCGATGTACAGGTTTCCTTATTATGTACACACACCTTTTACACGCCCAGCGCAGGTCATAAACGTGACGGGCAGAGCGGCAATGTGCGAATATAGCATGCCAAACTGGGATAACGCTGTTCCTGTACTTTTATGCAGTACGAACTTTTACATAGCACCGCGTAGAGAAGCACTTTCCACGGTGAAGTTGGATTAAGTGTATGTGTACGAGTAAATACAGTGGGACTTTCCATCTCTTTCGCGACGCGGCTGAAGTGTGCCATATTGTTCCAACAGTGTAAAGGAAAATTTCCTTCTTTTTTCCTCTTTTTTGCGATTTTTTTTTTTCCGTTTTACCGTTTAACCCTTTTACACCTTTCACCTGTCATAGTGACAAATTTTTCGAAGGCACAGTGGTATGAATTTATTTTTTTCCATTTCACCACGTGGGTGCCGTCTGTTCACTCGATTGTTCGATTGTTCCTTTTGGTTAATGATTTTTTAAATCGCTAAATGGCTTTTTATAGCCTGTTCCCTTTTTAGCGTTGCGTTAACACTCTGTTAGTTCTCTTTTTTTTAACGCCATGTTTTATGTGTTTTGTCCCTTTTTGCACTTTGTTGGAAATAAATGTAGAACAGCGCAGCGCGCAATTATTGCTTCCGCTATTCCCCCACTTGCATGCACGGTGGACATTTGGGCATAAGACCACGCGTGTGCTTATATATGGATGGGGAGAAGGGAAAAAGAAGAAAATGAACAAGCAGTCTTAATAATTCCTGCTTAAAAATGGGTGTACTGGTAAAATTGCCATTCCATCCGTCCTTTGCATTGTGTTTGTTTCATTTTATTGTTTTTTTTTTTTTTCCAATGGTGAAAAAAAGCCGCTTGACATGGCTTCGCTGGAGCAAGCTATATGTCAAACACACATTAGTACCTTCAGCAGTTATAAATATACAATAACATCGAATGGTCAGGAGAATTTGTTAGAAAAGGCCACTTTGTAAATGTGTAAAGAAAAAGGATTTATCATTATAACCCACTTTTATGCTTAAATAAAGCGAAATGTTAAGTTTTAAATGGGGAGAGGGAAAAAAAAAAAAAAAAAAAAAACATCGCCATTTTTTTCCAACAATTTTTTTTTTTTATAATGCAATTTTTTCGACAAGGGCATGAAAAACTGGCATAAATTTCCCATAAAAAAAAAAAAAAAAAAAAGGAACCCTTTTGTAAATGCCACACTGAGAAATTACACCGTTTAAGCAATGTTAGCCAGCTACTCGTTTATTTTTCTTTCCGAGGAGGATAATTTAAAAGGGTCATTATTTTTAAGCACGACGGGTGGAGCATCTTCCATGTAGAAAAAAATGTACAGAAAATATAGAAAGGGAAAAAGAAGAATTTTTTTTCTTTTTATTACATTTGCTTAATTCTCCGTGATGTGCATATACAAATGCGAGTATATACATATAGCCGATATTTTACATGTGCTCAGGGCGTACCATTTGGGCGCAACCGTTGTGTGTAAGCACGTCATAGCTACTGAGATCCGCAGTTAAGCGTGACGTTACGGTTAATGGTAATTGGCAATGTCACTGTGAACGTACTTTATGCGCCGCTAGTTGATGTGATAACGGAACCGCAATAAAAGAATAACAAAAATTAGGCGAACGAATTTTACAACTGTTTGTCAACCCGCATTTTTCTCTGTCAATGAAAAAGTTAAATGTATATCCTCAAAAGCGTATTGTAAAAAAAATATAAAAATAATATCCCCTACACATGTACATATACACGCATGTAATTTTTTTTTGTTTTTTTCGTTTGTGTGCTTTTACCTTTTTCTATATTTATGTAGAAAAAAGGAGGCGTATGTAACATCGGCTAAATTGCGATGAATTTTTTCTTAAATGGAAATTCCACAAACTTGTTAAAGCAAGGGTGATCCACGGGGGAAAGAAGGCTTAATTTGATCGTCCTTCTTTTGACCTAATTTGATTTGATTTTATTTGATTTGATTTTTTTTCCAAGTCAAGTGAACCAAGTTTGTTCTTATTTGCACAACGCAGTAAGCAACTTCTACATGGCGCGTAAAACCCATGGTCAGTGGAAGTAGCTAAGTCAGAGTTAATAGAGGAGTGCCCTTCGAAGAGGCTTTTTTTTTGTTCTTTTTTTTGTGCGCTGTAAAGGTAGAAAATTAAGCAAGGCGAAAAGTAAAGCCTATCTATATCTATTTGAAGGGTTCGTAGGATAGAAAATGTAGTGAGAGAAACACATGACAACATAGGGGCAGTCGAACGAGCCAAGCCAAGGAAAACGTAACTGTTCTTCATTATAGGTACGGTAGGTACGACACAGCACCCGTTGGTGATGGTTGATTATCACCCCATGCCTCACTTTTTCAGTACGTATGACACAGCAACGCGTAGGGTAAGAAGTAGAAACCCTACGAGAAGAGGAATAATACACGGGCACTATACACAGTAGAGTGATAGAGAATATCGCACCGCTGAAGGCTTTAACAACAGATCCGCGGTAAAGACCGCCCATTTGGCTGTTTCAGCGTATGTGCTTATGTTCACCTAGGCCCATCTCCCTACCGGCACATGCACAAAGCCCGAAGATTCCGCGCCGACAGAACAGGCCGCCAAAAAAAAGGACCATCCCACGAACACCCATGCAGAGAACACCTATGTAAGTATAGTTACCAATTAAATTCTCTCATCGTAAAGAAAAAAAAATGAATAACTTAAACGCCCTTACAGACACAACATTAACTATTATGTCGTATAATGTCCAAATGCTACCCGTTCCTTTAAGCAACCAGTTAAATTTATCGACCAGACAAGATGCCCTAATTGAATACATATGCACCCTGGACGATCTGCTCAACATAGATATACTTGTTCTAAACGAAGTGTTCACGAGGGACTTTTATGACTTGCTTACCAAGGGAAAGGTCAAGGATAAATTTCCCTACCATACTAATGTGATTGGCAGGAAGGATGAGGGAACTGTGAAGTGGAGCAAGTCCATCGCGCAGGTCGAGAAAGACGCAAGGGTGGGGAGTAGTACCAAGGGGAAGACTCCAAAGAAGAAGGCAGCCGAAGGGAAGGTCCCTAATGACCTGAACAGGAAGGTTGTCAGCACGAAGGCGGCGCCTCCCAAAGGACCACCCTCCAAAGTAACCACATTAGGAGGAGCCATTCCAAGGGGACAGAAAACGTCGTCCCTTAACTCAAGTGACACGAACAATAACAATGAGGAGGAAGCGGGGGAGACACTAAACCTGGATTCCAGCGATGCCAGCAATAGGAGTGATTCCGAGTGCATTTTATCGTTCCACTGCGGCGTCGAAAGGGGAAACAAAATAAAGGGAAAGTCAAGCAGTCACAATTATAAGGTGGTGGAGAATAGCAATGAAAGAAGCAACGAAAGATTCAACGGGGGGGATGAGTCCACCAAAACGGAGAGTAGCAACAGCGATAAAGAAGCACAGTGCAGTGAAACGGACGACGGAATGGTCTTCCCGGGGGAAAGACAGAATCTGTGGGTGAATAGCAGGGGGTCGACCAAGAAGGGTGCTCCCGGGAGGACCCCACATGCGAACGTAGATGAGCTCACTAAGGAGAGCAGCAGTAGGAGGAACACAGCCGACTTAGAGAACAACAACGGGGATAGTAAGTTGAGCACACAGAGTAGTTACCGCACAGATGGTAAGTTGAGCATACAAAGTAGTAACAACGCGGGGGAAGATCACATAAACGCAATTTGCGATATAACGAGTGAAGACAAAACGAGCACATATAACCGTGTGAACAGTGCAGAAAATTTGAAAGAAAAAAAGTCCGAAGGTAAGAAGAACAAAAAAAAGAACCAACAGAATATAAGCAGCTTCGATTCCGTGTCAGGCAAATCAAAATTTTATCATTTCCTAAACGGAGGTGTAATCGTTCTGTCCAAGCACCCCTTTTTACACAAGCATGCCATGCTATATAGCAACAGTAAATTTCCAGACATGTTCTGTACAAAGGGTGCCATTTACATAAAATTGTCTGTTAATAACAAACCAGTGAATGTGATAGCAACCCACTTGCAAGCAGGAGATTCGAGTGGGGAGCAGAATTGCAGGTGGAAGCAATTAAATGAATTGAGCAACTGGGTATATAATGGGACGCCAAGTTTGCATATAAAAAAAAATGAGCCCCTTTTTTTTGTTGGCGATTTTAATATTAGATATGAGGTAGATAAATCATTTTTTGATAAAGTACTGTCCAGTGATTGCTTAAATAGCTACGTGACAAAGAAGGCACTGGAAACGACTTTCGATTCTTACCTGAACGACTACTGCATGCATATGGAGCGTGATTACTCCTTTAAATATAAATACACGTTAGACTATATATTGGTAAATAAGGACTGCAACGTGAAGACCCTCGTGCCACAGACAGCCATTCAGAAGGGCTACCGGCCAATTCAGATCATAAAATGTTTGTTCGGCTTTATTCCTTACAAATGTACTTACGTGCATCACCCCAGTGACCACTTCCCGATATATGCCACGTTTAAAATTCCGAATTAGTGCTGCGGGGGTTAGGAGGTGCACCTGCCCTCCACACGCGCACACACGTACACACACCTGGATTGTTTGCCCCAGGTGTAGCCGTCTAATCAGTTTCCCCGCAATTCAATTGTACCATTTGTCTATCGCGCATTTTTTTTCTGTCATGCATCCACTTAATTTAATAAGAGCATTGCTCTCGTTTGATATGTAATTTGTTCCATGGCAACAACACCTTATCATTTCATGATTTTTCTCCCGTTTGTTTTGTTACACGTGGCGCAACTCGTCCAATGTTGTCCCCATCCGACTCCATTCGATTTTCTTTTTTTTTTGTTTTTTTTTGTACATTTTTTTTTTTTGTCATTTTTCAATACGTACTGATTACAACCCCTTTCAATACTACCACCAAGCAAAAGGATTTACCTTTTTCGCTTCTCCACGAGAATAAAAACGGAGCAGCGTCCGCAATTATTGGCAAGGCTACACGAAAATTCGGGCAAACAATAAACTGGACGGGTTCCCATCCGGCCAAACTTATCACCGCGCCTTAACAAATTTAACATTAAAACGAGTTTATCATACTGGGGTTAATTTCACCAGGGGGGAAGGAGTTACCCCTCCTCTGTAATCCTCCTCATTTCAAAATAGGTGTTGCAAAAATGACGCGTTGGTTTGGGGAAAATATTTCTTAACAATGCGCCAATGGGAAGAACGTGAAAAAAAAAAAAAGTTCATACGCAGTTGGATGCCACAAATTGTCCTTCCGCTTTTGTTGCCTTCACAGATTTCCTTTTTGGTGGAAAAATTCGAGCAGCCTGATAATGTAGAGGAATCGCAATCCTTGGTTGAACTGTGCGGGGGGCTTCATCTTTTTCGTGTTGCTGCGGGGGGGAGGTACGTTGAGCGGGAAATGAAGCAAGGAAAACATAAACAGGTGCAACAGCGCAATATCGCACGGTGTAAACTCCAACGGTGGGAGAGTCCACAGCTGATTGACTCACTTGAAGAAAGACTCCAACAGGAATAGCACATTAAGGATGATATCCGCACGGTTGGCAGCCGATTCAATCTCGTGGTGCAGGAGGTGCTGCTTGTCCACGTGGGGCAAGCTCAGAAACGAAATCTCGGGGATGTTCTCATCGGAGTTCCTGGTCTTGAAAAAATCACGCAACGTGTTTATGAATACATAAGACAAGTGAACAATGGCTTGGAAGCTACTTCCATTGGGGAAGACAAAGCTGCTAATAAGGATGTCATAAGTGATACAATTCTTATTTTGTAAAACATCCGTTGAAGAAGATTCGGGGTTTTCACTTCTGTTACTTTTTATAACAATTAAAAATTTTCCATAGGAAGTAAAAAATGGTACAATAAAATACGACTCGTCTAGTAAGGAGGACGAAAGGTGATCAACAAAGAGTTGGTGAATTTTCTTCTGTTTAATAATCCTGTGGCATGTTTCTTTTAATTTTAAAAAATCTACATGCCTCACAATTTGCACGTCGCAACAGTATACACAGGGCAGTTTAGCCAAGTAGCTATTATTCAATTCGGACTGAAAAACGAATTTTTTTTTAAGTACATTGGAATAATTGTAATTCAAACAGGAGATGAACATATTTACACACTGAACAGTGGGTACTGAGTTGCTATATAAGCTCTGAATGTGCGACAAAACTTGCTTCTTTATTTTAAATTGGCGAAAAAACAAGCTGCAGTAGTGAGGAATATATTTGTCCAGCTCGATGTAGTAGGAAATGTTTGCTAATTTGTCTTGTGCATTTTGTTCGTTGAATATTTCTTTTATCGATTGGAATAGAATGTGGTAATTTTGCAGTGGAACATAGGAAATGTATTTTTTTTTTTTTTTTTTTTTTCCCATTTGTTTCCTTTTCGGAGTCTTCACTTGGGAACGCCTTCCTCAGGAAGAAGCTATTTATGACATTGTCACTACCACACCCAACCTGGTAATCGTCGAAGCGGTTTGCCCCTACGCCGCTGCCCTTATTTCTTCTCACTGTGGAGATATTATTTTCGTTCAAATAATTTTCAATCCCCGAATTGATAAAAACAAATTGACTCATATCTTTGAGTTCCTTTTTCAATTCTTTAATTTCTTTTACGATGGAAAATATGATCACCAGGAATATTTTATATGCCCTTCTCAATTTGTTACATTTGAATAGCGCTATTTTTTCTTCCCACTTTTTGGTGTACTTTTCTTTAAACTTTTTGTACTTTACCAGGTTGCTTAATTTTTTCACCTTACTCAGGAACAGGTCTTTCTCCTCTGCGTGATTTTCCACTGTGCACTTTTTGTCGCACCGGAGGAGGTTCCTCAGGTATTCTGCGTACCACCCCTTGTCCGGGTTGCCTCTGTTAGACGACTTGAGCAAGTGAACGATCTGATCGTCATCCGTTTCGTTACCCGCTTCATCGTCCTCTTCTTCTTCCTCAGCACTTTCATCTTCGTCCATTTCTTTTTCCTCCTCGGAGTCATCCACTTCGTCAACTTCTTCCTCTCCCTCATCATCACTTTCTTCGTCACTCGAAATAGAGTGGTCACTCTCTGGGGTGTTCGCATTGTCCTCCTTTTCCGACTGGTTTACTTGCCCGTTTAGATCTTCATTTTGCCCTTCCTCTGTTCGCTGTTTTTTTTTGGGGGACTCTGTGGAGCCATGTTCCTCCTTCTGGTCCTCCTCGGATGAGACTTCCTCGTTTGAAGAGGCCTCTCCCTCACTGGATGCTTCTTCTCCCCCGTTTGAGGCGGCTTCCCCCTTGCCGGACACACCAGCACATGCTTTTTCAGCGTCATCATGCTCGCTCTTACGTTCGTCCAACTCATCTGGAGGGTCCATCTCATGTTCTCCCTCACCTGATATGGTAACCATTCCAGTTCCGTTCTGCGCGCTGACCTCTGCCTCCCCATTGGGGTTACTACTGCCTGGTTGCCCCCCTTCCGTTGCACCTCCCCCATTTTGCACCTTCCCTGGGGAAACTCCACCCTCTGCAGTGTTCACTAATTTGTCCTCATTCTCACTTTGGCATTTATGCAGTCCATCAGTCTCCCCCAAACTTTGTGAAAATATTTCTGGCTTGGTTTCTTCTTCTTTAAACGTGTCCAACTCGTTTTTACCATCATCCTTAACTTCGTCTTGAATTGTATTTTCCTCCATTTCGTTACACTCAAGTGAGTTCTGTTCATGGGAGTTGTCCCCAAGTGCCGCTGCCACTTCTTCCCCGTCGTGATTCTCCGTTTGTTTTACTTGACTCATGTCTGTCTGCGGGGGGAGCAATGGAATTTCTTCTAGGGATCTCTCTTCCATCGCTCCATCGCTATTTTCGTCGTCACATAGTGGATGGTAATTCTCCTTTCCGTCATTCTGTTGAATGTCCCTTTCTTCCGTCATGTCAGGGCTGGCCTTTGGGTCCTGCTCAGTTTTGTCTTCACTGAGGGGTTCCACTTCGGCCAGTTCATCATCCGCCCCGTCGCTTTTACTATCCTCCTCTTCTGCAGACGACTGTGACTGGGAGGAGCTCGCCGAGCTTTGTTCTCCAGAGTGCTCGCTTGGCTCCTTATCCGAGGAGCACTCTTCTTCTAAGTGGCTGTCTTCCGATTTTTCTGCCTCCCTTTCGTCTTCCTCACTTTTGGCTGCGTCCCCCTCTGGGTTGCTCCCAACGCGAGGAGTGCCATTTTCTGTTATTCCAATTTGAAGGAGGTGATTAGTTTCTGGGACCTTCCCTTGGTTGTCACGTTCCGTGTCATCTGCATTTATCTCATCTGGAGTCTTTTCATTAACCTCCAATTTGGGTAGGCACCCTTCAGGAGGAATGTTCCTTTCCTCCCCAGCAGGAAGTGAACTTGTTTTAGGATGCTTGATTGTCTGTCCATTTTTAAACAAGTTTGCGAAAAAATTCTTTATGTATCCCTTTTGCGGAGGTTCATTTGGGTTATCAAGTTTGTTACTTTGCTGATTGGGGTAACCGTCCAGGGATGGCATTTTCCCATTCGGCTCAGTGTCCCCCTTGGGAGGGCTGTGCGAGTTATTAATGTGGGAACCCCCTCCAAATGGATGCCCCTCTGATTTTACCGAAATGGAGTTTTTCAAAATGTGTAGACTGCCGCTTCTAGAATCTTCGTACGTTCCTGACTTAGCATAGTCACTTTGGTTGTAGAGTAAAAGAGTGTTTTTCCTTCCCAGGCTGTTCTTGCTTAAGTCATTGCTGCTCTGTGGTTGGATTATTTCGCTAGGAGCATAGTCACTTGGGGAGTATTTCCCCTTGGAGGGGTCACTCCTGCTGTATTCGCTAATCTCCGTCATGTCTAAAAACAAGTCGGGGATTTTACTAAACTGTTGGAATATTTTTTTATTGCATTCATTCATAGAGAGGAAAAGCAATTCTTCGTGTGACTTCTCCCTCTTAAGTGCCTTTAACTTATTTTTTATCTTTTCCACCTTAGCAGAGTTAATTCTTGTATGCGTTAGTTTTGTACTCTTCTCACTTGGGTACCCCTCATCGAAGGCGCAGCAGTTGCTGCCATTATCTACGTCATCAATAAAACAATAGTAGCAGTTTTCCACGAAGGACGCAATTTGTTCATATATTAAAATGTCCCTCTCGACAGGGGTACCCCCCTTGGTGATAATTTTGCCATTCCCCAAATAATTTAAGACGTTTATTATGTCCACAAAATAATAAAAGTTTTTTAAGTTTGTAAAAAAGACGGCATTGAATATAAAGAAGAATCCACACTTGTCATTTACAATGGAGGAGAAAATGTCGCTCAGGCTTTTGCTGTATTTTTCATGGTCCTGAAAATTGTACTTTCGTATCGTGCTATTTTGCATGCCGCCATTTTCTGTGCCACTTTTCCCTGGCACTGTTACCTTGTGCTGAGCAGCACCAAGTGTGCCCCCCCGGGGGGGAGACCCATCTCCCCACTATTGTCATCCGTCGTGTAAAACTGGTAAATACAGAGTAGCGATTTTAATATTTCCAAATGATGGAACGTCGTTGGATGGTTCTTCTCTTCCGTCTTCTCTGCGTCTGCATTGTTTTCATTCGAAATGTCAGCGAATGTCCTTTTTTTTGTTTTATGATTTTTTTGTTCATGTGTGTAGCGCTGCGCTTGGTCCCTCTTCTTCCTCATCATGGTCATGATAGGATGCTTCCCCTTCTCCTCGCGATGGTCACCCCTTTGGATGCTCATCTTAAGCATGTTAAAATGTGCGTATAGGCTATTTATTTTATTGTACAGCCAGACCTTTCCGTATGTGTACTTTTCCAAGTTTCCCTTTTTCTTGCTTTGCGTTATGAGGAAATTTGTCTCCATGGGATTTGCTTCATTTTGCCGACTTTCTTTACAATGGGCGGCCTCCCTTCCTTTTAATTTTTTTTTTTTTAGGGGGGGGCTTTCTCCCGCCATTCTTTTTTTTGCGCTGCACACTTGGGCCATTTCGCCAAGTCAGCCCAAGCGGGGGGCCTCAGATTAGCAATGAGCAGGTACGTTTGTCCAGGTACATACGTGATGCTGCCTGTTTGCCTCTTCGTATCTGCGTCTCAGGACACGTGGAATCGCGTATGCTTAACGCAGAGGGCTGCCAGCTATCTTCAAGGGACCCTTCATTCCCTAAGCGAACGTGCAGTTCTTGTCTCGTGCAAGCCCCTCTGCCAAATCTGCGCGGAACAAGGAGTGTGCCAGACGAAGGTTCGAGTATGTGAAAATGTGCATGCTTAGCGGCACGAACAAGGGTTACAAAACTGCGTAGTGACAAAGCTGTGCGGTGACAAAGCTACGCTGTGACAAAACTGCCAAGTTGCAAAATTGCAATACTTCAAAGGAACCATTCAAGCGGATGGAACCAAATGGCACAAAACGTGTGCAGGGTGAAAGTTGACCCAATTTGTTGGCAACCTGAATTTTTTTTTCACCATTATTTTTTTTATTATTACTTTTTTTTTTTTTTTTTTTTGTCGCTCTGGTTCCTCCCGCGTGCTCTGCCCGCGCGTCACGTCCGCGTTCGACCACAACTGTGGCATTATCCTTACAGCATACCGCTTTACCTTTTAGGGAAGATATATAACGAATTGGTAAAAAAATAAAAATTGAGATTTCTCTCCATTCGTGATTTTCCTTGCAACTTTCTGCATTCCGCTGGTGCGGCTTCCTATGGTTGTTCCTACAGTGCATGCACTACAGGTGTGTACGCACATGCAAGCATGCTGTTAAGCAACCCGTGGGAAATAAGCAGAAGTGACAAATGACATTTCCGTTTTAGTTGTCACCACTGTGAGGAAATGTGGACAAACAAAAAAGAGGAAGGTTCATGTTTACATACCAGCTACACATGTGTGCATGCGTGTAGAAACAATTTGTGAACCCCTACTTATCGCGTCAGCGTAAAAAAAGACGACTCCTTTTCCTAACTGATAATCGGAAGATTCCCCTTGAATGTATAAAACTCCACACAAAAAAGAGATTATAGCTGCTCTTGTTATCCTCCCCAAAATGAAGTTAAACTATGCAGAGAAAAAAACCCTTTTAGAAAATCTCACAAATAGGATGATCAGAATAGAACAAGCTATAGGTAGCATAAAATTTTACGAAAAGGGTAGCAACGCAAAAGGGCTTCCTAAAGAGGGGACATCATTTGGTAGTGTTGTAAAAACAGTCGAAAGTAGAGGGGACGACTATCTGAATAAAGCTGTTGTTAGCTTTGATGACGACCGTGGTGACCACCATGGTGATGATGAGGGTAACGAAGTAGGTCCTGAGCCAAGCAGAGAAGACGAAGAGGACTACAATGAAATAAAATCCCGTTTGGAAAACATACCTACAGGTTAGGATACCTGCGCCAATGCTTACGCGTAGTCATTGCAAAATCTTACTATGTTTTACGGGCGTACACCGCGTTAATGTTATATATAATTTTTTTTTTTTCTTTCTCCTCACATGAAGACCTCCTGGGTACGCACAAAGACGAGGTGGTAGAACTGATTAAGAAACACGGGCACAAGAACAGCGTAGCCGTTCACATTTGCACCATCAAGTTGATTCTGCAGCAGATCGCAAAGGAGTTCCTCCAGGATATTTATGCCCAATGTAATGCTTAAGAGGGTGCAGAAGAAGAGGGTGACAGTGGGGGTTACCCTCGTACCCCTTCTTTGCGTCTTTCCCACCATTCATGCATTTTTTCCAGGTGGAAATACATCTTCCCTGCGCTTATTTACACTGTGGAGAAGCGTCTTACGAATTGGCCTCCAGCTGATCGTACCACTTCCTTACCCTCCCCCTCAGACAACGACTTCTACATTTACATCCACAGCAACAGCATCCTCGATGTGTACAATACCTTCGAATACAAACGGAACATCCTTTTATCTCACCTGGATTTCATGAAAACTTACAGCCAGCAAGTTCAAAAAATTATGCAGCTGAAGGAGAACATAAACAGTTTCAAAATGTCGGGTAAGAAAGTGTGTGCCTGTCCGTCTATCTGCTTATCTGTGGTGGACGTTCCTCCGTCGCGTGCATGTCCAACAATGCTAACCCCATTTTTACGTCCTTATGATTATTTTGTTATCTTTTTATTTTATTTTTTTTTTAACCCCCTTGACGCCCCCAGAAGCGGAGCTCCACCTGGAGAGGTTGAAGAAAATTGAACAAAAAAACGAAGCCCTCTTTTCGCGAATTTCCGCAGTGAACGCTGCTTTGGAGAACGTGGCGTATAAGTACGCTTTGATGGTGAGTGAATGGAGTAAAAATGAAAAAGGAACTTCCCCAATTGTTTTGTCGTCCGATCTAATGGTGGGTGAACATAAAAGTAGGCACGAAAATGTTCCACCTCAGTTTACATAACACATGATTTATACCCATGTGGGCACTCCCTCACGCAGATGCAAGCGGCATCCCTAATCGTCTCCAGACATAAGCCAAATGTATCTTAAAAATACAAAAAATTGGTGAAGTAGTTGTTGCGGGAAAAAACTAAAAACACGTGCATCATCTACGAAGAACGAAATTGCTCCACCGCGCTGCGGGTCACCCCTGAAGCAACTTCCTCATCGAAGCGGTGAGGGCGCCCAACCCGATGGCGGTGAAGAAATTCACGCAAAAGCGCATATCCTGTGCATTGTCTGTGGGGAATAACCCACTCATGAAGGGCGAAATGGCCGGGTGATTAATTTTATGATAAAACGCCTGCATGCCTAAATTGTTAGTCAACTCCTGCAACAGAATTTTGAGGAAAATTCTAGTAGACGATGTAGTGTCCTCCTCAGACAACTTTATGTTAAGGAAAATGTTCCATGATATAGCATCCGTGTAGAGCAAATGAGCAAATAATTTTGCGCAGTTTCTCAATTTGGCTGTCTCCAATCTGTGGGCAGTATTATATGAATTCTGGAAACACTTTTCAAAATTCTCCTGATAGATACTTTTGAGCTTACATAACCTTTCTGCCTGGAGGGCATAGAATTTTTGGAAAGTTTTTTCCATGCAGCAGCAGTCGATAAGCATATTGCAAATTTCTATTTCGTATCCTTTTTTTATGTTCAATTTTAGTAACTTGTGGACGCATTCTTCGAAACTGAGGGAGGACATAATTGACAGGTAGACATTCTTCCTCAGATTGATTAGGTACTGCTCCGTCATGTCTGTTATTTCTTCTTTGGCCTGGTCGTCATCTTCTTCTTCACCAGCGCCATTTTCATCGTCACTTTTTCCATCGCTGCTGTCACTGTGGGAGCTCGCCCCGCGTTGCTCATTTTCTGAATCTGTGCTGCTCTGGTCGCTAGGTGAGCTGGCACTGTGGCTTTCGTCACTTCCGCTAATTTTGTTTCTCCCCCCGCCAGAGGCATCCCCGTGTAACAACTCTTTCGCAATATTGTCCCACTCGATATTCTCCTCCTCGTACTGCTCGGGGGGCACTTCCCTAAAGATGTTCAGCTCCTCCTGATTTTCAAAGGTCTCATCCAGGAGGTCAATTTCGTGCACAATTTTCTCCTCCTCATCGATCAGGTCAAGATCTTCCAGGATGGTTGGAAATTCACGAAAATAATTTTTCCTATAAGTCCACAGCTTCTCTATATCGTATTGCGTTTTTATGTTAATCTTCCCCTCCTGTATGATATCCTTTAGTCGGTCAAAAATTATGTCTATACCTTTTCGACATATGTTCATATATAGCTGACCGACCTCCGCTAGGAAATACGTACACACCTGCACGGAATCGTTTGTTATATTTTGCAAAAGAATAGAACATAGCTGAAGACCTACAATCTCGTGAATAACCCTCTGGTTAATCATATGAGCAATAAATTTTACACTATTGAGGCAGACGATTTTGTCGTTCCTTTTGTAGGACCTCCTAAAATGGAGGATAATTCTCTGTATGGTCAGTAACCCTATGGTTGGAAACTTTGAATTGATAATGCAGAGCAACGCTGCAAAGACGTGGGTAAATGATGGGGAGCTTAGCTGAGCATGGATCAGTGCACGACTGAATATTCCCTTTCCTCTGATCAAGTTACATTCGAACAGCTCATAACAGACGTCTCCTATGTTGTCTACGTTCACCTTATTCACTATGTTGTTTATTTTTTTTTTTAACTTCATCCATTCTTGCTTTTGATACAGGGCGCTTTTCTTATTCGTGACTTCTTTTTTTAGCCTCTCCAATTTGAACGGCGGTATATAAACTCCTCCCGCCCTTCCTATATCCTCCGTCGTGACGTTTGCGATTTTCTGCTTCGCGTATTCGATTAGCTCTTCGTTAATTTGGAGGTTCGCGTGTTCGTCCTCCGCGAAGGGGTCATACGCATCATCTATGTCGTGCGGTTTTTCCACCTGACGCACCTTTCTGCGATTCAGTTTGGGCACCTTCTTCCGTTTCTTCCCTTCATCGGAGCTGCTAGGACTGCATTGGCTGCTATCAATGCTATCACTACTATCACCGCTTTGGCTGCTACTGGTGCCTTTCCCCCTCTTCCTTCTTGCCCTACCCGAGGAACCTCCGCTGCTGCTTGTCCCATCCCCAGAGTGACGACTCCGCCACGACGAATCCTGACTTTCCCCCCCGTGTACGCTTCCCGAGCTGAATGATTCGGACCGTTTATCCCTTCTTCTTTTCCCCCTCTTGGGGTCTTTCCCATCCTTCTTTTTACTCCTCCCCACGTCAGTGTCCCTCGAACTGGCGGACGCGCTTCTCCTATTTTCCCTCTTTTCGCTTCGCCTTTCATTAGGTCGAATTCGTTTTTTCACCTCCGACTTTTGGCTGGCACTGCTACTGCTGCTACCGCTGCTATGATGTCGCTTCCTTTTCCTATTTCCCTTTTTCACGTTTTCTTTCTCAAGTTCCTTGCTCTGATTTTCCTCATCACTTGATTTGTGTTTATCCTTTCCGCGTATGCCCCTTTTGTCTCCCCTCAGTTGTCTGCTTTTTTTCTCATGGGGAGCGTATTCATCAGAATCCTCTTCCGAAGCGCTGCTCGATTTGTTCCTCCCCTTGATTTCACTACGCCCGCTTCCACTCCTGACGGACGCCCTGCTAGCGCTCAAACTGGGGGTGCTTGGGCTTCGCCCTTGAGACGACTTGTCCTCTGAATTAACGCTACTATATTGGCTCTCACTGCTGGACTGGTCCATTTTTGCCTTCCTCCTCCCTCTCATTCTTCCTTCCGAACTGGACTTCCCTCTTCTTGGCGAAGATGCAGCGCTGCTACTAGTGTAATGTTCATCGGAACGGTGTGGCGACTTTTTCTTTTGAGTTATCCTTCCGCTTTTGTCTCGTTTAGTTTTTCTATGCGATGTGGAAATTTTCTTCTCCCCTTCATCGGATTCATAGGAGGAAGACCTACTCTTTACGGTTTTCCTTTTTCTCCTTTCCCCTTCACTTCTACTATCATCACTAGAAGCAAATGGGGATTCTCCTCTCCGCTGTTTTGCCCCCTTGGTTCTGCTATGCTGTTCCATGCTGCTCTCACTTCCTTGCCTCTTTTTCCTGGAATACTCCCTATGCATTTTGGGCCTGCTTCACGTAAAGTTTGGTAAGTACTGCTCTATCTTTTAATTTCCCTCAAGTTTGCTTCTCCACATTGGGATCAGCAACCTTTCCTTTTATTTTCATTCCTACGGAGGGCTTCCTCCCCTGACGCGGAAACGGATCGGCCAATCAAGTACCGCCACGGAGGACACGCAGGTTCATGTTTTTTCTTTCCTTCCACTGGGGTGAAAAGAGAAAACACTTCCGCGTTAGCTGTGCCGGTTGGCATGTATTAATAAATGGGGAAACTACGCCTCACGAGGTGCCCGTCAAATGAGCGACAAATTAGCCACAAATTTGCAACAATTATGGGATTTTGCCCCCCACATCCCAAATGAGCTAACCGACTGGCAAAGGTTTACGGCTTGATATGCGCTCGAATTTTCCTTTACCCCTTTTTTAGATTATATTTCTGCGTTCCCATTTTATATTTTTCCACTGTGCCATAATGTTAAAATCCCCATTTGAAGCCAGCGGGTTTGCCTTTTTTTTTTCTTTTTTTTTTTCCAAAAATTTTAAAATGGATATCCCAATAATTCGAATTAAAAATGTACAATGTGACCCATGGCGACGTTATTTTGGGGAACCAGTGTGGGGACACCGGTTCGGTTGAAGGGGGGCAGTAAAGTTAGGCCAATGGAATGACAAGGTAAAACGGGGCACTTCTTAATGCGGCTCGATCTACATTGCCCCATATTACTCACGCATCCCCAAATGGTTAATCATAAAATTCGTTGCAAAAACGAATTAACGACAACGGCAGAACCAGGTATATACTTGTGCAAAAAGCGGGAAGGAAAAAATGCCCTACCGCCACATTCTCCATTCCAACTGTAAGGCAAATTACCATTTCGCCAAGGCGAACAGATGTCCTATATCCTATGTATACATTTAACTCGCTGCTTCATGTAATCCCTGATTTTTTTGAAATTTCTCCCCCGAGGCATAGGCCCCAAATTAATTTTGTTCACCATGTCTGGATACAAGTGTCACATCCCTAGCAGGTTAAGTGAACATAAATTGGTGCTAATATAGCAAAATATTTATGGTCTTTTTTTTTTTTTTTTTTTTTTTTTTTGGCAAAAATTTGGCTGTTTTGTTCTGCCCGTCCGGACATACCTGGCGCACACTACGCAAAAAAGTAAAAATAAAAAATTGCACATGTAGAGCGGCGAAGTTCATTTCCCCAACTGTTGCTCCCCCAGGAGTAACATCCTTGGTTATTTTCTGAGATAAAACAATTTCCTTCGTTGCAAAAAAAAATCTTACAAATGTTATCCTTAAAATTGTGCAACATTTCCCGTGAAGTACACGCGACGTGACCAAGTTGGAAAAAAGAAAAAAAAAACGCAGTTGTCTTAAAACCCCTTTTTAAAAAAAAAAAATGAAGGCAAATTTAAGCCCCTCCCTCAGACAGGAAATCGCCTTATGCAATAAGCAAAAGAGCAACAAGCGATGTATCCTTATTTCGCTCAACAGCAAATGTAATGAAACAATTTATAAGCGCAAAGACAGAATGGTGGTGCTGCGAAAGAGTGAGGAGCCCAGTTGTCAGGGCGAATAATGTCACCCCATCATTGCAAAGGGAGGTGTAAAATGGATATCGATTCCATCTCGCAAGGACCTCCTTCGTTTGATCAGTTCTTCGCAAATTATCGCGTCTTAAAATGCTCCCCTCCCCGTGCACACAATCGTGTTATGTCAACTTCTTCCTCCCCCCCTTCGTCAGTTCAATTCACGCTGGAAGGCTACACAGAACAGAAGGAAAACCCGAGCAACGATTTGGAAAGTATAAAATGCCTATTAAATGACGAGCTCGCTTTCATACTCTACAATGCTGCAGTTTTTACTGCTAAATACAAATGGGTCCTTATCCTATGGGTCCCCGACGAATCGGTAGCAACAAAATTGGAGAAGGAAAAAGAGTCTACTGAGAAGGTCGACAGGGATAAGAAGTACACCCAAGTGACACAGCTGAATAGGTTAATTTATTGCACTTTAAAAAATAACCTTCTTCATTATGTGGACGATGAGAGGGAAGTGCCACTGGAAGAAGTGCACAATTTCGATGAGCTGGAAAGATGCATAAAGGCCAGTCTCCACAACTGCTTAACGCAAGGTAGGACGACGCAAATGTGTAATGGAAATGTATTACCCCATTTCAGCGTTACGAATTACCTCCACAATTACTACTTCCTAAATGAGCAAATGAAGCAGTGTTGTGAAGGCTTAAATGAGGAAGGTGATTGCCTCTCCAAGCATCTCGATTTGCTCGCCAAGGAGAGCAACACGTGCATCGTTTTGCTCACCATAGATGTTTACAACTACAAACTGGATAGCCGTTTTGAGAAAATAGAAACTATCGAATCGTTTCTTCAACTAACAAAAGAACTACACATCCTTTATGTCCTTTACAAGACATCCGACACGTATACTTGCTTCTACCTCTGTCATAGTGACAGGTGTACTACTAGAGAAAAATTCGTCTACTCCTTGTTTAAACCCCACTTAATCCAAATTTTGAAAAAAAAAAATATTCACATTTTTTTAAGTGCCGAAATGGGTAAGCTTAAACATCTGGTAGACTTTATCCGAGGGGACATTACAACGAAGAAGGAAGTTCCCACAAAAGGTGCACCACTTGATGACATGGCTTCCAAAACGAAGAAAAGCACAGACCATTTGGCCTTGGTTGGGAGAAAGAACTACTCTAGCCATGCACAGATCAGTGTGCCGAAGGAGTTACTTCCCATTGTGGAAAATGATTCCATTGGCAAGAAAGGCAGGACGAATGATCAATCTGGGAATGGGCCAAACGTGCATAGGAAGCACTCGTTTACAGCTAGAACCATTAACATGCTGTCCCTGAAGAGGAGGGAGTCCAAGTCAAGCAACACACAGACAGAACAACTCACTCCGGGGAGAACAAATAAAATGGCACATGCACCACTAGGGGAAAGAAAACAAACTAGTACCTCTACATCTACCAGCGAAAATATCGGACCAAAGTTACTCAAAAAATTGTCCCTATCAAAATCGTATAATTTGAAAAAAAAAAAAACCTTCACAAATGACGGCGAAAAAAACTTAACAGGAAGGAAAAAAACAGAACCCTCCCCTACAATGGTCCAGAGTAAATCGTTAACCCTCCACAAGGGATCGTCCACCTCCGTCGAGTTTAAAAAATCGCCCTCTTTGTCTAAGCAAAAATCGCTGCAACTGGACAAGAAAAAGAGCTTCGCAAAAAGGCTCAAAGGGAGAAGCGCTGCTTCAGAAAAGTGATAAGTTTCAACGGGTTACAAGCATTTGCCCAGTTTATCCCACCTAGATGTTGGCATACATGCATGTGTAAAAGCATCCTTAACGATTGCACACCGTTGATTGATTTTCTACAAAGGGTTATACACCTGCGTAGACAGGCACATTTTTCTTTTCGTGCATGTGATGCCTGTTCATGCTATTACGAAGTCGTTTCCCTCCGATGGATTTTTTTTTCGCAGCTGGCGTTGCGGTTTAGTGGCTTGGGGGCCCTCCCCACAGTGACCTATTAGAAAAGCCCCTCAAGGGATAGCCTAAAAGACCTTAATTCATTTTGTTGCCAATCGTTTGTATCTTCTTTTTCAAACGGAGTAGCATCCTTATAGTGGAGAGGTACATCATTTCGGTTCCCATTTGGGGGTTCATATGCGGCATTGCTCTACCCCTTTTTTTCGTCTTCTTTGCATAAACACCCCAAGAACATGAACCGTGTAAGCAATGTGTGCCCCATTTTTTACGAAAGAAATGCACCCACTTCGTGCAGCATGCATGTTGGTTCCCTCCACAAAGGGGACGAAATCATATGCCTACACTCACATCCGTATCATGGTGATTATCGTAATATATAATAAAAAGGGTGGGAACCCCCCGCGAGAGAAGTACAGCTACGTGGCAGAACACACAGTTGCACACGTACCCCAATGTTGGCTCTCCAAGGGGGGAAAAGAAAACTTCTTCAGCAATTTTTCCCCTTTGTTGCAAAATGGAGAAGTGATCCAACCGGGAAGACCTTCATTTAAAACGTTAAAGTGTACGCCGTTGTAAAAACTACCGTTCCGATCTTTTTTATGTAACCTGTTCAAGTGGACTAACTCACCTCACGTGTGCATACGTTCGTATTTATGGGTGTATCATGTATGTGGACATGCGTATGGATAAAATGCCGCCACACAGGGGGTTAAAAGAGCTTTAATTGGGGGTAGGAAAAAAAAAAAAGGATGAAATTTTAAGGGGAACAAATATGTAGCTAATTACCCCTTTATGTAAAATTACTATTTCGACCTGACCTTTTTCATCCCCCTTGCTGTACCCTATTCTTAGGAGAAAATCCGCTAAGGTAAAATGTGCTGAAGAAAGAGGCGTCATCTCCTTGTAGGCGACGTTCCCCGGTGAACATTTTTAAAGGCGCATTTGGGTTAACAATACTGTGGGAGGTTGGCAAAAAAAAAATAATAATAATAGAATGAAGCCATACACATTGGCGTATGTTAACCACATACATGTAGCACATATGTAATGCATATCAGCACAAGTGGGAAACATTGTGAAAGGAAAAGCACTAAAAAAAGTGGTACCGAACGAGGACCCATTTCTACATGTGCTCAGGAAACATTATATTATGCGCATATGCCCAAGTATAATATATTTATAAGCACTTTTTTATGTTGGAAACCGCGCTGAATTTTTTTTTTTTTTTTCTCCCTTTGTAAAAATCATGTTGCTTTAAATCGTTTCGCGAATTTGCGCCCCTCCGAAATTATGAGCCAACTTTTTTTTTTTTTTTTTTTTAACCCAAGAGTCAACAAACAACTGACAAAAAAGGGAAAAAAAAAATACGCCATTGGATGGTAAAGCCACCGCTTTGGGCATTGCAAACTATAAGAGAAAAAAAAAGTACCTAAATAAAATTTTAATTCCTGCGAGTGTAGGTACATAAATTTACCCCCCTCCGAGCGAACTGCATAAATCTACGCCCTGCCGGAGTTACGTACTGCTCCTGACGGCAAGAATACGCCCCTGCGTAGCTGGTTCAGTTAGTCACCACATCACTTAACCGCTTCCTCTAGCAGCATCACTCTTCGCTGCCCCCCCAGATTGACAGACGAATATATAAGGAGCCCAATGGAGTCTCCCCAAGTGGCCGAGTTGAACAAAGATATAGCAGAGCTGAACAAGTTGCTGACCCAGGCAGTGAGAGAAAATGTGAAAGAAAAAATAAAACGATGCATAGAAAACACAACAATAGAAATAGCAAAGCTGAAACTGGAAGAAAGTCAAACCCCAAACAAAATAACGGACAAAAGTACACCCCTAAATGACAGCAACGTTTCCTACAGCTCTGTTCAGTCCTTCGCATGGAATCAGGAAGGAAATAAAGTTACCGTTTTTCTGACCGTTAAAGATATACAGAATGTTGACAAGGAAAAAATCTGCGCAGAATTTAACGAAAGAAGTTTTGAAATTAAAATGCACGACGTGAATAAAAAAAATTATCGTTTCTGTGTAAAAAAATTACATGAAAAAATCGTGCCAGGTAAATGCTGCTTTAAAGTTAAGAAGGATGCTCTGCATGTGTACCTAATTAAACAGGACCAGAAATATTGGGACAATTTGCACTTCAAGGAGTCACCCATGTCTAAAATTCGTGCGCCCAAAATGGACGAGCAGGCAGAACCCTCCACCATGCTTATGAACATGATGAAGCAACTGTACCAGGAGGGAGACAGCGACATGAAAAGAACCATTGCGAAGGCTTGGTGCGAAGCCAACGAGAAGAAGGGGGACTTTTCCGTCCCCAATTTTTGAGTAGGTCAGCACAAGCAGCGGCGTGAAGGAAGAAACCTAGTGCAGTAGCAACCATAAAGTTAGGTAATAACTGTAGGAAAACTTCCCCATTGCTGCGGACCATTCACCTTTTTAATTATCACCCCCCCGATAGGCAACCTATTGTCCACTTTTTTTATCTTCTGTTTATGTTTTTTTAAATTTTCTTTTGTGTATTTTCAACCCCCCATGCCCGTGCGGATTTGCCCAAATCCACGCGTTTGCCTTTGCTGACCATTTTTTTAACGCAAAGCAGACGCAAAAGCACGAGTGAACAGACGACAACAAGAAATTGTATATCATATGTGCCCACCCTGTACCAAAAGTTGGGAAATAAAATTGTACCTATTTTTACGCATAACTACGTGCATGTGGCACCGTCCTGTAGGACAAAGAAAACGCAGTAAAATTGCTCACACGGTACCCACTTTAGGATGAAGGGAATAATTTTTTTTTTTTAAACAAATGTGCAGTGGCATCTGTCACTTCCTGTCTGCACGAGTGATACGCCAACGGGATTAATACACGTGGGCATACCGAACGGGTAGGAATGAGACTGATTTTTACCCATGTACATTTTCAACAAGGTGAATGTCTAGCTGCGCTTTAAAAAAAAGACAATTTCGTACTGCATGGACACAAAAAAAATTAAAGTACCTTCTTTTGAGTGCACATGAAGGTGAGTCCCATCAAAATGGGGGGCACGAAATTTGTACTTTTTTTTTGGCGCAGCGGGGGGACAAAAGACAGAAAAAAAAAAAAAAAATGGCTATACTCATGGGCCACATAATGACTCTCCCTCATTCACACAGCTTCGCTAAACAGTGCGAATAAACATCCTGAGCTTTTTTTTTTTTTTTCCGTTCCGTCCTTCGTGGTGTAAATAATCTTCACATGTTAATTGAAACCATCCCTTGTCTCCATAGAGCAAGTACTTTGGATATTGTTCTTCTGATCAGGGAAACTCCCTATGTGGTTATTCTTGTCCAGAAGGGGTATGGGGATTCCATTAAAATACCCCAGGGTTACATAGAAGAAGGAAATGACAATAAGAGAAATGCCTATGAGTAGGCTGAAGAAACCCTTGTTGATCAGGATGGAGCCTATTATGAGTATGTATAGGCTTCTGCCAACTACAGTGAATAAGAATTCGATGTGTCGGTAAAAGTTGAATGTCTTCACGTCACATAGGATTAAGAGGGCCCCTGAGCATATGATATACAAATTTATCACAATTTGGAATAGGTTGAAAACGTTCAGTATGCCGCCGGTAATCATGAGCGCGCCTGCGAGGGGGGCAGTGAATGGGGGAAGCTGTGTAGCGGCAAAGGGGAGAAACGACCAAAGGACGAATCGACGAATCGGTGAAGCTCCTCTTACCTGCAACCATCGATAAAAACCGCAAGCTGATGTTTGGTATGTTCTTAAATATCAGTGCCATGATTGGAAAAAAAAAAAAAAAAAAACACCTCCAACGGGTTAATTTGTTTTAAAATCGAAACGTATATAAAAGGGTTGACTTTTTGTTTTGTCTTTTCTCCTTCCCCCGGTGTTCTTCCTATTGGAGTTAAAAAAAAAAATGGGTGAAAAAGTTGTAAAAAATGGCGTCACACACGTTTGGTTTGTATACATATGCATATGTGCACATGTACGACGTATGCGGGGGGAAGAACTACCTGCCTGGGGGTGTATTCGTCCTGGAAAAGCGTCTTTTATGCGTTTTGTTTAACGTGGGAATTTGCGTGAACTTCAGTTTATGAATGTTTTTAATTCGCGCGTACATGCGTCTGTATTGGTATATACTGGTATGTACTGGTATGTATTGGTATGTATTGGTTTGCATTCGCTTGCATTCGTTTGCTTACATGTCTGTGTGCACATCTGCACAAGGATGTGCACACAAATCGAACTTAGCTGCTGAAGATAATCAGCAGGCATTCCTTTGGAAAATCGGCCGCGTTTTGCAAAATTTTGTACGTGGTATTTTTGTGTATACAAGTGATTACAAAAAAAAAAAAAAAAAAAAAAAACATTACGTTTGAAGGAAGGATAAATGCTGAAGAGGAATAGCTCTTTTTTTTTACGTACGTAAATGCGTTAATTTTTCATACATTTTTGTAATTAAAAGGGGAAAAAAAAAAACGAATTGCACATTTTGGGGAACTGAATTGCCATTTTATAATTCACCTTTGTCTTTTTTTCTTCTAATCGAAAATTGGGAAGCAATAATTTTTTTTTGGGAAAAAATTGTCCATTTTGAAGGAAGGGAAAATGCGAAACAGTCAGCGTGATGTGCTCGCCCCCCTTTGGGTCGGAATTCGTTTCACATGACGGGCTTAACATTCATTATTTTTTTGTTAACGGCAGATGACAGATGCGTATATAATTTTGCACGTTCAACCCCATTAACCGTGCGAGAAAAAGAGCAAAAAAAAATGTGTCCTGCGTTTTTTCGCGTAAATAAAATTATGCATTTCATATTTTTAAATGGTTGATGAAAATTAAAAGAGGGCTATAAAATTGTTACAAAAAGAGAAAGAACAAGTTTGCATGTTTTAATTATTACAACTTTGTATCTTCTAAAAAAAAAAGTTGTGTACACGGGGGGCATGTAAATAGATTTGTCACTACTTATCATGCACATATAAAACAGGCATGTCTGGCTGAACCATTTGTAAGGACATGCAAAATGTGGTGTTTAAAAAAAAGAAGGTAAAATTTGGCCCCCACCGTGACAATGGATGCGCCGTTTACTGCCTCAAGGGAGTTAAGCACATGAAGGCATACACATAGAGAAACCTACTACACGTAGGGCAAGCGGCAGGTATATACCCTTCTCACCTGCACACCCCTCCCACCTTGAAACTTTTATTTTTCCTTCGCCTCCTTGTCCTTGTCCTTGTTCTTTTTTCTCTTCCAGGGTTTCCCTAATCCGAATCCCCTCTTCTCCGTTCGTTCCTCTTTTGGGGGTTCCTCTTTTGGGGGTTCCTCTTTTGGGGGTTCCTCTTTTGAGGGGTCCTCTTTTGGGGGGTCCTCTTTTGCGGCTTCTTCAGTTGGTGGCTCCACTTGGGGTTGTTCCTCCGTTGGTAGGTTATCTTTTGTGGGTTCCTCAGATGGTGATTCCACTTGGGGTTGTTCCTCCGTTGGTACCTCCTCCTTTACGGGTTCTTCAGTTGGAATTTCTTCCTTTGCGGGTTCCTCCCCTAGTTCCTCTTTTGGGGAGTCCTCAGTTGGAATTTCCTCCTTGGTAGGTTCTTCGGTTGGAATTTCCTCTGTTGCGGGTTCCTCGGTTGGAGGCTCCACTTGGGGTACTTCCTCAGATGGTAGTTCCTCCGTTGGTAGCTCCTCCTCCACCGGTTCTACCATTTCGACTGCGACGGCCTCGTCCTCCTCCTGTGGGAGGGGTTCGTCTTCCGCTTTTCCTCCATCGGCCTCTCCATTCGTCAGCTCATTCTCCTCCTGAGGGAGTTCTTCGTTGATGACGCCTCCCTCTTCAGTTGCACTTTTCTCTGCCTCCAGATTATCTTCCTCCGTTTTATCCAGGAGGCTTTCTTGCTGCATTTCCTGCACGTGGCTTCCTTCCTTTTCCTCCAACTGCACAGAGGGATCTACCCCCTGGCTCATCGCCGAAGCCCAGTCGTCCTCCCCCTCGGGCTGGACATTCAAATACGGGTTGACCTCCTGATCGATTTGCATAATTTGAGCTGGCTCCTCTGTATGGGATCCCTCATCTGGGAGACCCACCTCATCGTCTACATTGTCCTCTTCTGCATTGCCCTCTTCCACATTGCCCTCTTCCGCATTATCCTGTTCTGCATTATCCTCTTCCACATTGCCCTCTTCCGCATTATCCTCTTCTGGATAGTCTTCAATTTTTGTGTGATACTCATGGAGATGGTCTCCTTCATCGTGACCAACATCTCCCTGAATCCAACCGTCTCCCTCCTCCTCCTCCTCCTCATTTGCGTGGCCGCCATCCGTTTGGACCGAAAGTGGAGAATCCTCCTGGCTCATTTCACCATCTGAGGGGGCTATTACTCCCAATAGTGCCTTTGCCTCTTCTTCCTCGTCATCTTCGACGTCAAGATTGTCTTCTTCTTCAACTTCTTCTTCAACCTCTTCTACCTTGTGATCCTGCACCTCCTCAATATTATGTGTACTTTGCACAAAATCGACCATGTGCTCTTCTAACGGAGCAGTAGGTTCGAACTTATCCTGCTGCTCAACCTGTTGGTCATCCTGTTGGTCATCCAGGTTTTGTCCCATGTAGAGTTCTTCCACATGGTGGTCTGGAGGAGTCACCTCTACATAGGGCGACGTTCCGTCCTGCTTATTTCCAGCGCTGATATCGCTACCCGCGTGGTACATCACATTATTATTGTCTATATCATCCTGCTTAATTGGTGGCGTCACTAAGTAGTTTTTCTCCGAACTGGTATGATCGGTGAGTTCGTTCTGGCTAGCTGCGCTCTTAACGCTGTTGTTACTTAAACTGTCTTTGGAGATTTTTTTTTTCTTTTTAATTTTTTTCACTTTTAAAATTTTGATCATTTTTTCTCCATGTTTCGATTCAAGGTATTTTTTTCTCTGCACAAAGTTTATATCATCGGAGTAGTAATTGACCAGATATTTAAAGGTAAATAAATTGGGGACTAAGTCTTGATTCTCCTTAATGACTTGTTCTTCCACGTGTTCCGTTGACTTTTGCAGTTTGTTGAAAAATTCAGAATTTGAAAAAGTCGTGTTTAAGTTAAAGTCCTGATTTTTCTTTATCATGGAGTCTATTTTTTCTTTATAAATTTTTCTCTTTTTTTTATAAATCAGGCTGGTTAAATTTAGTATCACATCTTGAGTGATGTTTTCATTTATGGAGGGTAACTTTGGCTGTATTCCTAGCAGCGATTCGTGGTACATTTTTTTAATGGAATTTAGAACTTTCTGTACGTCTTCATCTTTTTCGTAGTTTTTTAATTCTTCATAGAAATCTTCCACGGTTACATCAAATTTGTTTAGCACTTCTTTCTCCACCTCTTCTATTCTCTGCTTATACCCATTGTTCAGTAGCACCTCTTCCAGCTTGTTCAATTCTATGCTTGTGTTGGGCTCATTTTTTATCATGTCATACACACTTTTCGTTGTCTTTGACGTCTCGTTTAGTACTTTATAAATATCCAAACAAAGGTGTCTTAAAATCAGGAGGATGTTTTCTTTTACAATTTTTTTTTTCCTCCTGAATATTTTTTCCCCCGTTACGTACCATAGGACGAGGAACCCCCCGATGAACAGGCTGATTTCGGCCAGCTTCGTCAGCCCTCTACCCATTTTGCTCAGATGCGCGGGTGTGCAGATGCGTGTGGTGTGCTGCAGAGTAACCTGTTTATGTCTTTCTCGGCAGACCAGTTTGGG
This sequence comes from Plasmodium coatneyi, assembly GCF_001680005.1. Lineage (NCBI taxonomy): Eukaryota > Apicomplexa > Aconoidasida > Haemosporida > Plasmodiidae > Plasmodium > Plasmodium coatneyi. The sequence goes on from NC_033569.1 coordinate 743,031, forward strand.
AGCGCTCTTCGTGATTAACTCCTCGAGGGCAATCTGGGTGATCGTTGTATGCCCTACCTACCGTGTGTACCCTCACACGTGTGCCTGGCGAAGTTACCCACAATGCTGTGTCAGAACGTCCGCTACTACACTGCGGAGGTTCCTTTCACCGACCGAAGGCACAACAGGTAAACACACTCACGGCGTCATCGAACATGCATATACCTTCCTGGAGAACTCGTGTTAAAAATGCTCCTCTTCTGCAGTTTACCCGTTTCCGCGTAAAATGCCCATGAGGAATGTTAGCGCCGTAATATTATAGAGGCCTAAACCACGCAGAATGGTATGTTTGCTTTCCCACAAAAGGGGGGGGGAAGGAGAAAAAGTCTCGCATTATTATTCGCGGCGGCAGCGCGAGGTGGTTATTCCCTTCAAAACGCTCCGTGTTGTATTCCCTTCGGAAGGTGAGCTGTACACCAGGTTTTTAGTCCCCTTTTTACCGGCTAACAACGCATCCCGTGTATCGTGCGTTTGTCCTCCTTGTGAAAGCGAAAAGGATGAAGCTAACTCTGTCGTGCCGCTTAGAAGGCTCCTGCACGTACGTACAAACTTGAGTTAGCACAGCTATGCACAAAAAAGGAATGCAAAAAAAAAACAAAAAAAAAATATATATATATATATATATATATATATCCAGTTATTATGTACCCAACTGTACATTCCTTTTGTATGTTTCCTCCTTTTTTTTTTATTAGCAGATGTAATGACGCCATTTATTATGTACACGATGTACGTGCCGTGGGTGCCGTACCTGCTGTAAGTACGCCTCTCCTCCGATATAAGTTTGGGGGGGGCTACTTTTCCCCACCGCCCCCACAGGTGCCGGAAAATACCATAACTATAATTTTGCGCGAACACTGTGCATACATATGTCAGTGCAGCCACGGTACACGTCGCGTAAAAATCGTGAACTAACCATCCGACGCACGAGGAACGAAAGGGGTAAAAAAGGAAACGTGGAAAAAGTAATCAGCAAAACGTGCAGGTAAGGGTACGTGTATGGATGAAGGGCGACCCCCCTTTTTCTGTGCGCCCAGCGAACTTGTTTTGCAAGGAGATACAGGAAACTGGGCAAAATGGCATACTGTGCAGGTAGCCGTACCCCTTTCCAATTCCCCAGAATGGGAATACACTCCTTCCTTCACGAGGGTGATGAAGCAAGCCTTAATTCCCCCTCCCGCAGTTGTTATAAAAGAAAAAAAAAATTGCAAAATAGTGCGGAGAAAACTAGTGTACCCACACGAGCAGCATATGCCAGGAAGGCTCGATCGTATAATTTCCCCACCTTTTGCTTTCACCAAAATGGGCGTTATACATGTGTAGGAATAAAAGTTTCCTAAGAATACGCCCCAAAGGGATCATCAAATGAAGTGGTGGAATATTCTTTTTAAGTAAAAAGTCTACTTGGGGTGTATCCCAGTTTTTGTGTTCACATACACAACAGTGTTGTATCATAGGGTGTGGGGAAGGAATGAGGACAAAAAAAAAAAAAAAATAAAAGAATGAGTGCTAAAACGTAACTGCATATGCAAATTCGTTCCGACTTATTATCCCATTTTTCGCATCGATTGTTTTTCCGGATGGGGCCCTGTAAGGTGGGAGTGTTCCCATCACACGGATGTAAATTGTCGCGTGGGGGAAATTACTGCACTTTCCTAAAATGCAGCTCTGTCGAAGTGCCAACTTTTGCTTTCCCTTTTGGTTACTTACACCACGAAAGCAGTTCCATCATTTTTCATAACCACCTCGATTGTAGAGAGGAGGAGGGAACAAATGTGGCAGAAGCGCTTTTGCATGCCCACGCTGGTGGTTCCCTGGCTTAGTATGTGTGCTTGTTGCCCTCCAGTGGGGTCATCTGAACTGGGTCAGTTGTAATATAGCTCGAGACTCATGCCGTCTTTAATTTCGTAGTCTTGCAAAGTGATGTGGTCCTTGTAAATGGTGTACCATTTTTGTATTCGTATTTTGTCCGCCCTGGTTCCTGCACGGGTGGTGGTTAACATAGTGGTGAAAGGAACAAGCTGTGATTACCTTGTCAGGGGAGTCAGCCACGCAATCGCTAACGACTGCATGCGAACGAAGAAGATCTTACCTGTTTGTGCCGCCACGAGCTTCTTCAAATCCCCGATGGTGTCATCCGGGTTGCACTTCACGCGTATTTTCTTCCCCAGCCGGTCGTTCAGTATTATTTCAATCATCTTTCCGCTCGAAGGTGGTAGGTGGGCAGAGTTCGCAAGTACTTATTCAGCGGAGTGAGGTTCTATGTATGCTCAGCTGCAGGTGCACTTAGTTGGACGTGCTTAATGAGGAACATAAGGGGGGGAGCCTTCACCAGTGTCTTCACCTTCAAGTGAAGTTTAACAAATCCCCTGTTGTGACTCCACGCGGGTTCAGTTTTTCGCGTTTATCCGCGAGATGTAGTCTTCCCTCGTGGGGATAAAAAAAGGCAAAACAGGATCGGCAAAGCGGAAGCCACAAAATGGGAATAATTGGGCCAGGAAAAAAAGAAAACCTTACCGATGTAGCGATGGGGCCAAGAAAAAAAAGGGAACTTCAAATGGGTTTCGCAACCCGTGTAGGGGGCAAACGTTAGAGAGTAAAAATGCTTATATTCTCACCAAACGGTGGAATAATTGGGGCTTCGCAGCACTAAATCATTTTTTTTTTTTTTTTTTTTTTTTTTTTTTTCTGAACGGGTCATATTTTTTTACAACAATTTATGGCAGCCATTTCTGAAGTGCCTAAACGGGAGAGCGCTGCTTAGGAAAGGCAACTCCAACAGGGGGCTATGTAGGACAATTTCTTTCGCTTTCAATATGGTTTACTAATACCGTTCTATTTTGTTCTTTTTTGGAGGGACTGCTATATTTTTTCCCCATGGAATATGCTTATTACGCATAGGTATATGCCCCCCCTCTGTACGATTTCATTTTAACTTAAACAACGCGGCCCCTAATTGAACTGTCCCAATTGTACGTTATATGCTGTTACGTACGCGGCATGTACGTTACGGGAGGGAAACTGCTTTGGAGGGTTGTCACCCCATTGGTCATTTTGACTACGTAGAAATTGCAGAAAGAAAAATAAAAACACCCCTGTAAATACATCAATTTGCATGCATTCTCAGGAGAAAAACGCCACCTGCACGTGGTACACAAGTTGAGCTAATTCTATTGTAGAATGTATTTTTTTTTTTTTTTGAAAAAAATTCTCCTCGCGGTGAAAAAATAGGGGGGAAACACACCTTTGTGAGCCCACCAAAATGGTGTTAGCGACATGGCGTACATTTACCCCCTCTTCTTAGAAAATGTCGATAACATAAATAATTTAGGCAAAATGAGGAAGTTTCATTTCGTTGAAAAAGGTTTGTTCTGGGTCCAACGGGTGAGCCTTCTCTCCATGTGTGATGTAATGTGCATGAGGGGGAGGATGTGTCCTTCCGTTGCACATACAAGGAAACGACGAAGTTAATATGTGAATAGGTGAAAAAGCGACAACGTGAGGATGTGAATAAAAAAAAAAGCGACGTGAATGCAAAACGTTGGAGCACACGCCACTGTGTTGCTGAAATGCAAGCTGAGTGGGCGTCCCGCTAACCGGCGTTCACAAACGCTTCGCACACACCTGTCCCTTCTCCAATCGCTGCTGTAAACGCAGGTTCCAGGTTTCCACATAGATGAAGAAGCGGATGTGCACACGAATATGCACATGCATACGCGTATAAACCGTCGTGGGAACTTACAGCCCTGCACAGTCAAAGCGGGGATGCGTTACGTAAAAATGTAGGGAGTCAGGCCGAAGAAGGAAATGTACAGGGAGAGGAGAGACAACCCATGGTATATGTGGAAGTCTTTCTTGTTCTTCCTAATCTCGGCAAGGGTATTTCCACTCTTGGGGTTCTTAATCAACTCATGATATAAGCTCTCCTTCTGTATTTTCAAACTGTGAACTTTATTCTGGAGGAACAAATTATTTAACAAGCAGGACAAGGCAACAACGGTGGAGCTGATCCTCAGCTGCATGTTGTGGTTTGCCAATTTAACCGTGGACAATAGGAGTATGCCAGAGAAGAGAGTAGATAAACCAAAAAAGAATTGGAAATCTTCTCTTCTTCTAATAAAATCTCCTTCCGATTTTTTCATTTCTTCTAGCTGTTTTTTTGCCTCTTCTGCATTTTCGGGGACGGGCATTCGCTTTATGTTCTTCAGGCTCCTAACCAAACCAACTTCGGAGAAGAAGGTCAACCAGAATGTCGACCCGAAGAGGTAACCCCAACTTACGTTTAGCAACGGTCTCAGGACTTGCGGGTTATTCATGAGCAGCTTGGGGAAAATCGAGAGGACAAGGCTCGAGAGGCCTGCACGGGAAGAAGGGGGCAGAGAAGAATAAACCATAAGGAGTGGAGAAACGGTGGGGCCCCCGAAGGGTCAGCGCGGTGAAAGCATTTCGCTGGTAAGTAAAAACGCTCGGCTCGTAAGCGCCCCTTAAAATGGGCTTCAAATCGGGGAGGTCTCTTAAGCCTATTTGTGTTCGGGCTTTCTAACCTGCTATGCTCGTTACGCATCGGAGGTGGCTCACAGCGGCTCCCATTTTGTACTTCTTTTCTGATGTAGCGTTTAGGCGGTTACTCGTGGGTAACAATGGTTTGCGTTGGTTTGTAGCAGTTCGGTGATCCTTTACCCCTTAGTCGCAATTTCGTGGCCTGTCGCGGGGGCCTCCTCACAATCTTATATCACTGGTTAGTCGCCCTAGTGAGGGGAAGCTTAACTGCAAATTCGATTCAGTAAAAAAAAGAAAAAAGCGCTTCCAATTCGTGGAAAAGGGTCTTCAAAATTGGCAAAAAAAAAAAAAAAGAAAAAAAGAAACTATGATTGGCGTTCCCTCCAGTGGGTAACAGGCGTAAGAAGTCACATGAATAAAAAAAAAAAAAAAAAAAAATTCAAAACTTTTCAAAAAAAACTCCCAAAAAAAAACTCTCAAAAAGGCGCTTCCAATTGCAGCATTTTAAGATATTTCAATGCCCCTGCGTGGGTGCAAAAGGAAGAAAAAAATTACTGCCAAAAGAGAGTCACTTTAATTTTAAAGAACAATAAAGGGATAGCCCACTATGGTAGCGGAACCCGTATAAGCGCGCATCGCTCACTCGGTATGTACGCATCCCTTTAAGGTTGTCCCATCCTCCGAAGGTTCAGCGCTTCTTTTGTTTTAAGTTATTTTTCTTTTTCTATTTAAGATTGTAGCTTTTTTTTTTTTTTTTTTTTTTTTTCTGAAAAATTGCGCACAAGGTGGCTTCTTGCCAAAATAATATGAACAATTTGAAGAACATGTATTGAACAGGTCAAGCCGCGCCGTTTGAAAATCGCCTGAACAGGTCATTTTTTTTTTTTTTTTCTTTTGCCCAAAAATTATGCACAACGGTGGTTTTTTTGCAAAAGTAATAGGAACTATGTGAACAAGTTAGCTGTGCTGTTGAAAATCGCCTGAACAGATTTTTTTTTTTTTTTTTTTTTTTTTTTTCCCATTTGACAAAATGGCTAGTGAAAAATACTTTGCACAAAAATGAACAGACTGCGGAGGATCATAGGATGGGTGGAAATGCAAGGAAGTTAATAGAATGAGGTGATTTCTAGGTCTGTCATCCCCATGTGTCCTCCCAAATGGCTCACTCACGCATTACGCTGTGCAGACAAATGTGGAGGTCACGTTAGGAAAGCACACGTGTAAACGGCCGATGAGCAAACCGAATGTTCATTGTGCGAATAATGACCATGGATAGACCGCTTGGCGGGGGCAAAGCTTTACCGTGTTGGACGGAGCCACATAACCTTGACAGCGTCATGGAAAGGGGGGGAACGACAAATCATGGCAAGAGGAATGCCCCTCACAAATCTATCAGGCACGGTGAGGATGTATCCCCTTGGGGCGAATGAATGGAACGTATATTTCCGCGTAGTGTTTTTCCCCCTCCCACGCTGGGGGAGAAAACTCTCTGCAAAACGTCACCCATTAGTGTGCATATGTGAATCGAAAAGAGGGGAGGAATGTTTGTGATCCGAGAAGGTTTGAATAGCCATCTGAATAATCCCTTGTTTTTTTTTTCCTTCTTTTCTGTTACCTTGACGGGCTATACATGGCATGATTATTTTTTTCTTTTTTTTAATTTTTTTATTGGTACTTTGCTAAATATGATAAAGTACACATCCCACTTGATGAATGTTTATTTTTCTCATCAACATATGGACGAAGCAATTTAGAGAGAGCAAATCCGAAATAATTACACACAGTTTGAGCTATATACACATTATGTGATGCTTCGGATTTTTTTTAAATTTCCCGCCACCCCTAAATAATATTTTGATGTGTATTCAAAAGATTGATAGTTTCCTCAATTGGTTGAATGAAAAGGGAAGACCATCATTACAACTTGTTCTGTTTTCTATGAAGCATTTATTATTTACTCATTTTATTTATTTATTTATTTTTTTTTTTTTGTTACGGACGCAATTTTTACATTTATGAATATCCACGTGTGGAATTAATCCGAATAGCTTTTTGCACATTTTATGCAATGTTAAAAGTGAGCATGTTTAAGAGAAAAATTCATTTGATCAAATTAACATGCTCAGTATATCGGACTTTTTGGTGCGCTACGAATGTATCAATAATGTGCATAACATGTGTGTGTTTTCCCTTTGGGACTTTTCTTTCTTTTTTTTTTTTTTATTTGTTAGACTTTTTCTGTGTTCATTTATAAACATTTCCCCATTTGGATGAACATAATTTCGCTTGTTGCAAATGCTTGAGGGTAATTTTACTTTTACATTTTTTCCAAATGACATTTTGACAACTATAAATTATGCATAATTTGCAAACGCAAAAATATTAATCCCCTTTGGAAGATATTTTTTTGTGAATGTGCAAACTTATCCCAATGAGATCACCAAACTATTGTTAATTTATTTTCAATTTCTCCTTTTTTTTACCTTTTGGAAATATTTAAAAAAGTTCCTAAACTTATTAACATATATGCCAAAAATGAGGCAAATTTTCGGCACTACACTTTTTGTGCTCTTCGTAAATTTATACATACACCAGAATAATGTTGTGAGCAACGAAATTGTTAATTTTAAAAATACCAACTTGAGGAACGGCTGGACAGGTAAAGACATCACTCTGCAGGGTGAAGAAGACGGAGATAAGGAAACGGAAGGACAGGAAAACAATCCAGTGCAAGAAACATCTAATGCTGAAAAACAGAAGCAAATTAAAAAAGCTAACGAAGCAAAAGAAAAAGCTCTCAAGGATCAAAAAGAAACAGAAGATGAAGTGAAAAAAGTACTAGAAGCACTAGATAAAGTAAAAGAAACAGAAGAAGAAATTAAGAAAGCAGTGCAGAAATTAAAAGAAGTAGCAGAAGGAGCGAAGGAAAAAGTGAAAACAGAGGCAAACAAAGCAAAAGAGAGAGCAGAGGAAGCATCAAAGGTAGCAACATCATCTACTATGGCATATTTTCACGCAAGTATTGCTGAAAAGGCAAAAAATGAGGTGACAGTAGAAAAAGAAAGGGCTAAAAAGGTAGCCGAAATAGCACAGCATGTTGTAAAAGCATATGAAGCGAAAAAGGAGGCAGAGGAGGCACAGAAAGAAACAGACGATGAAGTGAAAAAAGTAGTAGATGCAGCAGAAAAAGTAAAAGGAGAAAAAGGAGAAAAAAAAGAAAAAGAAAAAGAAGAAATAGAGAATGCATTGAACGAATTAAAAAAAGTAGCAGAAACAGCGAAGGAAAAAGCAAAAGAAGAAGCAGAAAAAGCAAAGAAAGCAGCAACAGACGAGGCAAAAAAAGCACAAGAAGAAGCAAAGAAAGCAGAAACAGACGGGGCAGAAAAAGCACAAGAAGAAGCAAAAGATGCGGGTACATCTACTGTGGCTGGTGTCTACGCAAATAAGGCTGAAGAGGCAAAAGATGTTGTGAAGAAAGCAAGTGAAAAGGCTAAAAAGGTAGCCGAAATAGCACAGCATGTTGTAAAAGCATATGAAGCGAAAAAGGAGGTAGAAGAAGCACAAGAAAAAGCAGAAAAGGCTAAGAAAATAACACAATGGATTAAGAATGCAGTTACTCCGAATAATGCAGCAACAAATTCTGTGGGAAAACCTGAAGACCAAAAAACAGAAGAAGAAACGGAAAGGTGGAAAACAGCTAAGAGTGTAATACAAGCACTTGAAAAGATAAAGGTAGCACTGGAAATTATAGAAAAAAATAAATATGAAGCAACTAAAGCAACTGAAGCTGCAATAAAAACTGCAATTGAAGCTGCAGCGGAAGCTAAAGATAATGCTGAAGAAGAGAATGCAATAATAGACCAAACAAAGGTAACTAATATAGAAAAACATGCTAAGGAAGCAATAAAAGCAGCGGAGGAAGCCAAGAAATCAAGTGCGGAAGCACAAATACAAGCAGGAATAGCAAGAATTCAATTCTTATTAAAGGAAGCAAAAATAGCAGCAGAGGAAGCTGCATTAGCAAAAAAAAAGACGGATGAATTAGCAAGAATGGCAACATCAGCCAATGTGCCTAAAAACACAGCAACAGAAAAGGCAACTGAAGCAAATACGAAGGCACAAGAAATAGAAGCTTTATTAAAAGAAATAGAAAACATAGAAAAAGAAAATAAACCATTAGAAAAACTAGGGGAAGCTAAAGAAAAAGTGCAGGAAGCAAAGAAGGCAAGAGGAGTAGCGAAAAAAGCAAAAGAAGAAGCAGAAATAGCTGTATCAGTTGCACGAGTGCATGTAGCGAAACAGGAAGCAACCAGGTTAGTGCAGGTAGCTCATGATGAAAAAAAGAAAGCAAAAGAGGCTGTACAAACAGCGGAAAATGCAAAAGAGGTAGCAGAAAATGCAAAAAAGGCAACAGAGAAAGTATCTGAAAAAGTAGAAAATGTACCCGAAATAGTGGAGGCTGTAGAATCTGCAACAGAAGAAATAAAAAATGCGGAAGCACAAGAAAAAAAAGCTGAAATGGAAGCAATCGATGCAGCACAGGAAGCAGACACATTAGAATATCAATTATTAATGGTAACAGAAGCAGCCAATAAAGTAAAAGGAGCAGAAGGAAATAATATAACAACTATATTCAAAGAAGCACAAGATAAAGCATTAGAAGCGGTGAAACAAGCAGACCATAGAGCACTGGAAACATTAAATATAACGAAGAGAGCAATAGAGGCTTCTAAAGAAGCACAGAAAGCAGCAGAAATAGCAAAAGCACAAGCTGCAAAAGCAGAAGCATATAAAGCAATAGAAGATGTAAAAAAAGGGAAACAAAAAATAAAAGAATTAGCAATAAAAGTAAAGGATCCTGAAGTATCAGAAGAAGGAAAACAGGCAACTCAAGCGATAGAGAACGCAGCAAAAGCTGGAGTAGAGAAAGTAACAATTGAAGCAAAAAAAGCAAATGATGCAGCAGGTAATGCAAAAAAAGCAAGTACGCTGGAAGAAGCCAAAGCAGAAGCAATGAAAGCAATAGACGCTTCTAAAAAAGCAAAAAAAGGAGCAAGCATATACATAGATAAAACAGAATTCGAATACCTGAAACTGATAAAGCAAGACGTATTAGAACCATTGGACACATCTGATGATGGAAGTGATGACGTAGTGGATAAAAATGAAGAAGTGACACAGGAAGTCGAAGATCCGGGAAGTAAAGAAAACAGTCCTGAAGACGATGAGGATGAGGAGGATGGCAACGACCTATCAGAGGAAGAAGAAGTTGAAGACGAACTGGGAGATGAATTGGAGGACGAAGAAGAGGAGGAAGAGGAAGATGAAGATGAGGAAGAAGTTGTAGAAGAAGTGACAAACAAATCAGAGGCGGAAGAAGGAAAGCCAGACAATGCTAACCAAGAAGAAGAAAAAGCGGAAGATAACCCACCCTCTAGTGACACTCCGCATGAAGAACAGAATCCAAGTGTGCCATCCCCAGAACAAGGTGTCAAAATAGTAAGTGATAGCGGGGCCCAAGCGCTCCTCGCAAACAAGGATAAAAATGTTGTGGCGTTAAAAAAAGAAGCTGACAAAATAATAAAAAATATAATTAGCACAATTGACGGTGATACGGATGTCCTAGACACGCTGAAGGATTTCGCAAAAGATTTGAATCATTTAATTCTGAACTGGTAAAGAATTGCAAGTGCAATATTTTTCTTTTTTCAGCAATGCCATTAGCTATGTTTCCCTTTTGCCACTTTAAAAACTAACTCGAAGATGTCTACACTTATTGTTAGGCAAACTATGGAATAGCCTCCTTTGAGGGGAAAAGCAATTAAAAGGGGAGACTCCGAAAAGAGCCACTGACAGGAGTGCTCTTGGAGGACGCAACGGGGGAAGTCTCCTCCAAGCTTGGTACCCCTGCGAAGGGTGTAACAAAATGAGAAAAACTGCAAAAGTGCAGAAAAGATATCCTTGAATGTGTCGAAAGAAGAAATTTCTATTACAGGAAGTAATCTACCAAATGGCATCTGTTGTTGCGCACATGCTCTTATATGTACGTAAAATTGGTTGTCTTACCGCGTTTTAGCGGATTATTATAATGGTACCTTTTTTCGTTTTGTCTGCAAAAAGGAAGCCTCAGGGGAACTTCATTTTTGCGGTTTTCCTGAAGAGCTACTCCACGCAATAATCATCCCTCTCGCATTTTTTAAAAATTTATTTTTTTTTTTTTGGTAGTTTTCTATTTTTTTTTTTGCGAAACAATTTAACCAAAACAGGGTAGTTACCAAATGAGGGGCAATCCCTCTCTACAAATGGGCCAAAAAAAATTCAAGCAAAACCTCTGTCCTTAGGTTTTTGTGCAACCGCTAGGGGAATATGAACCGTCTGTCTGTGGTTCCCCCCAAATTTTGCACATCATTTAGGTAGAAATATCTTTATGTAAAACAAGTGACATGATATTTTATTAAACAAATAAAAATAGCGCAAAAAGAGAAAAAAAAATCATAGAAATTCTTTTCCTTCAGATATTATACTATGTATATGTTTTTTTCTTCCGCGTCCCTCCTTGCACATATACCACGCCTTTACTTTACGCATACTGTAAGGGGGCAAAATGAACCCGTTAAAAATGTCTATGGAACACGCACACAGTATATTATTAGAAAAAATACACATAAAATGGGGGGGCATTCACAGAAAAATTAATTTCATTGAAAGGGTGCATTTTCCGCTCGCAAGTGGGCACTACATGTAACCATTTAAAAGTGTTTCTCTCACTTTGAATATGTACACATTATATTATTACATATATACTTAAATATATATATTTTTTTTTTTCGTCGCTTCTCCAAAGTTGCTGCACCATTGACCATACGCGATTCAAAAAAATAATTCCGTTGCCATTTTAACTTGTTTGTTCTGCCCTTCCGATTAAAACATACAATTTTTAATTTGCACATTTTGACCTACATTTTTTTAACTACATTTTTCACGTTGCACTTTCCAGTGTGCCACTCAAAAGGACGATTTAAAAGTCGCAGTTAAGAATTAACTTTTTCCGATGTGTACATTTTATAGTAACAACTGGCACCTTTCCATTTTTGCTCTTCCCTCTCTCAGCGCAGTTATTTTGTTCCAATCAATTTTGTTCTATTATATAGACACATAGGAAAGATAAACGAAACAGAAAGGGAAACATAATTTCCTCTTGAAGCAAAAATACGTCTTGTGAAATAGCACCCCAAGTGCTCACCTGCTGCTTTGTTTCATCCACATCAAAATAGGTCATTCTCCTTTTTTTTTTTTTTAAAAATTATACACATATAGACATATACATAATGAAGCACATTTGGAGTTTTTCTCTTTTTATATTTTTCCTCAATTTTTATATGCTCCAGCATAGTGTTGTAAGGAATGAAATAAACAATGTGGAAAAACCTAACCTTAGGATCGAGCATCCATCTCATGGCAAAAATAATGCTGATATGAACAACGGCGATGGTGACAATAACGGTGGTGACAACAACTCAGGGAATAACCCAAACGAGCAAAATGGAAATAATGAAGAAACAGGAAAAACGAATGAGGATGAAGCAGATCTGCCCATGGAAGCACAAAAGGAAAACGAAAAAAAGCAGATAGAAGAAATAATTGAAAAGGCAGAGTTATTCGCAGAAGAGGCAAAAATGTTAGCGGACTTGGCATCCGAAGCGTCTCAAAAGGTTATAACATTTTTGGGCAACATGTCAGAGGGGAAAATAGCGTCAGAGTCGAAAATGGATGCCATTCTGACATCGAAAGACGCAGAAAGAGTAAAGGACGATGCTATGGAGGCTGCTAAGAGAGCTAAAGCGGCCAAAACTGTAACAGAGGCAAACAAAGCAATGGCTCAAGCGAAATATGCGAAAAATATAGCAGAACTGGCGGCAAAATTCGTAAAAAAATGTGCAATAGAAGCTCTGAAGGCTGGCGGGAAGAATTCTGAAGCTTCCGAGGTGGCCAAAATGGAAATCCCAATTCCGGTACAGTCCAAGCCGAAGAAGGAGTTGAAAGAACAGGACAAAAAGAAACAACCACCAGCTGTACCACGAAAACCTGAAGCAACGCCTCCCGCAAAAGAAGCGATTCCAGCGGGGAATGCAACAAAGACAAACGCAGCTCCGGCCGCCGTTCAACCCGCACCGAAAAGCAAGTCACATTCGCTCAACGAAGAAAAAAGCTTAAAGGAAGGATCCGCAGAGGCAGAGAAGGACCAAGAACAAGGACAGCAAGCTAAGTTTGAATGTCTTCAACAGAAAGAGATGAATGTATTTTACAATGTGGTGCAATTTTTTATATGTAAAATTAAGGCGCTTATCAAATTTTAGCAATTCTGGTAAGTTAACTCCCCCGTTGGTGAAAGGAAAAGGCTGAACGTACCATGGTGAGGTGCCGTCCCCGCCAAAATGAAGAAATAATGAGAAAAAAAAAAAAAATCAATTACTTTGCCAATTTTTAAAAGCTATAATCGAAAAAATTCGCAAATGAAAAACATTTTTTTTTTTTTTTTTTTTCTTTTGTTATAAATGTGGTGTCCCTCGCGCCGTGTTAATACGGGACAATTGACAAAAAAGGGGGGAACACAAAAAACAGACACGCGGTACGCTCCTCATGGGGTGACTTCTTACACCCCGGGTGAGTCTCCTCACAGGTTGAAATATTCACGTAACTCCGTGCACGACTTCAAATCCCAATCGTAGAGCTTCTCACACCCGAAAAATATGACATTGGGCCAATCTTCGTTGTCCTTCATGCAGTAAAGGTTCTGCGGGGGGGAATGCAAATGAGAGGGGTATAGCGCAGATGAATGTAAACAGCGTGGGTATAGAACAGTTTATTTAAAACGGCAGGGGTATAGCACAGTTTATTGCAAATTTACCCTCCCCCGCTCGGCAATCTTACCCTTTTAAGGTTCTTCGTGTATACACACGTAGGCCCCTCCTCCCCGAAGGTGCCAAAGTCGTAGGCCTTCACCATCCCGTCTTCGGACCCTGCGAGGGTCAAATTTGGGTAATGCGTGCTAACCAGCGAAATGCATGAATTGGAGAAGGCCTTAAACCTAACTGTGTTGTTGTGTGAAAAGCTGGAAGACGGATCCGTAACGTAACGTATATCTATCTTATTCACATATCCATCAACGTCGGATAAGAAAATTTCCTTCTCATTGAATTTGTTCCAAGTGGTCGATTCGGGGGTACTGTCCAAAGGTATGTTTAACCCAACTGTATCTTTTCTTATGTCATAAATTTTTAAAGTTTTGTCTGATGAGGTTGAAAGGAGAATACTACTTTCCTTCGCGTGGAAGGAAACATTGTTAATTTTTTTTTTGTGAAAATTAAAGGTATGTAGGTAGGTTAGGTTGGACAGATCCCACAATTTAATGGAACAATCCTTCGACCCGCTACACATCAAATTGGGAATTAGCTTCGACGAGTTAAGACACGTGACGCATTCGGTGTGGCCCTGCAGGTTGTCTTTGCTCTGCTTCCTTTTTTGACCCACAATCGCCTCTTCGCACGTTCCCTGGGGTGTTTCCCCCTTTGAATTGGCTGTTTCTCCTGCTGCTTTGTCCTTCTTGCGCCTTTTTTTGCGTTTTTCCCCACGCGTGGCACTGTCTTTGCCGCCCAAATAACTGAGCGCCTCCAGCGTGTCAATCTTGTTAATGTCCCACAGTCCAATTTCCTTCTTCATGGTACCAACGGCTACGATGTTCTTCCCCCGGTAGTAAGACTCTCCTCCTATGACCTCCAAGCATAAGGGGTAATCGTCTATAATAACGTCGTCATAAATGTTAAAAATATCCTCATCATAATTAACTACGTGAATTTCCAACGTACCAATGTCACTGTATATTTTTCCATTCAAAGTTAACGCATCGGCGTCTTCTATACTTAGCTCATCCTCGAAAAGGTACTTCTTCTCCTCCTCTATGAGGTTGTCTTCTTTTATTATCTTTTCGTTTTCCCTTTCGTCGTTAAAAACGTTTTGTAGTGCATCGTAGGAGTCTGCTTCGTCTCTCTGTTTCTTTCGTTTTCGTTTTTCGCAGTGGTCACTTTCGCTAGATGCGTCCTCTTCGCTGCATAATTGGAAAAGGGAAAATTTATTACCGTTACGAGGGCACATGGATTGAATGCGAATCGTGCACTAATACAAAGTAACTGCACATAAGCATGTATACTGTTGGTCATTACAACGGTGTCGTTACGTATCTTACGTGAGTTGATCAATTTGCCGACCAGCGGGCTTCTTCTTATCCCTGGACAAAAAAGCTATGCAGCTCACAATGTCACTTGGTTTCTTCGCAGATTTTCCATTTTTTTTTACTTTCTTTTTTTTGCCTTTTTTAGGGGGCCCCTCGACTATATTTTCTTCCTCGTCCTGTTGTTCGCCCATTTTGGACAGCTTCAGGGGTATAGACTGGTTAGAAACTGGATAGCGACTGGGTATATCCCACGGTCACGTTTGTGCAGCGCTGTAAACAGGACGGCACGTATATCTGACACTTGGGAAGGGGGTCTTCCCTACTATGGCGCTTTACAAAAAGGCAGCATTCACCCTTCGGATAATACCCCCTCCTACCTTACTGTGCGCCACGTAAATTTAAAAAAAAAATGGAAAATGGAAAAGTCTGCTCTGAAAGAAAGTGTTCCATGCGTTGTATAAATACTGCTCTACAAAATCACAGCCTTCGATATTTGGCCATTTTGTAGGAGAGATTTCTGAGGATGTTAAAATTTATGATGTTTTTTGTGGCGAAACGTTTTTCGCTTCTTCTTGGCAAATGACCTGGAAAAGAACTGTTGTGGTCGGTAAATTCTTTCGCCCAAAGGGACGCGCCTTAAGTATTTGCAATAAAATAAAAGCGTTGCGCTCCCGTCCAGTACGTTCCCCACGGGCTCTTCTATGCCAATTTAATCCTCCATAAAAAAAAAATGTAGATCCATTCGTTTTATCTTTTTTTTTTTTTTTTTTTTGCAATTTCCACGTTGGAATTCTACGCAGGCGTGATGCGGTTGCTTGGGTCCGTAGTCCCCTTAGCAACGTTTTTTTTTTTTTTTTTCTGTTCTTTGCGAACCGTGTCGTCGCTGACCAGGGTAAAAATTAAAACAAACTTTAGAACATTTTTGCGAATACGCAGAGTGGGTCATTTTGCGAAAAAGGCGTTCATTCAGCGGGACCTTCACCAACTGGTCATTTGTATTCACTCACCGAAAAGGGGTTGGCATAATATACATATGTGACGGAAATATATGTGAATAGCTATACATGTAGTGTTGTAGCTGCTTCTTTTTTTTACATACCCCCCCGTGTATATAATTTGAACAGCTTTATATTTACGCCATGCGTATATTTATGTTTATTTTAGCTAGCCAAAAAGGGAACGTAAATTAAGGGGGATTTTCAGTTCCGCCATCCTGTGAATTATGCTTGTATAGTATGTATAGTATGTATAGCATGTTTTTTTCTTTCTCCTTCCATTACGACATCGTGCGGAACAGAAGAGACGACCGATCGGCCTTTTACCACTTCACCTGTTCACCCTCGCTGTTGCCGAAGGGACAGCTTTGCTACACATAGGCATAGCATGCGGTAGGCTGGCATATGAGCCTTCCCATCCGGGGGCACCAGTATCCGTGCCTTTTGCCATTTCGTTGTGAAGCCGCACCTACTCAGTGGGGTGTTACCCTGTTGAGGCAGTGTCCCTGTGTATGGCACCGTTCTGCCAACGTGTTTTTTTCAATTGCATTTTGTTGCCATGTTATCTAGCTTGGTCATGCATCGAGCGCCTTCGTATCTATGCATTCATGTGTGTAGGTATATATGTACTCACATAAGTGCTAATTCTTATGTGGCCATTCCTTACCCCCCCACTGACGTGCGTCCCGCCGCACATACACCTATACGTATATAACCAAGCTGGCCACGTCCATTCAGGCCTTTTCGAGCCTCCCCTCGGGCGAGTTTATTATTTATCGATGTTTGTGTAAGTTCCTTTTGAACGCGTGGAATACGCTTGACGGGGAGGGGTACATTCGTTTCATCGCCTTTGCTTCGACGCGTCCAAGAGCCCAATAGGCATATCTCTGTGGGAACCATTTCCCTGTACGCAAAAAAACCTCCGCTGCGTAAAAAAATAAAAAAAATACTCTCTCAATCTACATGTTTTGGCACATCCTTTTGTGCTACTCCCTTTTATCACAAATTATTTTTTTCACAAAATTGCCATTCCGTCGAATCATACGTACACATAAAAGCGTATGCATAAATGTATATGAAATGTGAATTGTAATTTTTTTTTTTTTTTTTTTTTTTTTTTGTTCATAATTTTTTTATTCCCCCCCCGTTTGCACATGCGCAATTTTAGCCATTTTTGTTAACCCGCTTAAATTAAATACTCCAATCTCCATGAGCAGCGAAAAAGTGAAGATTTTCGTTTGCTTATCCCTTGGCAGAATGCCCTGTTTCGTGTGTCATTCCGTTTATGTGTGAATAACGCGAAGGGAGGGAAAAGAGCAGCGTATTGGAAGCCGCATTGAAGCAGCTCCAGCGGGGGGGGAAGGTACATACAGGAGGTGACCGTACCACTACATCAGCTGACTGGCTCGATATTGCAGCTACTTGTTGCATCGCGTTGGTAGTTTCTGCGCATATACACATCCTAACTCTTCAAAAAAATAGAGAGATATGACTTAACACTGGGTGCATGGATCGTCCAGTGGAGAATGCACTACCCTCCGATCGCGTAACCACCTGTTCGTGAATTCACTTTGCCAATTTCCCCCCGAGTGCACAAAATGGACGGGTTTGATGAAACAAAAATGAAACAGCTGCAGCTGTTGAAGGAAAGAATGAAGATTGCCAAGGCGCAGAAAGTGGAAGAAGTGAAAAATAATGAAGACGTCTTCTCCCTCTCGCATGACGTAAAAAATGTAAGGTCATTCGAAACACAAGATATCAGATTTAATAAAATAGGAAAAAAAATATTCGATGTTTTTACTCCTAATAAGAAAGTCACACACATTAAGGGGACGAATAGTAGGTTCCCTTTTCAGCAAGCCAAAAGTGGAAATACTAACTTCCCTTTTAAGACAAAAAATGGGCTGATCAAATTGGCAAACGAGTCCAGTGCGTTTGATACGCCACTAACATTTGAAGAAGTGATGCGAAGAAAAAATGAGAAGAAAAAACGCGAACTGGAGAAAAGTGGGCAGAATGGCATGGTAGACGACATACTGAATAATGTAAGGCAGTTTAATGTTAGTGAAGATAAAAACGAGTTGGGCCTCCCTCAGGGGATGCATGGCCCCTACGAGGAGGATCAACCCGACCAGGTCAATCATGGTAGTCACGCTGGAAGCGCCGATGCGTACGGTGACATCTACAGTGGTAGCCCCCTGAGGCAACTACAAGAAACAAATGACATGAACAACTACAACGATGCAGGTGGACTCCACCAAAGCAAACTGCACGACAAAGCCACGAACAACGAACAAGCTGTAAGTGGATACGCTACCGAAAACAATCATCCAATCAATGGAAGCCTCTCTAATAACACCAGTTCGTTTGGCATGGATGTCGTGAGGAAGAACCCGTCCCTTCCTCATGGTATGAATTCTTTCAATAATTATTTCTCCCACCAGGTGGGTAAAGGTCAGGACGATGCACAAAACGGTGCAGATTTGAACAGGACATCCCCTGAAGGTGTTAACAATGTGAACGCTCCTCTGAGCGAGAGCTTCCCAGGTACCTCCAGTGGAAGTGGATTGGGCAGTCTGTTTGGCAGCAATAGAAACCTAACCAAATCTAGTGGTAGTAACATTTTTGGGTGCAGTCTATCCAAGTTAAATCAGTCGTCCATTTTTAACCAAACGGTTAGCATGACGAGTTCAGATCAAGGCCCAAGTGTCAGTATACACAAGGGGGATCATGTCAATCTGACTCCCTCTGCTAGTAGTGCAGGCAAGGGGGATATCGGCGGGGAGAGCACCCACAGATTATTTCAAGGAAGTGGAAATAGCACTCTCGGAGCAAGTAACATTTTCGGCACGCATAATGCGCCGGTTGGAAGTAGTCAGCAACCTGTTGCAAATAGCTCTCTTCTCCCCCCATCCCCGAACAAAAGTATCGAAGCGAGTTCCCTATTCTCCCGCAACGATGCAAACAACATGGGCAGTCTCTTTAACAACTCATTCAGTGGTAATAATTTGAACAGCACACGGAACGCGCCAGATGGGGCAGGCAAAAGTGGCCTCTTCAACAACACCAGTGATAGCAGCGGGGGCAACATTTTTGGGAAATCGAAAAACAATGTTAACCTGTTTAGTGGGAGTATCTTCGGGAAGTCCAGCAGCGGCACCACCAACTTGTTTGGAACTGCACCTAGCGAGAAGAACCCATTTGGGAGCGCCGCTAAGGAGCAGAACCCACTTGGTAACGCTGCTAAGGAGCAGAATCTACATGCGGATACTACCATCGAAAAGGCAAATAGCGGAAAAGGCATTTTCGGGAACGTCCCTGGTAGCAGCAAACCCTTCGGAAGTCCCCCCAGCGGAAGTAACATTTTTGGAACCCCCGCAAATGCCACTAGTAATCTTTTTGGTAAACCGTCCGGAGGAACCAACCTCTTTAACAAAAGCGCTGCTGCTAGCAACGCGAACCAGTTCGGCAACGCGAACAGCATTTTTGGGAAGCCCCTCGTGGGTAGCAACATTTTCGGTGTGAGCAACTCCGTGAATAACGAGGGTGCCAATATTCCTGCTGTTGGCAGTGTCAACGGAGGGAGCACCCCCGACAGTAGGTACAACCCACCTGGTGAAAGCCTCCTGAATACAAGCAACAAGTTATTAAGTGACTGTCCCACCAGCACGAACAGTGTGACCCGTCCGTATAGCAGCACAAACCGCTTTGGCCTCCCAAGCAGCGTCGGAAGTGTTGTCACCGCTCCGTCCCAAGGGTACCTCCCTAAAGTCACAAGAGGGGTGCAAAACAACAGTGACGTCAACGAAAGAGTTATGAAGTTTAGGAACACCCTGTCGAGTATTAAGAGTAAGAGGTCTGGAGATGCGAACGAACAGATCACACCGAGCAGTGGGGATAAGGAAGCTCAAGTGGATCAAACGGGTGAGGGGGATATCCCCGCTATGGGTGAACAACCCCCTGGAGAGGATTCACGTGGGGTGGAAAAGAATCACGCAGAGAAGCAATCAGAACAATTGCAGCGCCAGAATCTGGATCAAGGAGGTAGTAATAAAGACGTGGTTGCTGAGTCAACATGTGATAACCACAGCGGCGAATCAGCCAAAGGAAGTCACGACAATGATAAGGAGGAAGGCACAAATATCCGAAAAACTTTTTCAAGTTATTTTAACACGTTCATTCCGTCGATATTTTCAAGCCCTAATAAGCAGGCCCCAAAAGATGAGTACCCCAAGGGGGATACTTCAAATGGGGAGGTGAAGAAAACCAACGTGGAGGTGAATCAAAATTCCCATGTCAGTCCACTTGGTAACGATACATTGGAGGGGGACAACCTCGATACAAATCCTCTCTGTCGTGACAAGGAGGGAGAGATGAAGACATTCTTTAGTGCCACCCCTTTGAGGGACCCACCGGATGGCGGCAACACGGTGACAAGCAATCAGGACAGTGTTTTATTAAATGGTGAAAAAGTAAATGAACCTCCACATTTGGATCCGTTCGTCACATCTGATAAACCAAATAGTAGTAACCATGAGACACCCAGTCACGTAATAGGAGAACCTGAGCAGATGCACAAGAAGAAGACGCCCGAAGGGATAAATCTCCCATTGGGCGTTAATCAAAACGGTATAGTGAACCCACTCAGTGATAAGAATAATAAAATGGGCAGTTTATTCCATCATGTGGGTAGTGTCCCAAGTAGTAGGACCCACCCAGAGATGGAAGGCAAAATGAACCCTACGGGGGGAATTCCCTTTTCCAACGTAAATGTTGGACGAAGTGCAGGTGAGGTAACCCCGCCCACCTTGGACGAGAAATCGAGTAGGAGCTACCCCTTGGGTAGTGCCGATGAACCCCGGGACATCTTTCAGAAGGACCCAAGTCACAACGACCTGATCGAAGTGGCCAATGCAGACAGCATAGAAAGTAAAGAGGACCTCGAAAAAATGAACCAAATATATAAAAACATAAATTGCATAAACAAAAATATTAACTATATTAACAAGTACGTTCCGTCTACCATCGAAGATGTGGACAATTATTTGCAGGCGAATATCACCTCGGTGCAAAATTACGACGCCTTGTCTGATGCAAACCGGACGTGTCTAGAAAAACTGAACGCACAGAGTAGTTCCGCACAGTCTAATAAGGAATTGAAAAATATGATAAACGTTTTGAATAAGCAAGTTAGTAGAGTTGATGGATCCTCTACGGGGGAAGACAACAGGTCAGTACCAACTGGCAAGGTGAAGGGATCACTCTTTTGTAATCCCTTTAATAGGGGTAACCAGGTGGATGTGACACATAACACGAAAGGAGGAGTGATGGCTTCCGCGCCAGACGGAGGAACTTCCAAGTGTTACCCCATTTTTAACGCCACAGGGAAACACACCCCTGGTGGCAATTTTGTAAACACGAATAAGCTGACCCCCGGAGAAAAATTAAAATTAATAAATGAAACTTCGAAAGAAATTGCATCAAATGAAGAATCCGATGCGGAGGAGAAAATACCTGAACATGTTCAGAAAATTATGGAAAGAAGAGAATATTTTAAAACGAAAAATAAGTTAACAAATAGTGGTTCAAATAAAAGCATCGGAATGAAGAAAATTAAACCGTTTGTCCCATCAGAGTGTAGTGAATCTTTTAGAAATACTTTTTACACAAATGAAAATAGCAAAAATAAGAATAATGTTTTTTCGCTACAAAATTTAAGCAATATGAATATATTAAGCCCCAACAAGGGGAATACTATCGGTGCTGCCGCTGGAGGTAGTTATCCAAAAGTGGATGATCGCAGCGCCATTTTTAAGGACTCCCCAGTGGAGCAGCAAAACAGGAACGAAAAGCACACACTTAGCAGCTGTGAGAATTTTTTTACACATAAAAATAAGCCACCTTCGTCGAGTAACACCGTGATGGATTTCACCTTTTCGAGTGAAAATGCACAGGATGGTTATAACCCCTTCACGCCGACCAAAAGTTTTAACAGTGCAGTTAATTCGGGCGAAGTAACCAGCAGGATGAATGGCGTTGATCGAGGAGACGAGTTGAAACCATCAGGAGAATCTCTCATCAGGATGGAAGAAGAGCTAAACAGACAAACCGATTTTATTTCGAATATCTACACAAGTTTAGGGAAAAATAATTTTATTTACGATAACAGTGGGGGGATGGACACCTCGGTTGATAAGCAGACCGGTGACCACACCAACACGGATGATGCCCCATTCAGGAAGAGAAGCCTGGACAGCATCAGCCGCGTCCACGACGAGAATGATGACCTACGTGAGGATGAATCAAACACGTTCGATAACGTCGAAAAGGGAAATGACGACGATCCCACGTGTGCACAGAAGAAAAAAAGAAAATTTTCTCCCAATGGAATGAACGCAGAACTGGTTCCAAAGGAAAACAGATGCATTGACATATCCAACTGTGTTAAAGAAATTAGGGACTCCACGACCTTGGCGGACATTTCGACCAACTTGAGCAAGTACACCGTGGAAAGCGAACGAATTTTGTGTGACATAATTAACGACACTTTTAAGATGTCGCTGAAGATTTCTTCGCTGAGCGATTTACCCTTTCTGTTCGAGGACTTTCCCTGATGCGGTGGAGTGGCACTGGTGCAGCGGGGGCAGGAAGGAAAAAGGGAAAAAAACAATGGCCGATTTGTTCAGTAACAAAGTTTACCTGAGGGGAACTTGCCCCCATTGTGGATACAAATTCGTCCTATGCACACGTGCAACGTTTTTATTTCCCTTTTATTTTGTTTGAAAGAATGCACACATGTCGATATGCTTTTTTTTTTCTCCCTTTTTAACTGTTAAAAAAATGTACGAGCAAATCGGCTTGGCACTCATATTGTTTGTTTGAATATTTCATTTTTAATAACCCCGTGTCATGTGCAAACACCCGCCCGCATCGCTCTATGTAGGCGATCGCACAGAACGATCACACTGTACGACCATGTGGTACCGCTCCTTTATGCGCGTGCCCAGTTTAACCATCATTTGGAGAATTAAAACGAATCCTTAACAGTGTATAGCTGGTCAGATCACTCGTTGGAGCGCATCCTCCTGTTTGTATCCAACCCGCGGTGAACTGCATAGGAAGTACCTTCCAACGATTTAATTCTAAAAAATGAATGGCTAGCTGGGAACACTTTTCGCGAGAAATGTTATGACCGTTCATAATATTTTCCCCTTTTTGTGCACTTTTTTTTTTTTTTTTTTTTTCTCTATCTGGCTAGCCAAAACAGGTTTAGCTTGAAAATTTAACATATGACACGCATTTCTGTCTACACATGGAATATGCATATAGGTGGGTCTTGTCTTTATTTCTTTTCCAAAATTAATCTTGTAAAAGAAATTGCGATATTATAAAAAAAAACTTAACAGAAAACATGACAACAATCAGACATGAACATGAGACATGAATGGTGGGCACTCTGTTACCTTCACAGAAGTCTTTTAAAAAGTGGAAATTAAAAAGGGTGAAAAAAAGGACAAGACAAAGGGAAAGGGCAGATTTAAATATATAATCATTCATCTGTGAAAAAATTTAACTGTAATAACACCTGTGGAAATTTAATTGTAATAACGCCTGTGCAAATTTAAAGTATAGTCGCTACGCGCGGCGTTAAAACGTTTCCATTTTGTCAAACACGCGCAATGCTACATTTCACGCTTCATTCGGCACATGCCGTCATGCAGGTTAAACGACTCCACTCACGTGTGAGAGCACAATTGTTCACATACGTTTCGTGATGCACACGATTCGTTCAATGATCTTTTCCCATCGATGCACTAACTTCCAAGTTGAGCGCTAAAAGTTGATCGGCACAAACAAACCGTCATGCGCCAGGGAGAAGGAAATATCCGGATATTTATTCGATAATTTCTTCAAAAATAAGTTAGTGATATAATGTTCTATATCGCAGGACATTCCAATAAAGTACACTTTTTTCGGCTTAATAAGCAGAGCAATTTTTATACTTTCGTGTAAGGAAAAATGTGAATAATGTTTTGCCTTATAATAAAGGGCGTCTATGATTAACACTTCCGTGGATCCTATCTTCTTTATATACTCCAATACATTGGGTGGTATATAGGAACAGTCGGAAATGTAAACCAACTTTTCATTCTCTCCTATGATATATCCAACACATACGTAGTTACGTCCATGTTGGAACGGAATAAATCTGATGCGTTTGTTTTTGTCAAATTGGGTGTATACATAACCGTGTTCGTCTTTTTTCTTGTACGTATGTATGTTTACACAGGTCTCATCATCCGAATCGTCATCATTGTCCTTTTCGTCGTTTATCCCATTCGTTTTTATTTTGTTCCCACCATCTGTTTCGTTCTTCTGTGCACTATTTGTGGTACCTTCATTGTCCTGCTTTGGCATCACAACTGTCCCATCCTTTATCTGACTAGCCGTTTCTTCTTCGAGGATTAATTTGTTATACTTTTCATCCTTGATAACTAACAGGTTAAGTGCTGCTATTTTGGAAGCGAAAATATTTTCCTTCCTCTTCTTCACCAGGTACTCATATCCATTTCGCAGCCGTTCATATGAAACTGCATTCACGTAAATGTCTATTGGGTTCTTCGGGGTGTAGTAGTAACTGTCCCCATTGGCTATTTTGTTGTACTCTTGTAAGTCTCTCAGGTCATCTATTCCGTTCAGCGCGTCCGTGTGGCTGTGGCTTATCAGTACCGAGTCTAGCTTGATTTCCTGCGGGGTGCAAAACAATCGGGGCAAAATAATCGGAGTGACAAGATGGAGGTTGCACAGTGGGGGACACAAAACTGGTGAACAGGGTCATGTAACAAGTCTATCTCCCCCTCGCACTTACGTAGAAGTTAATTTTGTCCTTGTTCCGCAACAGGCTGTCCCTGAACGTCTTCCCGACGTCAATTAAGACATACGATTCATTTGACTTCACCAACACGGAGATGTTATTTCTTTTATTCTTGGAGTCACCATTCAGTGCATCGTAACAAGTGTAACATTTTAAACCATCGCAATCCGGGTACCTTTTTCTTAGATACAGATCGTTCAGCTGATCAATACATTCTATATCATGTTCAACTAACTCGTCTACAAATTTGTTTATCTGTTCAATGTCTTCCTGCCTCAGTTCCGAGCTCTGGGGTTCCCCCTTATTTCTCTTTGACAAAATTTTGGCGTTTTTGAAAATGTGCGATAGTTTGGGCGTGGACGATGAGGAACCTGTACCTGCGCGGGGGGAAAACCGGACGAATGGAAAAAATCAGAAGTGATTGGAAGTGATAAGGATTGATAAGAAGTGTCACAGGGGGGCTAACACAGGTTGGATGCGAGAAAGAACGCGTTCGGTTCTTGGGACGCCCTTCTGTTATGACTTTTCACAGGGCGCGGGGAGGACCATACCCTTCCACCCATTTGTTAAAACGAGCGCAACGTGAAGTGCCTTTCAGGTGTGATATACGCATTGTTCGTGTGTTTTCTCAAAGCGTATTTTTCTCTTTTTTCCTTTTTCTTTCATTTCAACGTTCGTCGCGCTGCTCTCTCCGTCCAGTACCTAAAAATATGATACCGTTCCCAGTTATCATACTTAATGTGAAGTTGGTATGTGTGAGCGGGGGGTTGTTTTGTTGGGTTGGTTTGGTTCACTTTGTTTTCGCTTCGAAAGAGCGGGGGTCACTTTAATTCTGCTAATTCGCAGCAAGCAGTGTTACTGGTGGGGCAATGTTTCATTTTGTTGTTTTCAACTGTTGCGTATTTTTGTTAAAAGGGGTTTTCGTTCGATCGAGTGGAGTTTAAACTGGGTAAAAAACGGACGAGATTTATTCACGGGGGGGGTAACACTATTTAGCATAGAGGAAGAGAAAATACGCATGCAACAGCGTTAATTTGCGACGGGTTAAAGTGCTACGGGCCTAACGCGCCAAAACGCGGAACAAAATAAATGTACCCTCCCAATTTGTGCCTCTTTTTTAGTCGCATTTTGCATACGCTTTCGGGGAAAAAAAGGATAAATAAAAAAAAAAAAAAAAAAAAAAAGGAAACGGAGAAAAAAAAGGGTGACAATTTTAGCTATCGAAATAAAAAATTATGACTTGGTCAGGTAAAATTAACGTTTTTGACAAAAAAAAAAAAAAAAAAAAAAAAAAACGTATTTTTTCGCTAGTATTACTATAAGTGAAAAATTCACAAACCGATGAGCTGATAAACTTACGAAGTGATAAATTTTCCCGTAAAAGGAGGGGACAAGGAAAAAAGAAACCCCAACGTCATACATGTATTATCTTAAACGCGACAGATGTGTATATGGGTGGAAAATAAAAAAAAAAAAAAGAGGTAGGCTCTCTCCCACTATGCATTTGGTTGAATATTTTTCATGAAAATTGGGCGATGGCGCGGTTCATACACACACACCTTTGATTATGTGGGACTGTCTTCTTCGTTTTTTTCTTTTTTAAACAATTTATTTGTACCAGCGCTGAGTGACAAACGAATGGTATGCTGGCCATTTTTTCCTTTTTCATAGCGCAGGGGAGGCACAACTGTGGCGTCCCTGCGTGTGTGTCCACGGTCTGCTGATCCGCTAAACGGCGAAACGTCCAATCGGCCAATCGGCCAATCGGTTAATCCGCTGCCGCACGAATGGCGCACGAGGAGGCAGAGCGGTCGCTGACGACCAAGTACATCCTCATGACGGAGCGGCTAAAAGATAACCAACTGGAGGGCAAAAAAGTAAAGTTGAAGGTCTGCCCCCCGGGGACGAAGGAGCCCATCGACCCAATCGACCATGACGTGATAGAACAATTTTGCGACGCTTTAAAAAGGAACACGTCCTTTAATGGCTACCTGGATATATCTTACAACGACTTGAATGAAACGTGCCTTTTTAACATCCTCTGTACTGTCTACGAATGCAAAAATATAACTGGCTTGAATTTAAGAGGAAATAAAATTACCAATATGCTTTTTAACAAAATTTTACTCATTCTTGAAAGTAACAATTTTGAATATATTAATGTGCAAAAGACGGAGTTAAATAATCAGCAAATTAAAAATATCATTTTCTGTTCACTAAACAAGGGGGTTAAATTTATTAAGCTCCCCTTTTTAAATCTGGACACGTTTCATTTTCTGGTGGAATACTTACGCGACAACAACTCGGTGCAGAAGTTGCATTTTTCTATGTCGTATGGCCACCAAATGAATTCCTCCCTCACACAGGATGATGAGAATATAGCAAACAATTTTGAAAATTACGTCCACGTATAGATATAGGCAGGCCCGCTAGTGCACTTAGTTATTACATGGGCTATATGCATGGATGCGTTTCTTCTAACTGTGGTATTAGTACGAGTGGGAGAGTAAATTGTGTGCCTTCTCTCCACCGTACAACGCCGCATTCCGCACAATGTTGTTCCACCCCCTTTGTAATTTCTCCGCAGAACTTAAAAAACGCGCTCAAGGAATTTCTCGACGTGATAGAGAATAAGGAAAACGTGAAGGACGTCAAGTGCGAAATCGACTTCCACGATCAGGAAGTAGACGAAATGGTTTGTTTCATCCAGGCTGCCTGTGAGAGGCACCGACGAATGGAGGGGGACGGCCAAGAGTTGCTCGAAAATAGGATGAACATTACTTCGACGGAGAAGATGCTCCTGCTCATGCCGGACATCGACGGGTATGGCGGTTACGAAAAAATGAAAAAGCGCTGTGCACACGGAAATATATGCTCGTGTGTATATACACATATAACATGTGTGCGGAAAGATCGCCCAAGCCACCTTGCACCGAACACATGAAACTCAATTTGAATCCCTTTCCCCAAGGAGGAATAAACATATCGAAAAATTCGAGAAGGAAGTACCGGTTACTTTTGACAAAGACGTAATAAGTTTTCTCCAAAAGATGTTGCCTTAGGGAGTTTTTTTGAAAAAAAGAGCAAATTGGAATGACTAATAAGGGGAAGTCACGTTCAAAAATGAATTACAAAAATGTATGTAATCTGGGGGGGTCGTAAGCGGTTGGTCATCAGGTGGACGCCACGTAGTAAACCCTTCTTGACCTTTTGACCTCTTGACCACTTAGCCACTTCGCAGGCGCTTCCCCCCGGGTAAGGCCTCTGACCCGTTTGGCCGTTTCACCCCGCTGGGACGCGGCCCGTCCTGCAAAATGCTCATAAGCCTTTTGTGAAAATCGTTAATGTTAATTTGTATATTCTGACTATCTATACGTTCATCCAGGAGAGTGAGAAACTTCCGAACTTCTGCCATGTGTGTTTGTACCAATTGGTCCTTAAAAAGGATTAAGTTATGATCCCCTTGCATGTGCTTAATTGCCTTTATCCTTTTTAGTAATCCCAACAAATTCAGTGTCACCTTTTTGTTAAATAAGTAGGCATTGTTGCTGGCCAATATGTTGTTCAGGTATAGGCAAATGTGATGAACAAGGTGGGACAATTCATTTAAGCTAAACGTGTTTAGAAAACTTTTTTCATTCGTGTTACCTTGACGTAGTAAGTTGGAAATATAATCATTGCAGATCTCATCACGCATAACTTTGTTCACTTTTCTTTTATTGCAATTTTTGAAGAGGGCCATAATCTGTCTTGAAATAAATTCCCTTTCCTCCAATTGGACAACTTCTGTTTTTATTTTTACCTGACTGTTCAGGTAAAAAGTGACATCAAAATCGGACGCAAATTTTTTAATAATAATTGGAAAATACTTCTTATACATTCCGTTAAAAAACTCGCTAACATTTAAATACCGCACAAAGGCGCTTTTGAAAAATATGCTTAAGTATCTTGAATAGCAGTTTCTCAATTGTGGAAAGAAAAAAATAATTTTTAAAAATTCGAGTAAATAATTAATCACTATGTGGCTTTTACGAGTTACTCTACTTTCAATAATGTTATAATGCTCTAAACATTTTACCATAATTTTTAAAAGTTCTGTGTTTTTTGTTTCCTTTATTATTATTTTTACAATTTTTACGACGCTGTTTTTTATCACTTCGATCAATTTGTTTTTGTCCTGCGCTACAATATCTTTCTTCACTTTGAAGCTCATCATGATGTGTTTGATTTGTCTGTCCAGGGTGCGAAGGTCCGCTGCGTACATGGCGGGGCGTGATTGAGGGGGGGTCTTGCTGTCCCCGCTGGGCTGGGCTGCGTCGGCTTCCCCAGCTGCTTCGTCAGCAGTTTCTTCAGCAGCTTCTTCAGAATCTTCCTCGGAATCTTCCTCAGGAGCTTCCTCATCGTTTTCCTCGGGGATTTCTTCAACAGTTTCTCCAACTGCTTCTTCATCGTTTTCCTCCGTGTTTTCTTCAACAGCTTCTTCATCCTCCTCATCGGAGCCGTCTTCACCACTACCTTCGTCGCTCCCCCCGCCGATCTGCTCCCCCAAGCGCACACTCATTTTCACCTTGCGCGAAATAACTTCCAGGGATAGAGCCACATAGCACAACGTCCTCACGGTATCCTCGGCATTCTGATCCTTCAAGTTCCCCTTCAAATGCTTCAGCAGATACGTGACGTCGTGAAACATATCTGTTCTTTCTTTTTTCTCCACCAGGTCTCCACCCTTCTGTTTCTTTTTCTTCTCCTCCTTTTTCGGGTCCTCCGCTAGTATGTCCAGGAGGAAGTTGTTCGTCACAACGATGTCACTTTGGTCGTCTCGCTCTTTGTCTGGGTCGTCTGTCTGGTCGTCCCGTCCCTCGAGTGGGTCCTCCGTTCGGTCGTCTGCCTGGTCGGCGGGGTCGTCCGTTTGGCTGACCGTTTGGTATTCGGACTGGTGTTCCGTTTGGTCGTCCATTCCGTCACCATCATCATTTTCTACAACATCTTCCGCCTCTACCTCCTCGATCATATCCCGCAGGGACACCCCCTTCAACCGCCTGTGCATGCGCCTCGAAAATTTCAAGCCCTTCCTTCTGTTCGTGGGTAGGAAGCTGTGCGTTGCGAAAAGTAAAAACTCATTTTTGTACGCACTGCAGCTGAGCAGTTTACTTAGGGGTACGTAATTCTTCGAAAAAACGATCATCTGTTTTTTTATGTCTTCCGAAAGGGGTTCTTCCAAATCGTGGGCACTTGCCACTTTCACCAAAGCGTTGGCGTCAGATAAAATCTTTCGATACCTTTTCTGCAGCTTCTTCCTGTTCACCCTGGAGTCACTGTTTTTTTTTTTCATCGAACTGCTCAATGTATGCGTCATGTGAAATATCAAGAGGTTAAAAAGGAAAATAATAACTTTGGCTAGTTCCACCGTTTGAACGTTACATTGTCGTCGTTTCTGCTCCTCCTCAGCGCTGTCTTTTTTTCCCTTCTTCATCATCGAAACGCACAATTTAATAATTTTTTTTACAACAAGGAAGTTGTTCCTTTTGGCACATTTTTTTCCAAACGTTGTTTCAAACTGTAGATATACTTCCCTTTCCGTTGTCTTTATCTTCTTCTTCTTATTCATAATTTTCTCGTAATAATTTTCTCTGCATAATATGTGCTGCCTTTTACCGTTACAAGAGAGGATGCATTTTTTACCTGACTTGGTCAGGTGAATTATGGCCAAAAATTTATTCACAAAATTGAACGTGCATTTTAGTAAAACTTCAAGGGAGCGCAAATTCTTCAGGTACATTTTCGTTCCATCCTTATTCTTATTGTGCAACGCGATCAGCGATTTTAATGTGGTGAAGCTTTCCCTGGTTAGCTGACTCACGGCAATGTAAATTATATTCATGTCGAACTGCAGGTTTTTCTTCTGAGCGTTGTTGTTGATGTCCACAAAGGCGATGCTCTTCAAAATGGCGAATGTGTTTTCTTCCTTCTTTTCTGCAACGGCCTTCAGTTCCTTCGCACCTAGGGCGAACTCGTTCATGTTGAGCATTTTGAGCTTTTTGTTTTGCTTGTCGAAGAGGAGGGCCAGTTGGTTCGCTCCCCCGGTGGGAAACTGGGCAGTATCCACTTGGTGGTCAACCGCATCTACGTTATTCTCCTGGTCGTTGTTCTGCTGCCCATTGTTTGCCTGACCACCCAGAGAGAGAGCATACCTCAGCACATTCCGCAGGACAATCTTCTGCATCAGCAGCAGCACATTCATCCGATGGTACTTAGTGCCTGTGTCGTGTGCCAGCAGGTAGTGCAGATTTTTGTAATTCAGATCCCTGTTGCTAACAAACTTGTACAGCTCATTCATGAAGAAGAGGTTCAATACATTCCCGTCAATGTTCAGGTAAAGGCACAGTTTATCTTTTAGTAAATTCAAAAAGGCGTTGTTGTAGAGAAGGTTGGAAAGTTCCATCGTGGGGATTTTCTGTGCAGGCACAACATCCTTGTTACTCTGTTTGTTACTCGCATGAGAAGCCTCCCTAATGATCTCGCCAATGCGGAAGGACTTGTAAAAAACAATCTCGTGTAGAATCGGGGAGAAGTCATACAATCTGATAAATCTCCTCGTCAGCATATACAGGAAGGAGAAAACAACGAAGCAGGAGTAGTCCTGCTCAGTTACGGTTCTGTAAGTTAACTGCACCAGTTCCTGTTTGCTCATATGGCCCTTCTTCTTCGCTAACCATGCAGTGATTAAGTGGTTGCCTTCGTGGTGGAAATTCTTCCTATGGGAATCTCCCTCATTCTGATCTGCATTATCCACATGGCCGTCCTGCCCATCCCGCGTCTGCCCCTCCTTAGTGGCATGATTCTGCCTGTGAACCCACTTTTCCTTGCGCTGTTTCTCCCTTTTCGACATGAAATGATTGTTGAATTTACCAGAGGAGAGGTTACAAAGCACAGCGAGCTTCACCTTGGATAGACTAAACGCAGGTTCTTCACTCAGCTTAAACATAGCGTCGAACACTTTGTTATACATGGAAAACACATCCTTATATTTCTTAAACAAGGGGGAGTTATTCTTCCCGCTCTCTGGGAAGACATCCATAATATCGTTGTGGTTCGCATGGAGCAGGTTTACCAAGTAGATCACTACTAAGCAAAATGTGTTCATGACCGTTTTGTTGTTTTTCTTGTTACTTATAATGGTGAAGCACAAGTGGAGGACATTCCTATAGTCCCTCAAAACGTGGGAGTATAGATCCAGGATTGTGCTCAATTGGACGGAATCATTTAGCAACCCACAGGTGGTACTAGGGTTTAAATGCAAGCAAGTAATGATCTTCAGTTTGTAGAGAAAATACACATAAAGTAGGATCCCGTAATATTTCTTCACAGTAAACTTTGTATTCATTTCTTTCTCCTTCAGCTGAAATATATCTGTAATCCTTTTGTATACATTTTTCAGAAAAAAGGGAACCAACCCATTTCTTACGTAAAGGAATAAATTAAACGCTGTGTCTAGGAAAATGGGAAAGTTGGGAAAGTTTGTCACTACATTATTCACAACTTGGCTCAACATGAGAATGTACTTTTTGCTCATCATGGAGTTCTTCACGCTTTGGTAGAAGTAGTGTTCGTCCGGAAGTAAGTTTTTGCTGTCTTCTCTCTTTAGCACTTCCAGATAGATTAGGATGTTGCTCCTGAGCAGGAAGGGCATCATTCGGAACGGACCCCTCTTCGTCTGCTCAGCCTGATCACCCTGATCACCCTTTTCACCATTCACATTTTCAGCATTATCCGTCGTGGCGATATCCATCCGGGTAACCTTCTTCACCACCTTGTAGCATTTCTTCACGTTCGCTCTACGCATGTACTTAAACAAGTAGAAGAGAAAATCGGACAACACTTCTAGGTAGCCATTTTCCTCTTCAAAGGGTACTAATATTTTAAACAGCTTCCTCAAATTGTGGAACAAAATTTTTTTTTTTTTTTCCTCCAGGGTAGAAATGCTTATTTTTAAGATGTCTCTTTCTAAATCTTCATAAATGATGTTGGCCAAAAATTCGAACAGCTCCTTCGTTTGCTCTTCCCTTTTTTTGTTCTTCTCACTTAGGATGTTTTTCACGTGTTGTAGGATCTCCTTGTCCACCTTCCTGCTGCTGCAGTTGGCCAGCACGTCGCTCAGCCGGCTGGAGAGCTTCATCATGCAAGCAGGGATGCAAGTGAAGATATCCCGTTCAGGTGGTGGTATGCGTATATACAATATGGGGGCCGCGGCGTCCTACCCCCTGCTACAATTTCCCTGTTGGGAACTTCCTACCCAGCGGGATATAGAACAGTTCGCTTGAAAAATGAAAACCGCAAAGGGGTAATATTAATTTACGAAGAGAACGCAAGCAACCACCATCCGCCTTTCAGAAAAGTGGAAAACTTTTTCAAAGAGCGGTTGGTGGCAAACCTACAGAGGGAAAATAAATGTTGCGCAAAAAAAAAAAAAAATTATAAGCCAAAAAAAAAAATTTAATAATGAAAAAATTGAAAAAAGGAAAACATGAAAAGGAGCGCTCTTAAAAAGGGGGGAGGCTTCCTCTTGAAAAAAAAAAAAATAATAAAGTAGCGTCAATAGCGTAGAGTGAAAGTCAAACCGCGGCAAAAGCGAAAATATGCACTTATTATGTTACATGCATATGTAGGGGGGCGGCCAGAGGCGGCAGCCCCGACGGCGTTGCGGGAAGTAACGTCGCCCCAGTCCGCGCCGCCGAAAAGAAGGTGGATAAAAATGAGCCGCACTAGCCCTTCATCTTCATCCACATGAAGGAACTGCCCAAACGACTGGTAAAAGCGGCCACTGAAACGATTGGTAAGAGTAGCCACCTGATGAAGCTTTCCCTTCCGAAAACGCGCCTTTCGCATGTGGAAGAAATTGTTTGTGTTATACCCCCCCTCTGATCGTCGCGGAAAAGGGCGAGTTTTTTTTTTCCCCCCCCCGTGGATGCTTCCACCGTGTTGTCCGTATGGGACAGGTGAACGCGTAAACATTTTTTTTCTATACGTGTATGTAGGATGCACTAATTTGCGCATGAGCGTATGCATGGCTAAATTGGATCCAATTATAAAAATAAAAGAAATACAACCTGTTGATCAGGCAGTCTGGCCGAAGATAGGTGCACAGTAGCACACGTGCATCACCACGTTCACATCCTTAAGGAAAGGTCCGGCGAAAGTTGTTCTGCCCCTCTTCCCATAAAAAATGAACAATTATGCCAAAGTTTCCCCTCAAAAGAAAGAAACCCAGCTTCGCAAACACCAATATCAAGTGTTACCTCTACCGAAGCGCCACAAAAAATGGGGAGAGAAACACATACCTGGTGGATAAAAGGAAAAAGGTGGAAGAGAGGGTTAAACTTACGACTACCAACAAGTATAACGAAATAGTTGCCCTGTTCAGAAGCAGAAACGAAGGCAACCCGGTGAACAAAAGCAGAAACACCCATTACTGTAATTTTGCAAAAGCAGACGTTTTAACTCTTGCAAGGAGAGACATAGAACGGCTGAAAAAAAATAAATTTAAATATCTTCCCTTAGCAGGGAATAGAAAACACCACATTAAAAAATTTCTCACAGAGTGCATTTTTTCCAACAATGTTAAGCAGTTGGTGGGAACAGCTAAGAGACACATCCACCGAGCGAGTCTCTATCACCTTTTTCTTCTTCTTAAGTTAAGTGTAGAATTTAAAAATTGTGAATTTTTCAAGTTGAATGCGTTAGAGGCTTTTACGAACAAAGTGGAGTTGCTCGGACGGCGCCAGAAGAAAGGACATTTAGGGAAGAACGACAGGTCACTGGTTCTCACCTACCAACGTATTCTGGAGGATACGTTTTTTGCTAATGCAGATGGTGTTTCGCAGGATGTGTACTTGTTCGATGTGGTCAGTTTTGTGAATGAGGTCGTCCAGCGAGGAGCGGCAGAGGCATCCTCCCCCAATAACAGCATAGCTACAGTTAAATCCGCCCCAGACAGGAGCGAACCTCCTTGTCCGGACAAAAGGCACCCGCAGAAACCCGGAAATTTTGTGCACCATGGGGGGAAAAGCGACCGGATGAAACGGCGCGGCGGACACAAGGCAAAAAAGGAGGAAAACGAAAACCACGTAACACGAAGGGATGAAATATACCAAGACGAAATTAAATACTTTTCCTACAATCACAGGACGAACCATTTGGGAGTCTACAAAGAAATTTATGAAAAGTCTGATCAGTACAAATGTTTAAAATTTTACGAAAATGCAAAAAAAAAAATTGCAGCGCCGGGGGAGGGAAGCTTCTCACAAGAGCTGCTAAACAATAAGCTCAGAAGGAGCCTCCTTAACCAGGCAAATGTTGCAGATAGCAACGTTGAACAGAGCAACGTTGGAGACGCGTATATGGGCCAGTCGGGAAGGGCCCCCCCGAGCAACACATTAAGTCGATACACACTGAAGGAGTCCGTGCTAAACGCGTTCCTCTCCGTGTGTGCAAATAATTACGACGACAGGACGTATAAATACATGAAGGTTGTTTATTTCACCAATTTTTACGTCTACAATCCGCTATTCCTGTTTCAGTATTTTAGCCACATCCCAGCAAGTGAAAATAAATTCTTCGAATTGTACTTAACAGAATTTCTAAAATTCTTAAACAACATCATTTTGCATTTTCACTTTTATTTAATTCCCTTTTTTACCAATTTGAATTACTCCACCGTCTTTTTGAATTTTTTTAAAAAAAAAATGTTACACTATGAGGGGGAAGGGGTAAGCGAAAGGAGTGTGCACATATATAGACGATCGAGTAACCATCAGCTGTTGAAGGAAAAAATTTCCTACACTTACGGAGGTTGTCACAGTAGGGAGAAGGACGTGGCGTTTATTTTGTTTCTTTGTTATGAAATTTTCCGATCGGACAGTTTAGTGGAAAAGTACCGGCAAATTTATTTGGACAATTTTTACCTGTACAGTTCAGAAAGGCAGGAGAAGAACCCCCCCCTCAGTATTTTCTTTAACTTTTTAAATTACCGAAGCGTTTTCAACAAATATGAAGATGAGCTGAAAGGGGTGCAGATTGAGAGGAGGCAATTCTATAAACCCCTTGTGGCGGTTACGAAGAGGATAAGGGAACACAGTTCAGTGAATGCCCGCACAAATCGGGAGGAAGAAGCTACCCCCCTGATGGGACACACACTAGAGGGAGTTCATTCAGATGGTAGTGTCCCCTTAACCAATATGGTAGGGCGTCGTGCTGTTCCACACGGCAAGTTGGCCTCTAATTTTCCGTTGAAGAGACGGGAATTCCTCCGGGGAATGCAGAGGGCCCATCAGGAGTTTGCCGCCTCGCTGGGGGGAATAACCAGCAGGGGCAAAGTTGACAAAAATGGCAAAATTGTTACCGATGAACCAAATGGAACGAATGGACCGACAAGAGAAAGCACCCAACGACAGATCCTCCAGTTCCACGACGCCAACCTCAAGCACAACACCATTTCAGTCCGCAAGAGGGAAGTCTTCAATATGATCCTGCACCTAAACAAACACAACTTCACGCAAAGTGCAAACTACCTGAACAAATTGTGCTTTTTTCTCCTAAATGAATTCTGCGAGAAGGACATAGTTACCCTCTTTACTAACCACTTGAAGTACAACGGGAATGACCACGATCTGTTGTTACTTAACAAAATACTTAACATTTTAATTTACAAAAAAAGGAATATTTCCCTGAGTAACAATATTGTCATCTGTAACAGTCTAGCCAAATATCAGCTCTTTAACAATAATTTTTTTTCGTTGGACAAAAGTAACTTTTTCGATGAAGTGACTGATGCGAATATTCACTCGCTTGTCGCGTTGCTCTACTCCTGGGGGAAACTCAAGGTGAGAAATATCGACCCCCTTTTTTACGTGCGTGTTATTAAAGAAATTATTAAAAAGATAGACAAGATTAATGAGTATGGGTTGTCCTGCCTGCTGTACGGGCTGAACAATCTTATAGATAGGAGGAAGGTGTCCATAATGGAGACCGCTTCGGGGAGTTTCGAACAGGCCAACCACATCGAACAGGGAAAACACATCGAATGTGATAAACGTGTCGAACGTGGAGTAGTGGCCCCCCAAAGCGACGTCCAAACTGCAGCACTCGAAAACGAACTCATAAGAGCAATAGTCAACAAATTAATCATTTTCAAAAACATGAATATAAATTCCTTTTGCATATCAATTTCTTGTCTCTCCAAAATAAATATTTTTCCCAAGGAATTATATGAAGAGGTCAAAACGGTCACCTATAAATACATGCACAGCGTGAATGTGACTTCACTGCAACACCTCCTTCTAGCTCTGTCCAAATTTTACATAAAAAATAAAAGAAATCAGAGTATGGATGAACTGATATTTGATATTTTCAATTTTCTCTTCACATATAAATATAATGATATATCTTTTAAGTGTGCGTGTAAATTTTTGCACATTTTGAGCCTACTGAATTGGCGGGATGAAGACTTCATTTTGCTTCTTCTGTTAGTCATTTCGAATGAGCAGAAGATGCTTGGTGGTGTGTATACAGGGAGGAATGTCTCTTCTGGAGAGGAAAATGCCCTTAAGGGGTTAACAGTCAACAGGCCCCACTTGGCCAACCTGAACACACGCACCCCGTTTAGCGGGGGAACGCAACTTACATATCTACCCTACGGAGCAACAAACACCCACCATACGAAGGAACCACCCACCCTGAATAGCGACCCATCGGCGAAGCGAACAAACCAGAGTGCCAAATACAAGGGTTCCCTATTCATCAAAGGGTTAAGTGCACTGAAGGAGGACGACTATTTTAAGAGTTCCCATAGCGCCTACCCGTTTCTTGACATCAAAAGTTGCAAATTCGATTTGAACAAGGTTTTGTTAATTTTTAAAAATGCCGATAGTAGCTACCTGGTCAACGTGTTGGAGAGTTTGTACAGTTTATCGTACTATTCCTACTTTTCAATTCACCTAACCGTGGTCATAAAAAATATTATGATAAAGCAAATCCACGACTTGAAGGTGTCCAGCATAATGGCTCTTCTTTTTTCCTACGTGGATTTGCACTTCCTTGACCACTCTCTCTACGACATGGAGTTGAATTTATTTTTAAGTGAAGACAGTGGTGGTACTGCACCCATTGAAGAGGGGGGCCAATGGAATGATGAACAGACCCTACTCTTGGAACGTAACGTGGTGGATGCGATTGAGAAGGATGCCTCAGAAGGGGTAGGCGAAAATGAAAAACTCATTCGGCCAAAAAGGAACCAATACCCTCCCAGTGACGAAGGAACAACTTATGCTATGCGAGAACAGCTGCACAGTCTGTACAATTACATGCTTTGTAACTTCAAAAGGATGAATGAGCAAGAACGGATGCTCTACATCGAGAAGCTTAAACTGGTCATGTGTGAAATGAAGAAGAAAAAAAAATATTTTGTGGACAATATTTACAATGAGAACAACACGCCAAGTGTGGAATATATACTTTCCATGATTCATGACTATGATGAGATGGGGAAGGAGAACTGCCCAATGGCGGAGGGGGGAAGATTCCCCTCCCAGAGGAAAAGCGGCCAACGAGCGGGATGCAATCCGGATATGGATACGCGGAAGAAGGATGCCGAATTGGACAACACGCTCAAGGAGAAACACTTCGAACAGATCAAAAATATTGTAGACCAATTCAGCTCGGTGAAGAAGTTCCACCTGAAGGACAAAACGCTAAATGAAAAATTACAAAAAAAAGAATACTACGATGATTTCTTCTTTTTAAAATATAGAGAATATTACAAAGAAGACCTCATCAATTTATGCCTCGAAACGATGCTAAAAAATGTGACTTACATTTTGAACAATTATAAGCAGTACAGAAACTGCAGCACTTTTTTCCTCCTCCTCTTCTGCGACATTTTCCTGCCGTACAGCAAGAGCGACATTTTTTTCTACTTCAAATCCATTCAAAGATGTTACGATGGCAGTTGTAACAAAAATGGAGATGATAACAAATGGCAACAAAAGTTCGAGCACATTTTGGAAAACATAGAGCTGTCCCACTTTACTGCAGACACGATCAGAAATGTCATTAACGCGAAAAATGCTTCCCACATGGTCATCCCTTATTTGGACATATTACAGCACAACAATAACTTCCTCAACAAAGCCGTATGTGCGAGTGGTAGGAATGAAGATGGGGCGCACTGCGTAGAGGACCTTCAACATGTTAGCGGTCAGCGATATAACCATCCGGAGGGAGAAACACGGAAACAGGATGAGACGCATGGAGACATCTCAAACGAATACCAACACTTCATAAACTCGTATGACTCCACTTATAGGCCCAAAAAGATCAAGCTTGAAAATATCGTCCCCTTAAACTTATTGTACAAATTCTTCCAACTGTTCAACTTTAACATAAATAACGTGCAACTGATTTATCTGCTAAACGAAGTGATTAAGGAAAACGAACCAAACGAGGCAAATGAATCAAACGAATCAAACGAGCTACTCGGAAATGACAACACAAACCAGTTTAGCAAAAGTGAAATTTCGCCTGAACAGTTCAGAAAAGTTTCCTACCCCCTCATACAAATACGAAATAAAACCTTAATTGTTCATAAAAATTCGAAAAAAGTTTTTTTTAAAAATTTCAACATCATAGATCATTACTATAAACCATCAAGAGGTATGCTTATACAAATATTGGACAATGGCATTCATAAGGCTGTTTCGATTTATGTGGATGTGTACGTTGTTGCTTATAAGGTGGATATGGTCATTGAGCGCGACGCGGTGTTGCGTCAGTAGGGGAGGGATACTGGGGAAGCAAGGCAGCGAGGTATCCACACTTGCTCAGCTAGCCAAAATGAAACGCAGCGGAAAAAAAAAAAAAAAAAAAAAAAAAAAACTAGCGAAATGTGCATCACAACCATGTGCATCACAACCATGTGCATCACAACCATGTGCACACATCATTTGCACCAATTTTTTTTTTTTT
Organism: Plasmodium coatneyi; assembly: GCF_001680005.1. Lineage (NCBI taxonomy): Eukaryota > Apicomplexa > Aconoidasida > Haemosporida > Plasmodiidae > Plasmodium > Plasmodium coatneyi. The sequence goes on from NC_033569.1 coordinate 782,689, forward strand.
TTTACGTTTTAAAAGGATGTAACTTCATACTTTTGTGCAGCTTTTGAAAATTAAAAATGTGTGCATCATTCACTGCTCTGGCGCAATGCTCTGGGATGAACCACCACCCCCACTTGGTGTGTTTAATTCCATCAAAGGGGGATAAAAAAGGAGGATTTTTTGTGCTTAAAAGGTGGAGAGACAGGCAGATCCTCCGTTCTGTTATCAAATGGGGGTAGTCTAAATAACAATTTCCATGTAACGGGAGTGGGCGAGACCTTCCCATTCAATCGATTAGCACCAAATTATCTTCCACACATACTTCATCGTCGATGATGATTTCTTCTACCTTGTTCTCGGTGCGCGCCTTCTTTTTATCGTTCTGGGTTTCTTCCTCCTCGTTTACGTGTTTCCTTTTTTTTGTGCTGCAAGGGGGGAAAGGAAAAAGAAATGTTGCAGTTATGTGAGGGGCATTCCAACACAATTGTAACACCACATTGGGGCGTAGTGCTGTTGCGATTGTCGCACCTGGGGGGCGGCGCCTCCGGCCCAGGCAGCTCCTCCGCTTTCCTATTCTTGACAACTTTCTGCTTTATGTCGTAGGGTGTCTGCAGAGTGGGATCCTCCTTCAGGTGAATCTCCAGCTGGTCCTTATCATTCTGAAAGTCCGTCAAAATAAGAATCTCGTCATTTTTAATATCCCATTCGCTGAGTGAGTTATGCAAGCCCTTTATGTACTCTTCGTCCTCCTCCAAAAAGGAGTCATAGTCGAAGATGTTCCTGTCCTGCTTGTCCAGGAAGGGGTACAAGAAGGCCAACTCATTTGTGCACACATTTTTTACAAAATCGTACAGCGTCATTTCGCTAAAACTTTTGATGTAGATATCTATCATGGGCTGTTGGCATATGTAGCAGCTGGGGTTGGGGGGTTCCAAATTTTCGGCGTTCACAATGTTTCCACGTGAGAACATTTTATTTCCGCTGACGATACTTTTGACCCACACGTGCTTCGCCTTGCTGTCCCGTAGACTGATTTTTTCTTCCACCTTGTCTGATCCCTTCACACGTTTGAAATGTTCGATAACGTGAATGAGTTGCGTGGCCTGCAACGAAGCCACAATCGCGTTGGTGGACGAAATGGCCGGAATGATATTCCCTGCGATAGACTGCACATCGAACTTGCTTTTCTGCTTAATGGAAAAATTCATCATTCGTAAATTCGAAATGGCTGTTATGAAATTGATGCACTCATCGTCATCCTTGTCGAACACCAGGTACTCTTCCGTTTGTTTGTTTATGTTTAAGTAGCTATACAACTTTGCGAATGTTTCTGTGTACATTTTTACGCACTCCTCTTGTTTCCAGATGTTTTGAGAGGACAGGGAGATGGAAGCTGGTTCGATTTCCTTGTCATTATGTGCTTTGTCCTGTTCACCCCCATTGGGGGGGTCGTCTTCCTCCTCTTCCGCTTCAACACTTTTGTCCTCCTTCTTTGCACTCCCCTTGAACAGTATAGGGATTGGCTCCGTCACGTAGTCCTTCTTCAACGTGGCAAGCTCCTTAATGGTGTCATAAAAGAGGTAGTTAAAAATGAAGGTGATAATTTCATACTGGTCCATATTCCTCTTCTTGGATTCTTCCTCTATATGATTCTTAATATCAATTAATGTCTCATTATCGCTTTTGCAAAAAAACGTCTCAAAAATCAGCCTCCCCCAGGCTACGCAATGTTCAGGTAAAGATGGGGTTTGCCTGATCGTACAAATGGCGTATGTTTTATTTTTTGGTTTTTCCTCACAGTTGTAACATTTTGTTTCATTTGCAAGGATGGGATAGACTTGGCCATTATACCCTGTGCTGCCTGCTTCAATTAAAACCTTTTTCTCCATTACGCATAATTTGTTTACATATTTTCTGGCCTTAATATTATCGAGAGCGTTCACAACGTAGTCATACTTTGCAATGTCACTGCCCTTCATGGTGCACACATCGAATGTGTAGGCGTTGATGTTTAGACCTTTCTTATGCTGGAGAGCCCTCTCCTTGGCCACAAAGGACTTGTACTTCTTCACGTCCTCCTTCTTAAACAAGAACTGTCTATTCAAATTCGTTATGTCAATTGTATCAATGTCCACTATGTCGATGTTTCTACAACCTATGGTGATTATATTTTTTAGGAATTCGCTGCCTATTCCGCCCGCCCCCACCAGCAGGATCTTCATGCTCTCTATTTTTTCGCATGTTTGCCGGTCGAAGATTTTTCGCAGCGTGCCGTGCATGGCCAGGGGGGGAGGTGTGCCGTAAAAGTGGTGTACAAATAATACGGCTTCAAGTGATGTTTTCACACTTGGGCGCCACGCAAGTGTAACCTCGCACGGGAGGCTAACTTCCCCCACTGGAAGTCACAATATGGGGCCAGCTAAAGCCTGTTCTTTAACTAGCATGCTGCGTAGCTTTGTACCTCCCGAAAGTTTTATTTATTTATTATTTTTTTTTTCTTTCCCGCAAATGGGGTTACTATTAACCAGGGGGGGGAGATCTCTGCAAAAGGAGCATTTTTTTTTTTTTTTTTTTTCTAACATTGCAATTTCTCCACCGATGAATGGGCAAAAAAAAAAAAAAAAAATTTTTTTAGGAGGGAAAATTGCACCCCGCGTGGATGTTTTAAAAGAGCGATGGATAAGGGGACCCATGCTAAGTGAGCTTCATCGTTAGGTCGCTTCAACGGAGGCTTAACTAAACATGCTCGTGAGACCCTCCTTCGCAAGAGCTTCTCGTGCGTCCACGCAGCTTATTCTCTTTTACCTGTGTGACAGGAGACAGTTGTGCCACATGCGTCCCTTCGCGGCCTCTACAACACAGAAATGGACGCGTAACAAGTTAGCATGTTCATGGGTCTAAATATTTTTCTTTTGGGGGGGACAAATCGCATGAACCAGGCCCACAGAATAATGGCGAGGCGCACATGCCTTATTCGTTTGTATTAAAAGAGCAGCTGCGTTAAGCTTCCTTATAGAACCCCAATTTTGTCTTTTACACCATGGGAGAGGATAACTCGTGTGTATCGGTATATTGAGCAAAAAATAAAATAAATATATATAAAATAATGAACAAATGAGAAGGTACAGACCATTCCTGCATTTGCACGTATTAGAAGCCTGCCTCCATTTTTACGCAGTCAAATGGGGAACTTAATGGGGGAGGAAAGCGAGGGGCTCCTCACCTTGCAGCTATGGCCGCTGTGTTTTGTTTTGTAATATGATGCCGCTACACAGGAAATGCTTTCCCACTCGATAGGAGGGCATACACCCTCTACGAGGTTAATTCTGAACGAGTCCTTTTTTCCTACACGGGAATGTGCACCACGCGGATGTGTTAAAAAAGGAGTTTCAGTTTGTGTGTTTTTTTATGTGTGTGTGGAGATGGAGGACCTCCTCCTTTGAGGAAAAAGTTCCCAACGTAACGATCTAATGGCGTAGTGAACTTCCCACTTCGTTGCATACCAATTGGGAAAAAAAAAAAAAAATTGTCTTTCCTCCTTCGCCAACTCGGGCATACATTTGCGTTTCTCCGTCCAACAGCCCCACCGCCAGCGTCCATTTGAGTGACGCACGGAGTAACAACAGACTTGCATGCTCACCATGACCGTTGAACATTGAGTTGTTGTAGTTCTCCTTTACACAAATTGTATTTTTGTGTACCCCATTCCGCATGCATATATTCGCACAGTCAGAACAACATGGAGGGGGGAAAAAAAAATACTGCCGTGTAGGAATTATGTGTGACTGCTGGAAGTTATTTTATCCTTTTTGTCTGCATTTTTATGGTTGCTTGGAAGTGCACAATTTTTTTTTTTTTTTTTTTAACCTGCACTTCGCATGGTGTACTGCCTTCGTGCATGTAATAATAATATATTTTTTTTTTTTTCTGATGATACCGTGTGGACTTTCACGTTTTGGATTATTTCTAGTTAACCGCGATTTTGCGTCTCCCCCGGCAGTTGTCAAAGCTAAACTAAGGTTGTCCTCTTCGCAGCAGTGTATTTCCTCCATCAGAGGGTTGCAAAGGGGGGTAATAAAATCGGGAAGACACATCCCCCTTGTTGCAGCAACAGGTGCACACATAGGTGCACGTACAGGGAAGTATACCCCTTTATGTTGACCCCCCAAGGTTGATGTCCCCCAAAATGACGCACAAAAAACCGCAGCTATTTCTCATCTGTGACAGCGAAGGCTTCGTGTGGATTCCGCTGCTAACGGTGGAGTGGAAAATAAAGTACCTCTTCTGCAGCGATGCAAAAATGAAGAAGTGTTTTGTGGACTCCTTCGGTCTGTATGACACAGAGACGAACACACACGACAATGTGTTGAAGTTTATTGAAAAGCAAAATCTGGACAATGTTCATCTGCTCTTTATAGCCATGTCGACGTCGAAGCTGCATGAGCTTATCCTGGAATACGTAATAAGCCAAAAGAAATGTTACTGCATTTTCAGTTCAAATTTACCAACAATAAATATAGAAAAGTTAGAAAAATTGAAGGCGTCTCTAAAGAACTTTAATACAGATAGCGACATTATCTATGACGTGAAGGCAGAGTTTAAAAAAACGAACAGACAGTTTTACTGGAACATATTCAACGCCTTAACGAATCAGCGCGTTTTTTATAATTTGAAAAATACACTGAACGAGTTGGGGGAACACATATATGCCGTTCAAATTGAGTCCACCTTCATGCCGTTTTGGGCGGAAAATGAGGGAATAGAAAATGTCCTCTTCTACAAAACGGTGCTAATTATCTCCTTAATTGAGTTTTTATTCTGCAAACCGAAAAGTGTGTCTGCCAAATGTTACTCCGTGAAGGGCGAAAACGTTACGGTGAAGTCCATTGCGGGCAGTGCTCTCTTCGATTCGCTCAATTGCTACTTTAATATTTCCGACAACTCAAGCAACAAGATCTTCGACGTCAAGGTGTTCGGGGAGAACGGTTCCGTGGAGGTTTCCTACAACGCCGAACATAACTGTGCGGAGGAAAAAATAAACAAATAAATAAGCAAACAAATAAGCAAATAAATAAACAAATAAAATGCATCACAGATACGTACGTACATGCGTGCACATTTACGCATGTCTGTGCAAAATCATTTTACGCTCCCCCCCCTCCTGCAGGCTTCCAACTGCTTCGGTGCCTGAACCATTATGAGTATCCGAGTCTCTTTGTGGAGAGTGCCCACGAGAGCGCCCTCAACGTCCGTACCTCAGCAAACATTTGCAACGTGCACAACTGCACATATATATATGTGTGTGTGTGTACCTTAGTGTGCCTCTCCAACGAAATGTGTAATTCCCCCCCATCGCAGGAACTGAAATACTTCGTGGATGAACAGCTATACACCAATAAGTATATCAACATGTATACAAACGCTGTGCAGACGGCCCTTTGCTTGTGGAAAAGCAACGGAGAAAACGTTCCCCTGGAGATGAAGAAACCAGAGGAGTATCCTACCCCCGATGCAGACACCATGGTGGAAGTAATGAAGAACTTCAGCATAACCGCCTGATGGGGTACAGGAAGGGAATGATCCTGTAATATTTGACTATACCTCAGGGGGAGAAATCCCTGTCTGGGAGAAGAAGCCTTACAGGTATGTTCCAATCGGGCGAATGCTCTTCTGAGCAGATCAAATTCCTCTCATGAAGGGGATGCTACGGGGGGAAAAAAAAAATAGCAACTCCATAGGAGGATAGACAAAATATATCCCCATGCAGGGTAACCATAAGAACCTTTTATGCACCACGTGGATGCATACCATCCCAATGGATGGTAAATTTTTTTTCTCCATTTTGCCTTACTATATGTTGGGCGTTTTCCTCTTGTAACTTCTGTACTCCTCGCCGTAACACTCCAGCAAGTACGTCTCTTCCATTCTGATGGTGTGATAAAAGTACGCCCATAAGACGAAAAAAGATAACACGAAGCAGAAAAGGTTCATGAGGAGCAGTTGCAAGACTGAGGGGGGGGGGAAGGGGTGCGGCACACATATTTGTGATATTGGGAATATTAACGTTCACAGACGCTGGGTTGGTCTCCCCAACGATGCCATTCTCGTCTACATTTTGTCCGCAGAGGGGTGGTAACTGCATCGGGGAAGTTACCCCCATGTAGACACACTCTAGTAGGCCTTACACAATGCGTAGTAGAACCAGCCAGTGTAACAGGGATGCCTCATATACTTGTACACACCGGATTTCACCAACTTATGTTTGTTCTTAATGCACTTGTCTGCCAAGTGGTCGGTGCTCATAACGTAGAAACAAAAGTTGCTGGAACAATGAACTAAACCTAATATTCGCAAAAGTAACCCAAATAGGGAAAACACCATGGATAGCAGTACCAACAGGAGGTGGTACTTGTGTGCTCGTTTGTAGCTTCCCTTCACTTTATACTTATTAAATACGCCTGCGTTTTGGTGTATAATTCTATGATAGATGGTGTTGTTTAAGTCGTACGTTTTGCATGTGTCAGAGGGAGGTGGCCCCGTGGTGAAGAGGCACTCTCCGTAGGTCCTCCCAAGGGGGAAAACGTCATACGTGAGGGATGTATCTGTTTCTCCAGTATTTTTTGCATTGTCTTGTGAGGAAGTTCCCTTTCTTTTTCCTAACGGGAGTGGGAAGGTCCCCCTGTGTAGCTGCCCCTTCATGCGTATGCGGTTCTGCAGAAGGCGCAGTAAGGAAAGCTCCCCCGGGTGTGCGCCCCCACCAACGGTAAAATGAGTGCCAACGTGCGTGTTTATTCCGACTTGGAATTCGTTGCCATTCTTCCCCCAATCGAGCTGATTAACATAGCAGTAGGTGCACACGCCTGGCCCATTCTGCACGAAATTCTTCAGGAAAAAATAATTCACGAGGAGGAGGTTCTGGAGGAGTCTCTTGTTCAAATACTTCTCACAAAAGTGTACCAGGAGGAAGAAAAAAATCTTTGCGTAATATTCAAGGAGCGTGAGGATGAAGAAGTACACGTAGCCATAATTAGGGTTCACTAAAAAGTTATAATAGTTGCTATTATTTTTGTTGTGTAAGAAAGACAGGAAAAACTCGGACAAGTGGAATGTCGTAATGATTAGAAAGAAGATGTTCAGTGGGAAGTTATTTTTCACATTAAGGAGAAAGTGGATTAGGAAGAAAAAAAAAAACACTAGCAACACTTTTGCGAAGATGTAGTTCTGGGGACTCCGCTTCGAGTACGCATTTCTGCTTGGTTGAAAAGCAACTATAAGGTAGATGCTAACAAACCCATACTCCAGGAAGACGTGCAAGTAGTGATCAATGACGCGATAGACACGGTCGTCCCCCTTCTGTATGTGCCCACCAAAAGTGGGGCTAATCAGATGCACCAATGTTTTGTAATTCAGTAGGGATGTGTATAGAAGGAACGCGGTTAGGAAGTACACGCCTACGTTCATTTTGGGTGAGCCTAATAGGCGGGGTCTTCTCTCTTCCTCCTTAGTCGCCTATCCGTCTAGCCGCGTATCTGTGGGGTCACCCCGTGATGTGTATTTCCTCAAGAAAGGGACCGCAAATGGGAATATCCTCAACGGTTCAATTTTTCGACTTGTACTTACGCGACGTGGGGGATGCCGCTGGTAGAGACCCGCACCAATAGGAACGCACGGAGGGGCAAAATGGTGGTATGCGAAACGGAGGTACTAAAAATGTACTTTAAAAAAATTATCATGATTGGCGTGTGCGGAGGGAACTTCTTCCTATCGGAGCTTTCCACTTCGTTTATCACGTTACATTAAATACATCATATTATATTACATTATTTTATTTTATTATTATTTTTTTTTTTTTCCCTGCTTGTAGCGACTGTTACAAATCTCCTGTTCCGTTGTGTGCGCCATTCTTCCAATCGTTGGTCGGCGAAAAAAAAAAAAAAAAAAGATAAAAACATCCCGTTGGGTACTTCATTTTGGCACATCGCTAGGCTGTTTTATTATTTTATTTATTTTTTTTTTTCCTTATCATGCCTGCTTAGATACACGTCCCATTTTATCTTACATTTTTTTTCTTTTTGACCCCCGCGTGTACCCCTCAAATGCTGGATGCACAACTCACTGTGCCTTTGCCTTACGCTGCTTAGCACGTGTGGCCACTGCTTCTGGGTCAGACAGCCGGAGAAGGCACTCCTCCCGCTTTTCACTCCGCAGAGGGGTGGACGTAGTGACCTCCGTAGCAGCCATGGAAGAAGCGTCGTAAACTTGAATCGCCACCCCGCACACTTTGCAACGAATCAAGAAGGAGAAAGTCAAGATGAAGCCAACATATTAGACAGTTCGTATGTCTACCACACCCCTGTGCTTGCTAACGAAGTGGTACGCTACCTTAGGGGTGACAACCCCAGAGAGGACAACACGAAAATACGTGACTCAGAAGGACATCACACAAATGGAGTAGAACCACAGGGAGAAGCACGCCCTTCCAATTTTATTATTCCTTCACCAGGGGAGATAACAGAAGAAGAGGGAAAAGGTACCACTCTGCGGGGAAAAGTGAAAAATGGAGAGAACCCAAATGGGGGGACGCAAGAGAGGGGTACTTTTCCTAAGCCCCTCTCATCTACATATATTTCACGACTCCCCCCAATGGAAATTACTCCACCTGAGTACTACATCGATGCGACACTAGGCGGTGGAGGACACACGCTAGAAATTTTAAAAAACTTGGCACCGACAAGCAAAGTGGTCGCCATAGACAAGGACATAGAATCCATTTATTACAGCAAACAGAAGCTGCAATGTTATGTAGATGTGAACAGGCTAACAATGATACACGGAGACTACAGACATATTATTCACCTGCTCCACCGGCATGGCCTTCCCCTGTTTGGCAGCTACAGTGGCATTTTACTAGACCTGGGTGTATCCACGCACCAGCTGAGATGTGGAAGGAGGGGGTTCAGTTACAAGCACAACGGTCTTCTTGACATGAGCATGGACAGGTACACCGATGAGGAATACGCCCGGATGTGTAGGGAAAATACCGAACCCAGGGGAAGCGCTTCAAACGAGGATTACCAATCTAAGCAGGCTAACCAGATTGAGCGGGCCAACGGGGAGAGCCCCCAAATGGAGCCGCAAAAACGAATCGGAGAAATCCTCAACACGTACAGCGCCCAACAGTTAAGGTTTATTATGCACACATATGGTCAAGAGAAGAAGGCATCTAAAATTGCCAAAAAAATTGTACAATGGAGGAAGAGCAGTGGAACTATCACGACCACGTATCAGCTGAGGGACATCGTTCTTTCCACATGCAAAAAAAATTACAAAGCAAATCAGAAAGTCTTGTCCAGGGTTTTTCAGTCATTACGAATATACGTCAACGATGAAATGAAAGCCTTAAAGGAGTTTTTATTTTCGAGCTATAAATTGTTAAGGGCAAAAAAAAGACTTGTCGTTATTTCGTACCATTCATTGGAATACAAGTGCGTGGAAATGTTTGTCCATGAGAGGAAAAACTTATGGGAAAAAATTAACGACGCCGATATAACCCCCAGCGAGGGGGAGTTAAAGGCCAACAAATCTGCGCGCTCCGCCAAAATGTCCGTTTTTGAGAAGGTTTAGGTACCCATTCGTTCAGTCGCTCATATGTGATGCATAGGGTAAAACCCATCTTCTTATACTACTATACGCACCTGCATGGTGTGCAGGTCCATTTGGCTCTTTTTCTCATCCCCAGAGATGCATCTCCTATTATCATATATATATTTTTTTTGTCCTTCGTTTAATGTGCTGGGGAGTTGCTGACTTTGTAATCGTTACACACGCAGGGCAAACTCGAACGAGATGGTGTAACCATCTGCATGTTATTCACCTGTCCATGTCATCTGTTCTGCCAACGTGGGGAACGTCTCCCCCCATGCACACATATATAAGGAAAGACCGATGCGTGTGTTGAGAAACGCTGTCCACCGTAGCAGGAAAAAGGTACACATTCGGCAAGATATTTTTACCCCTTTTTTTTTATTTTTTTTTCTTTACAAAAAAAACAAAGCTGGCAAGTTATTTATCCCCTGTGCTTGACTAGGACAGTGTGCTCACCTCTTATATGCAGGCGCCTGCCTGTTTCTTCTTATCCTTCCGCCGTAGCCAGTTTTCCGCCTGATGTATTCCGTTCCGTTCATAATTTTCCTTTTCCGATCGGAAAAGCATCGAACTTGCGCCTGTTTCGGGAGGGGGGCATGGGAAGAAAGGGGACAACGTGTGAAAGGAGGGAAACCGTTTACACGGGAGGAAATACAAAACATGCGCTTAGAGCCACCATTGCGCCGCTCGCCTGTAAACCTTACCAAAACTTTTGGCACGTTGGCCATTTTTACGATTATGCTGATGCCGTTCATGTTGTACATCAGAAGGGGCAAAAAGAATGAACAAATGAAGCGAGCGCGTGAAAAGCTACAACGCTGCAAATGCGCAAAGGAGGTGTTCACCCGTTTGGCTTTCCCTCTTTTTTTACAAAACGAACGACGAGCGTCAGGATGCTTGCCTTTCCCGAGCTCCAAACATTTATGTGCATATATGCTAGCTGTTCATGCGTTTTGGGAAAAAAAAAAAAAAAATTCTGCACAAATGGCTAGCTGTTTCTCCAAAGATACAGAAATATGGTACATCCGTTTTCTTCGCAAAAAATGGTTACACAAAAAAACGGCTTGCCTTTTTTGGACGCACATTTTCGCATGAACCGTTCAGGCGCTTAAAATGTGTGGCCCACCAAGTTCTACATGAACAGGTCATATTTTTTGCACAAAAAAAAAAAAAAAAAAATGCAAGAATTTTATGTCAAAATGGCATTAACCTTGATCGTTAATCTTTATGAATTTGTTTCTCCATTTGGTTTATGGGCATCTAAATAGTTTTTTTCGTTTTCCTTTGTTTGATTTATTTTTGCCTTTTTTCGTTACTGTCTTGAAGTTCCACATGAACACCCTCTCACATGCACCATTTCGCGCCTTCCTTCGTTTGCCTCTTTATTTTAACCGTTTTGAGAAGTAAAGCGTAACAGATATCCCCCCACCCTCTTGGTTTCTCTTTTTTGTGCTGTTAATTTCTGTCCCACTTTCTAACCCCAACTGCAATTCGCACAAGTGTGAACCCTTTTTTGTTTTCATTTGAACCGCGTACATATTCTCCCCAAATGGAAAACGCCTTCTACATATACACCAAGAATGAGGCTGATATGGACAGCAGAACTTTCGTAAAAATCTTGAAGGACTCAAGTAAGGCATTCAAAAGGGAGCATTTTCCCCGAGGGGGGCTCATCGTCAGTGCGTAAACGTGTGAATAAGTAATGTGTGCCATGCGAATATGCCTCCTCTCAGAATCGGTTGGCATGTGTTCATGCAAGTGTGTAAAAAGTTGCGTGCATTTCTCTTTTTTTTGTCCAATTTTGTTGTACCATTTTGTTCCCCCTTTTAATGAAAAAATTGCTCTTTCTGATTGGCTGGAAAGAGGGAAAATGCGGCGTCTTTCAATTCATACCTTTGCTTGTAAATAATTGCCATATATTCCATTGGGCAGATGTACATAACCGCCTCTTTTTTTCTCCCCCACTGCACCCCACCCCTCTCTCAGAATTGCTGAACAAAAAACTAACGGCCGTGGATGCGGACCTCACATTCGCGAAGGTTAAGGCGAAAGGAGCCAAAAGAATTAACTATGACCAGTTTGTTGAAGCAGTTAAGCATTTGGTAGACAAGCACAAGTTGGATTATGATCAGTTTGTACAAACATTATGCAATGAAGCTTCCAGTGGACCAATCCTTTATGGGACCAAAGCTGCTAATGTCAGGTTTCATGATGACAAGTCGACCTACACGGGGGTTCACAAGCTGGGCGGGCCAACTATCATCGATAAGAACAAGACGCAATTTTCTGACATATCCGAAATTACAGATCGTTCGGAATGCAACATACGGGGAGTTAATCTCAGCGTTGAGAAGAATTTGTAGCTGCGAAAAATACAAATAGGGGGAGGGGAGGTGTTTATTTTGTTTCTGCGTTTTTGAGGGAAATTCCACTAAAGGAATGATACCCCCGTAATTCTAATCCATTTTTTTCGTGTCCCTTTATTTTTTGCGTAAAAAAATGACTTTTTTTTTTTTTGAAAAAGTGCGCACCAGCATGTAGCTTTCACATGTGAGCATGTATCCCACCCGTCCGTGTGCACACTGTGCCTGGGATGATTGGAGCAGTGCGCATGAGCCTCTATCTATATATATATTTTTTTTCTTTTTCTCATTTATCCTATTTGGCGCAAAAACAGCGCAAATTTTTATGTGTACTTAAGGATATACCCATCCGCTGTTATGTTCCCGCGCTAGTGCCTTATTTTTGCCGTGTCTTTCGTTTCGACTTCTTAACCTGACCTATGCGTGAAAGTAAAACTCCCGTTTTACAAGGCAACCATGGGAGGCACTTGAAATGCCCAAATTGAGTGTATGCGTGCACAAAGGTTGCAAGTCCTACTGCTTGACGTTCTATCCCTGCGCGAAGCAATCCGTTAGACAGCACGTACATGAGTTACCCCTCCAGGTGAATCGTTTTCCTGCCTTCTTACAAGGAAAGGAAAACAGGGCACGCACATTTGGGTTGCAAAAATAAGCACAGTGACACATGTGCCCCCCATTGCCGTGTTAGTGAGCACATAGTATTGTAAATAGGGTTAGAGAGAAAAAAAAAAAAATTGGAAAAATAGAATACGGCATAGTGCTGCAGAGTAGGGCGCGTGTGCAACAGTTGCGACGGAGAAATGCCCAGAAATGGAAAACATTTCCAGAGGGAGGAAGCTACTTGTCTGGGTTGCTTCGTCGCAGAATTAATGCGAAAAAGGGACGTACGTATGTATGCATACGTCCACACGGGGGGCATATTTTTTGGTTCCTCTGTTTGTCCTTACGTGGGTATGGGTGAAGGATGAGGGCCACTCCACAGCAGTGTCACATTTCCCTCGCTTCGTGCAAATTGGAAAAAGTGCGAAAAAAAGGGAAAAAAAACAGCAAAAAAAAAATCACAGTGCAGCATTGTAGATATATATTGCCAATTTACAAAAAAAAAAAAAAAAAAAAAAAGAGTTTTCCTATTTTCCCCCTTTTTTTCTTATTTCCATTTTTTGTCCTTTTTTTTCCTTCTTCCCCTTTTTCTGTCTTTTCGCATTTTTCTCAAACCTTAAATTATTCGCCCTTTCGGCATATGTTGCTAAAAAAAAAATGAGAAGTACATTTTTTCCGCTTTGTCATTTTTCTGTTGAATGCTAGTTGCACTTAAATTTCCTTGTCTGTTTGTCCTTTCCGTTGTTCTTAAGTCGAAATTGCCCACTCGCGGGGAACTGGTCACTACTGTTTAATTCCCTATAGGGGACTCTACATAAGGACATGCTCCTCTTTTCCCAACCTCTGTCCCATTTGTACGTTTTTTTTTTTTTTTTTTTACTCGCACAGAGTGGTACATAGACGAACCGAGTTACAGAACGGGGAGAAAGAAAAAAAAAAAAAAAAAAAATTCCCAGAAAGTAACGCTTCGTTTTATTGCCTCTCCCCTACTAGTTACACAAGTTGCCCCTTGACCAAATGGAAGAAATTGAAATCCTCAAGAAAGACCTAAACACGGAAAAGGTTTTCTACGACTTGAATTGGCACGAACTGGCTCTGGACAGCTCGTTCGCCCCGTCTGTTTATGAAAAATTCGATCCTTTCAAAATTGGTGAACACGGGAAGTTACCATATAAAACGCAGGATAATGAAAAAAATGGGCACGTCGATAGCTACCTAGCAGGGGAGCACATTCACCAGGTGGAGAGAAATAAAATCCCTAGAGATGACGCAGGAGGTACCCTACTAAAGCACCGAACCATGCATCAGAATAAGAAAGTGGACAAAGGGGGTAGGCCAGACAGTTCGGCCAACTCAGGGAATAGCCGGGGACGCCCCCGACGGAGACGCCAAAAAAGAGGCACCTCCAACGGACAAAAACATCGCCTGAATGAAGCGGAACCCATTCCAAGCACCCCCATCCAGTTTTGCACACCGGACATTCCACGCCAAAAGAAGAGGCAAGAAGAAATAAAAAAATGCGACTTCATAGAGGAAATAAAATCCCCCCATTCATCCAGTCCAGTGAACTTTATCCCCCCCGTGGACATCCTCTACGATGAAGAGAAGGTTGTATTTTATTTTTTCATTTCAGGAGACTTACAGAACTTTAACATTTCTTCAAACAATAATTATGTAACAATATCTGGCAGGAAAATCCCCTACGATGTTCACAGATTTGCCAATTATTACTCCCACGAAATCAGGGGGGGCTATTTTGTGCGCAGCTATCTTTTCATGAAGCCCATTCAGCAGGAGAAAATTCGTTATGAGCACAGAGACGGGGTCGTCAAGGTGTTTGTCTTCCTTTCCAAGGAGGTGGAGGGATGACGTAATTGGACATTGTAGGGGGGGAAAGCGGCGTGCATACCGCGTGTCACACCACCCTGTTGTTACCCCTCCCCATTTTGTCTTTCCCCTTACGAACACAATACTTCTCTTTTTTTTGTCAAAAAATTTGTAACATGTTTTTTTTTCGCCTTAACGAGTTGGTTCCCCACTTTGGTGAAAATCACAAAAAAAAAAAAAAAAAAAAATGAACAGCCCAAGGTGGGTGTTGTCGAACGAATGGTACAGCATACGGTGGGGCAGAACTGCATAAGATTAGATAAAGAAGGGACAAAAAGAATCGCATTGAAAAGGGGGAGGTCCCCACGGGGGGATGTATACACGAAAAAAGGTAAAATGGGAAAAAAAAACAAATACCCCATGGCCATTGTTACGAATGGTAGAAATACAAATGGTGTGTAACAGCCACGTTGGTCCGTCTCATCCCCCTTAAAGGTGACGAAAGGCACCTAACTAATCTGAAGACACAAAATAAATGACGTTCAAATAGTCAAAGTAGTCATCATAGTTATTTCTAACGTACTGCTTTAGGCAGGTCTTCATTTTGAGAAGGCTGGTTTGCAGAGGCTCTTCATTTTTTTTGTTGTTCAGGTTAACGTAGTAGTTTTTCGTTTTGTTGTTAACGAGCATAGTTAGCTTTTTCTTCTCTGCGTAGATTTCAAGCACATTGGACTGCTCCGTCCGTAGGTTGTAAATGGACTCCCGGAATATGTAGTTGCTGAAGAGGCTGCACATGGAACTGATGTTGCTTCCGGGGTAGATGATGATCAGGGCGTACACATCTCTACGGGGGGGAAAAAATGGCGCATAAAATATGTTGTTGCAGTGCAGCGTGATAATACGTCTGCGAAGTAGGTTTAACGTAAAGCATTGACGCAGTGACGATGTGATGATGCAGCGCTACTCACTTGAAGTGCGAGGTGAACTTCTCATGGGGGATGTCAAACTTGCTGAGGGAGTCATACGTCAGAATCATGTTACAGTTATGCACGGAAAAGCGGTACAGATGCTCATATTCACTACTGAGGAATTGGTTGTAAAAGTTGTACTCGGATTCCAACTTCAGCAGGAAAATGTTAAAGTAGGAATCGTGAGAGTTTAATTTGTTCTGTTGTATAATTTTGTAAGCATTGCCTTTCTTGAATTCGATCATGTCCTCCCGGTTGTACATTATACAGTTGTCTTGGACGACTCGACTGCCCACGTAGAGCACGTATAATCGGTCCTCAGGGGGGGCAACCCTACCACTAGGGTTAGAAGCTGCCTTTCCATAACCCCATATACTTGATGACGTTTCATTGGGGATCTTCTGGTTCGTGAAGAAGTAGCCGTAGTTGTGCGCGTTATACAGGTTGATGGAGTTGGCGTCCAGGAAGGACTCGTAATTCACATGGTACAAAATCCCATTGGCATTCACAAAAAAGGATATGTACATGTTAAACACATGGATTTCGATAAAGTCCACTTTGAGGTGGCTATAATTTCTCTTAATATAGTGAACCAACTCATACAACTTGAAGTATTCTAAAAAAATCATCTTCTTGTTATGGTAGTTTCTATCGACTCTGTTAATGACGTAAATGATGACTCCCTTTTGGAAGTTTTTCAGAAAAATGTTAAAAAAGTAGGAAAGTTCATGGAAGGAGTGTCTCTCCAGTATGTTGGACAAATCAATCATCACCGTTTTTTGAGTAGAATTTTTTAGATAATTTTTTAACATTTCTATGTAGAATACATCTGAAAATTTGTCTAAATATTTCTCATTCGATATGAACCCAAGTGTCTTATTATACTGTTCGTACTCTGAAGCGAGTAAATTATTTAACGTACTTAATTTTATTCGATAATATTCCTTTCCGATCTCGTATATGTGGTTAATGTTCTGCTCATAAATGTCACTTAAATTCATGGCCTTGGAAAAAATGCTCGATACGATTTTATGCAAATTTGTTGCATTCAGATTTATGTATTTGATATACTTGGTGATGCCTTTTAACTCCTTTATGGAATTTTGGAAGAATCCTTCAATGGTACCTTTCAACGTTTTGTTGAATTCGTCTTTTTTCTTGTTAAGATTTTCCTCTATGGAATCCTTAAACACATCATATTCACTTTTTAGGTCTTCCATTTCGCTTATGAAGCTCGCTGTTCTGAGGTCATTCATCTTTAGCAACCTTTCCTCCGTTTCTTTTGACACTTTCAGAGCCTTCAGGAAATTGTCGTATGTCCTTTCCAGGTCGTCTACGTTGTTCTTGAATTCGTTGTACAGGAAGGCCAGCGAGTTCACGTGCTTCATTATGCGCATCTTCTCCCGCTGGTAGTGGAACGGGTTCAACACCCGGCTTCTGAAGAGGCCTAAGGGGGGGCAACACATATCATTTTGGGTTAACCGGTTCATACGTCTGACCGAATAATGTGGGAACGACGCGCGGGTGATCCGTCACGTGGTTGGTCATGTCGGACCCACTTACCATCATCAACGGAAACATGCTTAGGAAGGAAAGCGACGCAAAAAAGGAGGAGAAAAAAAACAAGCAGGAGACTCATTTTGGGCTAACGCGGGCGGTAGCCTTTCACTGCTCAGAAATGTAGGCGCGTGGGGAGGTCATTTTGCAGGCCTTCTTCGTTTTTCCCCTGTTTGGCGCCAACATGCGGGGGATGGATAGGCAGCAGATCAGGGAGTTGCAGCTAAAAATACAACTTTTAATGGGGACCACTCAAGGGGTAAGTTGGTCTCCAAGTTTTCCTTTCCTATCCCTTCAGATACATCACGCGAAATCGCTTTGTGCGTGTTCACCCGCACTACTCTTTTTTTGGCACATCTCTTCTGTGCCCGTTTGTACTGTTCGCTTTGTCGTGTGGGTAAGCGACGTGCGTTCATTTGTTCGCATGTAAAAAATATGTTGAATGATTTTCCTTTCGAGCCGATCTCTCCCCGGAGGAGCGGAGCACCGATCAGTAGAATCGCCGTTTTGCCCTCCTACGGGTACCCCGTTAACCGTTTTACTATAGGAAGGGCAATTTTCTCGGGGCGCTCACTTTTGGATAATTGATTGAGTGGTGAAAAAAAAAAAAAAAAAAAAAGGGAAAATTCATTCATCGCCGTTCGGCGGGAGAAGTTGTTCGAATAGTTAGTTCACAACGATATTCACAAAAACATAGTAGAGTGTTCTTATGCATTTGCTTCCCTTCGCGGGCAGCCCTGCGTACAATTGGGGTAGACTGTTTTTTTCTGTTAAACTTGTCCAGCTGGCTAGCATGACCGGTTGGTCGATGTGCCCCGCTTATGCGCTCATCATCAGAGGGGAACAAAAAAAAAAAAAAAAAAAAAAAAGCATAGATAACGGCGAAGAGGAAGACGCAAGTGAAGCGCGTAGCGGAGGATGAGCATGTTAAATTTTGTCACCCCCTTCGCAGCAGTATTAACAACATAACCCCCTGATAGTAACTTCATTGAGGTTGTTCCAGATGAAGTGGCTCATTTTAAGTGCCCCCTCACTTTGGTGAACTCATACAAGAGGTTTAAATTTTTTACAAGCGGGGGGTACGCATTGCCCTGATCCCTGGCCACAGTCTCTTCCAGAGTCTGAATCGATTTGTCCAGGTCATTGTTAAAAAAGTAAGTGACTGCGAGGTTGTTGCGGTATATGGCGTAGTCGTTGGTAAGATATTCTCCTCTGTTTTGCTCCGTTGGGTAGTTTTGCGGGATGGATGTAATTTTGTGCAATGCAGATGCGTAATCCTCCAGGTAGAGATTAAAGAAAGTTGCATTTGTTAAGGTGTGTCTTAGCGTTGCGGCATCCTGGGGAGTTCCTTCCCCCCCGGTTAGGTGCTCAACCAAGTCGAAGGACCTCGCTGCGGAATCCAGTGCCCCCATAAGCAAATACAATTTTCCAATCAAAGATATGGTGACAATGTGGTCTGCATCGTATCGTAATATTTTTTCCTCCAAAAGGTGGATGGCTTGCTCGATGTAATTCTTCTTAAGTAAGAGGTCACACAAAACGTAGCATGCAACTGCGATATTGTGTAGGATGACCTTCTTCCGCGTCTGTGGCAGTGGGCAGATTTCATCACCACCATTATGATCATTATGTGCGATCTCTGTGTAGGTGACGTTCGAAGAAGCGTCGTTCTGTTCTGAACTGCTTCCCAACTGAGCGGTGCACTCATGAAGTAACTTCTCATAGTGCAGTATCAGAAGGTAAAGTCGGTCGAAGGACGTGAAGTACAGGTTCAGAGTGTAGGGGTAGTAACAGTTAATCAGTCTAAGAAGGAAGGAAACCATGGAGCCACTTTTTTTCTTATATTTCCATGAGACGTTTTCAAAGTTGTAAGTGCTTTTATCCAAAGGACCAATCGAACTGAGGTCACTGGAAACCAGGCGGTAATTATTCAGTCTTAAATTACAATATATCTTTATGGTCATTAAAGTTAGGTGTTCAAATGGGTGTTCCTTAAGAGCCGGTAGTACGCCACTCAGGTACTCTTCGCAACTTTTGAGCTTCTTCTCACGAATGTATTTTAGGGACATACTCAGATATGTTTTCGTTTTTTTATTTATCTCCTCGTCGACATTTATGTGGCCTATGAGTGCGCCCTCTTCCAGGGGATACAAATCGAATCCTTCATCGCGCATGTTGCTCATTAGAAGGGGGCACACTTATTTGTTGCGGGAACAGGAGGGATACAAGTTACTGTAGTTTATGTGGACTGGACATAGGTTTGTTTATCTTGCGTTCGTTCCAGTCTGGCATTCCTCCAACCTTTTTCTCATCCTTATGGAGAATGTTTGTTAAATTTTTTCCATTAAAATGAGGATGTCCGTTTATGTATACTGTCGTGTACGGAGCTACTGCGTGCATTTTTTTGGTGTGTAGCTCCGGTAAGGGGTTATCCTCCTTTTGTCTGTGGTGTGCAAACAGATTGAATGTTTCTCCGATTTGTTTACGCGTTTTTCTTTTTTTTCTTTAACATTTTTGTATGTATCCCCTGATGAGCAGTACAGAATAGTGGGGGAAGGCGGAGGCGAGGAATACCATTAGGATGAGCAGTCGTATCGCAGGGTAAAGAACAGAACTTAAACAGGTTATCATTTTTTTTTTTTTTTTTTTTTTTTCGTTGCCTCCTTCATGAATGGAGAATTGCTTCTAACCATCACGAATGACACTTCACCTTTTCCTTCGCAATTATAATTCCTTTTTTCTGCCACATTTGAGGGGAATACGAACCACTTCTTCGCGTTGTCAGTGGAGGTTTTTTTTTTTTTTATTATGCCTGTCCCCTCCATGGTTAATACGCAATCATGCAGAGCGGGAAAAAAAAAAAAAAATCCTACCCGCTTGCGAATATACACATCCGCACAATGTCGAAGGGTTCACTTACAGATCGATCTTTTTTTTTTTTTTTTCCCGCACGGGGTCAAAAGTAGAAAGGGAAGCCTCCACGGAAATGTGTCGGAGGAGTTTCCCCACACAGAGATTTGAAGACAGGAGAGACGCATCATCTGATGGGATGACCATCACAGAGGGGGGAAATCGCCATAATAGCATGCGCACACTGCGACGGTTTGTAAAAAAAAAAAAAAAAAAAAGAAAAGTGCTTACTCTTCTCAAAAATATATTTAAAGGAAAGAAAGAAAAATTACAAAGATAAAAACGCTGTAAGAAAAAATTAAATGAACATGTTGGATGTTAAGTAAGGAAGTTGCAAACAGGTCAGAATGAAGTGGGAAATTTTTTTGGACTTACATGGATTACACATTAGCATAAACCCTTTAGTAAAGTAAAAAGAAAAAGGAAAGTAAAAAAAGAAGAAGGAAAGGGAAAAAAGGAAAGAAGAAGGAAAAGTGCCATTTTGCTTCTTTCCTTACACACTGTGTATATATATAAACTGTGTGCGGACTTCGAGCGGTGGTCATTTATATTAAGTGGGAAGGAGGAAGGAAAAATTACACATTCATTGCAATGTTCTACATTCCAATGTGTTACATTCTAATGTGTTTTACATGTTCTGGTAACCTATATTGTTCCGGTGATCACCCGGTGTATTATTTATTCCTGTTCCTGCCCTTCCTGCTTTTCCTTCTCTTCCTCTGGTAAGCTGTCTTGTGTATGCAGTAGAAGAACGTACTGTAGTGGGATCAAACGTGGAACTTCCTTCCGAACTTCCTGTGAAAGCCACAGTTGAAGTTTCTGTTAAATCATCAAGGTCCTGTCCAATTGCTCTTTTCCTTCTTGCGTTTCTTCCATTTCCAGAAAAGTGGTTACCAAGCCAAGAAGACCATGGTTTATGCTGAAAGAGAAGAAGGAAGGAGTGTCTAAAGAGAAGGAAGGGAAGGTTCTAAGGAGGAGGAAGGATTAAGTACTATTATTTGTATTTGTATTTGTACTTACTTTATATAGAATGAAAAGAACTGCTGGTAATTCTAGTAAGGCTAAAGTGCCGAATGCGGAAGAAAGAGAAGAAGCAGCACTCGCTTTACTTTCGGCTTCATTTAATTGGGAGAGTGTGGATTGTTTTGCTCGTTCTGCTTGCAGTTTCTCTGATTCTAGTGATCCTAATTTAGATTCCAAATCTGGCAACTTCGCCGCCTCACAATATGCGCCGTACCTTGTTTCGAATTCCTTACAATATGCCCTACCATCTTCCCCCTCCGCACCTGCTGTCCTTCGTGTGCAATCTTCACGAACAACTTTGCAAGCTGTAGTAATTCCTTCCAGGTAAGCGGACCACTTATCCTTACCCTCGGCCCCGTCTGATATTTTTTCTATTACAGTACTATAATCGTAGGAATAATCAAATATTTTTTTTCTGCTAAGGAAAGTTTCTCTGTTAGGATTGTCACAGGGAATTCCAAATGGTCCCTTTTCAGAGGGCCTATTTATATATCCGCAAATAGTACTTATTTTAGCTTGAAAAAGGAAACTTCCATCAGTAATCTTAGAAAACTTTTCCCCTATCCAATAGTATAGAAAATGGCGTGCTGTACTTTCCAATGATTTCTTTGTCCCATTTCTGTATTCTGTGTATATATAGTTGAGTGCTGTCCTAATATCATGCTCATACCTCCTAAGTTCCGTACTGTTCAATTGATAACTCGTTACTTCTTTGCCACATTCACCTTCATTTGAACAGTTTACACTCCTGATCCCTCCCCCGTTTTTGAATTTATCATAATATTCCGTCCTTGAGGGCAACGTCTTCAAAAGTTCTTCCTGCAAGTATGTAGTTGGCAAAGAATAAAATGCACATATGTTACAATGTGTTCTCACGTTCCATATTATTTTATTTTAGACCACACCATGCTCATAAAGTGTTACGTGCACATTATGTACTTAATCATATTGCACAAAGAAGTAAGGGAAGAGAGAAAGGAACGAGGAGGGAGGTGTAAGGGGAAGGGTTATTTCGCCCCCTTACACCCTAACAACCTTCTTTCCTTCTAACACCCCTTCATTCTAAAACCTCCTCATACTAACCCGAACTCCTTCTAACCCTAAATGCGAAATCTAACATGCACTCCCCTCCTTCCCCATTCACCTCCTTCCTTCCTTAGACCCTTTTCTTTCCTTCCTTACACACAACATTCTTCCTTCCCTCACTTAGACCCTTCCTTCCACCAACAACCTAATAACCCACCTAACAACAACAACTCCAAGAACCCACCTACCACCCAAAACAACCTTCCATCAACCAACCACCAACAACCTAACAACCTACCACCTAACAATCTTTCTTCCTACTCCTTAGCCCTCCTTTCCTTCATTTCCTCCTCCTTATACCTCCCTTCCTTAGAACCTACCTTCCTTAGACCACATTCCATTCCTTCCTTCCTTAGACCACCTTCCTCTCCTTCCTTCCTTAGACCCTTCCTTCCATCCTTAGATCACTCCTTCCCTCCTTAGACCCTTCCTTCCATCCCTAGACCTTCTTCCTTCATTCTTCTTCAGAATATTTTTCCTTACCACTGGTGCCGTTTCTGACATGATTAATATATATGTGCTTCTATATGTGTGTATAATAAATATGTGTTAAGAGTTTGTGTTGTGTTGTTCGCATATATGAAATAACAAAGTATATGGGAATTTCGCCTGTTTGTTTGTTCTATGATTGGTTTGTAAGGGTAAAGTTCTTATTTTATTCAGTAATATATATTTTTTAATTTTCAGGTAGCTGTAACCTACTATATATATGCCTATATATATATATGTATGTGTACATCGAATCATTACATATGTATAACTAATATGAAGGTAAGAATAAAATATGTTAAAGGAAGTCGTGTAATAGAAGAAGGAAGTGGAAGGGAAGGAAGAAATTTTCAATTTCTCATATGATCCCTATACATTTGCTATGTATTATTGGATTGTGTACACAGGCACTAGGACTGTTATATTATGATTCAGATACTTCTTTTACTGTGTACATAGGGGTGCAATTTTTTACTGACCAAAAATTTCAATATATATTATTAATTTAAGCTTCCCCGGTATTACAGTGTGCTACTGTAAAGTATTAACGTTCAGTGTGCAGTTTATATACGTACAGAACGCCCTATCTCTCCTTCCCGAATGTGCACATCCATGCGCATATTGTGAAGAACATGAATTTAAAAGGAATAAGTTAAGTATATATATATTTATGTATATCTATGTGTGACATAAAGAGAGAGGGAATTATATTAATGTATAAAAATATAATATGAACTTAAAAGGAAGGAATGTGCTCAATTAGTGCACAATGTGCGCACATATCACAACGTTGTTGTGTATGTATGAATAAACTATGAGTTGTGCATATTCCACATATGAATAAGCTATTTGTAGTATACTTATCGGAAGGGAGGAAAAAAGGAGGTGTAAAATGAATTCTGTAATGTAATATAGATTATAAAGGAAGCAAGAGAAGGAACTCAGGTAATATAATATATATATTTTGTGCTTAAGTTGTTTATAGTGTAATTATAAGGAAAGAACGAAAGGAGAAAGAAGGAGAAGAGAAGGGTGTAAAATTATTATAACAATGCTATTATAACTGAGGAAGAGGGAAGGGTTGTTCTACAACAGCTAACTACTACAAAGGAATGGGGCATACACACAAACAATTTTCACTCTCTCTCTTTTGAACACAAAAAATATGTGAGCATATATATGTTTTACATTATGTACTCTTTTTTTTCCTCTATTTGTATTATATTTGGTATTGTGAATACACATACTGTGAAGTGCACGTATTGTGAATATGCACATACCTTTTTTACTAAATATAAATGTAGTGTGCACATTCAGGAAGGGGGGGAGCAGTATTCTGTAGATATGAACTATATTGCACATGTGATCAGCTTTCAATAATCCTTTTAAAATAACAATAAAACATAAAAGTATGTAGTACATGTGAAAACTTTCGTCAAATAGAAAAAAAGGTGTGCTTATATACATAATAAGAGAGAAGTGTACATAATAATGGAATATTTCGAGCAGGCGTACACAGTTTAGAAATATAATACATGGATACAGCATGTGTAAAGAATTTGCCCCCAATTTTTATTATTCCTCTATTTTCAGTTCGTTCATCCTCGTTCTTATTCTTACATTAATTATATATGTGCACATATTGTGAAATGATTTTGATGTACATGTATGTGTATTTGGCATGTTATTATTACTACTATTCAAAAATTGAAGGAATATGTTTATTTGCTTAAAAAGGAAGAATCTAGTATTACCTCATAATCCTCAGAAAACAAGTTGAAATCTCTGAAATATTTATTCTGCATAAACATATATAAACAACACAACCCCTTTAAAAGAAGGGAGAAGTTTATATTATACATGTAGAAGGAAAATATACACCTGTGTGAACCATGTCAGAGGTAAGAAGAATATTGAGAGTTGCTCCTTTTTCTTCTTTTGCAGTACAAATGGAAGTGCGTGGAGGAGCACATAATATTGGATGCAAGATATAATGGAAATATTGGAGTACATGGGGGGAATATAAGCATGGAAGTATAGATGTATATTTATATATATTTCGCCATTCTCTGGAATTATATGCACAGGTTAGGTTTCCAGGGGATGTACCCTCATGGGACAAGTTCTACAATAGATTCAGTACGGCATCTTCGAGGAAATGTAATTGTGAAAATATTTTGCCTGAGGATTGGGGGACAAAGTTAAGGAATGAATTAGGGAATCACGAAGTACTTCGAGGTTCCAGCAACATGTTCCCAGAAGCTTACTGTTGCGCATGTGAAATGAAGGAAAAACAGTCCCTTGCGGATACACCCTGTTATTTTTTTTACTATTGGGTAGAAAACATAGCAACTAAGGAGTTAGATACCACTAATTTAGCGCAGGCCCTGGAAAAAATTTACAGAGCGGTGGGAAGTACTACGGGTCAGAGTAAGTGTAACATTGTATACAAGGATGATGCTCTCTGGACAATGTACAAGCTGAGGAGGCAGGTATATGAATTTACCTATGACTATAGTAACATAGAGAGTTCTGTGAAAATCTGTGAGCCTGTGAAATGTTTGGAATATTTAACGTACCTGCAAGGAGTTAAAGCAGCATGTGATCTTGTGAGTCCAGAATGCAAGGGTCCAAGTGCTGGAGGTCAATATTGTGACGACTACAATACCAAATATAAACAATACTGTGAAACGGAACTACCAGCACTGATGTCTCTATGCAGTGAACGCAAAAATCCAAATCAAGCCGGATCATCGGGTAGCTTCTCGGATGCCGACGTGGTAGGTGGAATGAATAGAACTAATGATGTTTTTAGTGTGGTGTGCATTGGTGGTGTGATGTATGGGGGAAAATTACGGAAAAGAAGAGGACTGAGCAGAGTACTTTTTCTTCTGCTGTGCGTGTAGATGAATTCATGTGTTTCGCCATTAACTGACATGGAATGTATTCATGTGTGTGTCTACATATAATATTTTTATGAGTCATCGTACCATGACCATATGTAGGAACATACTTATTTTTGCAATTATATTTATAGGACTGCAGTGTGGATAAGTTCCCCTCAAAACAAATATACAGTAGATTCGATGGAGAAGGAGAATATACTAAGGGGGATGTACCTGGATGTAATAGAGGAATGGCAGAAACATATTTGAACAGTCTATTAGGCCAGTTTGGAAGTATTAAGGATGATGCCACTAAGATTACAAAAGCATGGTGTTACGTAGCGAAGGGAGCGCGAGAAAAAAGAAAACGAGAAGAAATAGAGAAAATAATGGAGGGTAATATATATGACTTGTTTTATTTTTGGTTAGGAGATAAAGTACGGAACAGCAAAGGCAGAAGTAATGAATTCTCAAATGCTATGAGTGCAATTTACGGTTCACTGCGAAGTACACTTACGGGAATTAATTGTGGACTCACAGACGAGAATATTGATGAAGACACTTTCAATAATGCTAAGGTAGTTTATGAGTACACTGAGGACTATGAAACTATAGAAGGGTGCATAAGAAAATTTGAGACTTGTGGATCCAAGTGCACTGAAGGATATGCCCAATACCTGGAAAAAGCTGTTATTTCACATGGGGAAATGGAAGATTACTGCAGGGAAACAAAAAATTCTACGAAGGTATGTTGTAAACATTTTAAAAAAATGTTCGAACAGGGTAGTGAAAGCAAAATTCTAAAACCATCAGAATTGAAATCTAAATTAGACCATGTACAGAAAACTACAATGCACGAAACAAAAACAATACCCACAGCATCCACCACTACCCCTACCGCTCCTATTATCTCCTCTGTATTGGGCACATTAATAGGACTACCAGCGGCTGTCTTCTTTCTATACAAAGTAATTACCACCATAATATACACACTCAAAATATGAATAATATCACTTATTAATATTTTTTCTCCTTTTTTAAAACAATGAATATAAAACGTTGTTCAAAAAATATATATATAATACATATTTCTACCCTTTCCTTTCCTTTTCCCCCCTCTTCTTTCCTTTTCTTTATTAGTATAATCTCCTACCTCCTTGGATCAGTAACTATTTTGCAAACAATAACAGCAGCAGAAGAAAAAGAAGGTCCAACATGCGCGACTTTGATACGTTCACAGAAAATAGTTCCACGTTCGATTCAGCATCAGAATACACCACCTCTGTTTCAACAGCGGATTCTACAGATGGATCAACTATATATAATCGTAGGGTACCACCATCTACCACCAAAAGGGGAGCAAATAATACACGAGGCCACCAAAATATAGCTTACCAGAATATGTAACATTAGAACAGTGTGTCCCTCTTTCCCTCCTGAAGGGGGAGGAATATAACTAATTATAGGGTTCACAAGGTGTAAAAGAGGACAAAATAGCATTTCTTTCTTCCCTGCTTCTTTTTTCCTTCTTTTTTTTCACTGTACTAGTGTATTCATTCTAATGTGTAACCAATATAAGTGAAGGAAAAAAAATTTTTTTCCCACTTTCTTTTGATTTGTTTGGGATAATTTTTTACTAAAGGTTTAATATGTTCATTCATTTATTTCTTTATAAGTTCCTATCCTTACAATTCTTTCTTCCTCTTTTCTGTTTTTAAATATTAAAACACCCTTTTTCAAAAGAGGTTAGGATTTTCTTTCTTTTCCCTTTTTCCTTTTTTCTTTTTTGTAACTTACTGCGAATATTGTCCCACAAGTAGTTATTCACACATATACATATAGGAAAAAAAGGAATGAAATATTAAAAAAAGAAAAAAGAAAAAAAAAAAGAATAAAAAGAACAAAATAAAATAATAGTAAAATAAAGTTGAATGAATAAGTGATAAGTAAAGGAGTGTTGGATTTCACATTTTAGGGGTGTGTGTATAGGATTTCGCGTTTTAGGGTGTATGTGTAGGATTTCACAGGTTTAGGGTTGTGTGTAGGATTTCACACTTACGGGGTTTATAGGATTTCGCATTTTAGGGTTTATGTAGGATTTTGCATTTTAGGGATGTGTGTATAGGATTTCGCATTTTAGGGTGTGTTTGTGTAGGATTTCGCATTTTAGGGTGTTTGTAGGGTTTTTCGCATTTAGGGGGTGTCAGGGTTTAGGGTTTAAGTTTTAGGGTTTAGGTTTTAGGTTTCAGGGTTTAGGTTTTCAGGGTTTAGGGTTTAGGTTTTAGGGTTTAGGGTTTAGGTTTTAGGAGCAACAATGTAGCATGTTATTTATCTGTTTTAATGTGTAAGTACAACAAGGTAGCCTGGTGTGTTGCTGTTTTTGGATATAAGAATAACAATGTGGCTTGGTATTTATCTGTTTGATGGTATAGGAACAACAATATAGCCTTGTATTTAGCTATATTAGGGTGTAAGAACAACAATGTGGCCTGGTTGTTTAGCAATTTTAGGTTATAAGGACAACAATATAGTCTGTTGTTTAGCTGTTTCAGGATATATGGAGGACAATGTGGCATGTTGTTTTCGCTGCTTTAGGGTATAAGGACAAGAATGTGTCCTGCTGTTCAGCTGTTTAGAAAGGTGTATGGATCTAATGTTTGCATATCAAAAAAAAAAAAAAAAAGAAAGAAGGAAAGAAAACAAGAAGAAAAAAAGGAAGGGAAAAAATTATTAAAAAAATGAAAAAAAAAAAAAAAAGAAGAAACGTTTATACCGCATAGGGTCACATTTACAATTTTTCCAATGCCTCTTAGTAAATGAGTTCCTTCCCCCGTTGGTTAATTTGCTGTCCGGTCATTTTGAGGGGCTCAGTCGTTTTGGGCTGACGGATTTTGGGTCTTCCCATGAATGTGAAGGGACCCCGAGGAGGGAGCAAAACGGCGGAGGAAGAGCGGTTTGGGAGGGAAAAATAAAATTACAGATGTGGAAAAAAATGAAGAGGTGGCCAAGTAGGAAATGGTAAGGTGAGAAGGACATACTCCCGCGTATATGAAAAAGAACACGCGGATGTTGTCCGCAGGCCACATGCTCTCGCATGCGCATGCGCATGCGCATTAGCGCATATGTTCATGTATGTTCTTTCTTTTTTTTACTTTTCGGGGCGTGCTAGTACACCCACGCAGAAACCGTTTTGAAAAAAAAAAAAAAAAAAAATGAAAAAGAAGGAAGGGTCCCACACTTAGGGTCTGGGTTTTCACTTTTAGGACTAAAGGCTCAAGGTGAGTGATCTGAGGTTTTAGGGTGTGTGACCCAAAGCGTTCCAGGTTCCAAGACAACTATGTGGCCTGGTGTTTAATTACCTTAGGGTTTACAGGGGTATAAAGGTGTGAAGACAAAAAAGGTGTAAAGGTCGAAGGAAAAAAAAAAAAAAAAAAAAATGAAAAAAAAGAATGGAAAAAGGAAGAAAAAAAAATAAAATAAAAAAAAAAGAAACGAAAGCAAATAAGTATATACATACAAACATACATGCGCAGTCGCATTGCATACGCACGACAGCAAAAAGCAGTCGCACAAGATTGTTGTTCAACCCCCCTCGTTCCAATCCAATCCAGTTGAGTCCAGTCCAGCCCATCACCATGTTGTTCAACAAGCTGTTTAAAAAGAAAACGGAGCTGGAGGTGGACGTGTACTTGATAAAGGACGAGCAGTGCAATCCACATATGCTTGACTGCAAATTATACGTTAACAACAGGGGGAGGGGGTATGATGACCAGGTGGTCATATGGAACAGCTCGAAAAAACTTACCCTTAATGAAGATTCCATCCACGACTTCAAATACCACGAACTAGACATGTGCCAATTTAAATACATAAAAAATGGACTAGTGGAGGAGTACGGATTGGTGTTTTCGAAGGTCGAAAACATGTATTATTTTTTTAAGTACATTATGCTGTCCTATTTGAAGGGGAATATAGTTTTATGTAGAAGGGTCAATCTGTTTAAGTATGAGGAGCCGGTGAAGGTGCTCTACAAGAAGGACCATCTGGGTCTGTTAACATTTAACACGGCCAAGTGTGAACACCTGTTGGTTGTTCTCGCCCCGGAGAGGTCCCCGCTGGACGTTTCGTGCCAGCACCTGTATGAAGAACTCACCATGGAAAATGTGAGGGAGCTGTACAAAAGGAATAGGGTCTTCCTCATTTATGTGTTGAATTCCTTCAACGACATTTATCTGAGCAGGGAGTCCATTGGGATCCACGTGCATAGGTACTTGGTCAATAGCTTGTTCAGATTCTTCGAGTACAAGGCACTGTACGAGGGCGGAGACCGCTACGAGGAATACTTCGCAGAAGAGGTGTCAGGAAAAGCACTCACGGGGGAAGGATCACTCAAGAGGGAAGAACCAAATGTGGTGGTACTAGCAGATTCCTCCCCAGGGAACCATCAAACTACCGCCGAGGGAGACTTTTATAACGGTATGAAGGCAACCCCAATTGTAGACGACGAATTGCGGTCCTTGGACAAGGCCGTGGAGGGAGAAATTGACAGGATGGACAGGGGGGGACAACAAAGAAGTGATAAAATGGGGAAGGACAAGCGGGGGAAGAAACACACAGCTGGACAGACGGACGAGGGACCCGAGAACGAACTTCCCCCGCAGCTACACCAGATGAGCGAAAAATTTCTCATCATTCTCGAGTCGGAGGACGTCCTCATTGACCACATCAGGGGGATACTCATCTACAGGCAGGACTTCCAAAATGATATCGTCAGCATTAAGAGGGACTTCATGGAGACTCAAACGACAACCGGAGTGACAAGCGAAACGGTGGCGGACCCAACGGAGGGAGATTTCCACACGGGGGGGTCCACCCCGAAGGGTGGGTTCGTCCTTCTCTCCGACTCGGACGCGACTGACGTATCTGACATGACTGACTCGTCTGACGTGATCGAGTTGGAAGAAGGAGGGTACCCAAGAGATAAGACCAGCCACACAGATGGTATGAAGTACAAATTTGTGAATACGAGCGGAAAGCTCTCCTTCGTGTTGAGGCAGAATCACATCCCACAGAAAAGGAAGCGAAGGGTTAAGGTAAACAGGAAAAGTGAATCCTTAGGAGGAGAAATAAACTACGACGACGTACGCAACGATTTAAACATATACACCTTTGACGAATATGGAAAGGAAAAAAAAATCTACAATTCAAGTGAAGAAATTTTCAGATACAAGTATGAGCAGTGTGTTCCGAAGAGCATCCACGTAAATGATGAACAGGGGAACAAAATACTCTTCCTTAACGAAAAGAATGATAAGCACTTATTCATTTTTGATACGAATAGAGAGAAGATTGTAAAAAAATGGGACACAGAAAATGTGCCAATAAGTCAGCTGATCAGGAAGGAAGAAAATATCTACTGTGGGTACAACAAGAAAAGTTTGTACTTTGTCGATACGAGGATTAAATCCTGTGTGCAAAATGCATTGCTGTATGGGAGAAACACACCCGACATTGAGCAAGCCACTGTGGACAACAGGGGAAGAATTATCTTAACCAATGCTAAGGGGGAGATTAAATATTATGATGGAAAAATAAATAAAAATAATGTCCTTAAGAAGAGTAAAAATGTATTACTGTGTGCGAATGACATTGTACATTTGTGTACAACATCCGATGGAGTTTATTCCATTGTGACTTGCCAAAAGAGTGTAGTGATATGCGAGAATTGTGTTCGAAGTTGTAGCCTTTTTGAGCGAGTCATAAAAAAGGAGGAACGCCTCGAACAGAAGAAGTTCCTCCTACAAATTCACTACGTTGATGTTTTTACATACAATCTTGGGGACTACAAATTTGAGAAGAGCACCGTCAGTAGTGACAACTCCCTCCTGTTTACCTTGTCTGCCAAGTTTTACGTCGTTTGGAACTTTAAGGAGGTCCTGAATGGGCGCATTTCCTACGTAATTAAGAAGGCCACGGAGGACATTTCTGATATATCGTACTTCAACTTTAGCGATGTGCAGGGGGTCATCGTCGCAACGGAGAATTCGCTCAAGTCGAAGAAGATCACCAGCGTGTAGCACTGCGCGCAGCGGGGGGAAACTCCAAAAAGGGCTAGCTAGCCAAAATGAAACGCAGTAGAAAAAAAAAAAAAAAAAAAAAAAAATTATCCCCGCCAAAAAACTACATACTTCATGGGGGGGTTATAATGTACGATTCGCTCGACGCGTCAATTTTTCCATCCCTTTGGTGAAGGTGGGAAGGAAAAACCTTTCCTCCTTCACAGTGTCCCTCCCCTTTTGAAAGTGCTAAAAGAGGGGAAAATAACCCCTTCATAGAACTCGCAGTGTATATTATATACTTGGACCAAATGGGTACAACAAATGCAATATTTTTTTTTTTTTTTTTTCCGCGAAATTTAAAAGAGGGCGAATTTGACCCTTAGGCGGTGGACCTTTCAACCGACTTAAACGTTTTACATGTTGGTCAGCGTATGGGCTGTGCATAAAGGCATATTCTTTTCTTTTTTTTTGGAAGGGGGACGAGTGCAGGTGCACCTTTTGTAGGAACACCAGAGGAGACAGTTCGAGTGTACGCGTTGTGCACTATACGCACGTGGGGTGCTTCCGATTAACATGCGCGAAAATGCAACATACAGGCGAATGCAAAGAACAAGCGAACCGCAAAGGTATATTTGAGCGTGCGTCGTGTGAGTGCATACCAGTACACGGGCATACGTATATGCATTGACTGCGCATTTACCATTCAGTATCCTCCCTTTTGGCGCGACCGCAATTTTGCGCGTTCATATGCTTCCCCCCACTACTTTGCATAGAAGAGGAAAGCAAAGGTCTCCTACCACATCTTCCCTTGGCGACGATTTCTGGGCGTATTCGCTTGGGCATCCCTTTCCTCATAAATCACTACGTTATTTTTCCTTTATTTTGCCTCTTTTTTTTTGCATGTTTTTACTGCGCAGATGTATTCCCCTGCTTTCATTCCATCCTCCATATTCCTGCATCTTTTTCTTTTTTTTTTTTTTCTTCATGTTTTCTCCTCGTCACCCTTTTTGCCCGTATTTTCTCCGCCTCCCCCTTCTTCTTTTTTCCTTCTTCCTGCCATCCTTCCTTTTTTCTCTTCCCCCTTTCATATTTTTACGTTGTCACCATTTTACAAATTTATTTTTCTCCTCACGTTGTTTTTGCCTGAATTTGCCATAAATTTCTTTGCCCCTTTACTGTTTCTTTTACGCTCGACGCTTACCTTCGAGATATCCCCAGAAGGGGTGAGTAAAGAACTCCATGTGAATGCCTCGCTCGCTTGATTCTTGTGGAAGATCCTCTACCAAGTGTAGCTCTTTCCCGGCGTCGTTTGCGCGAGAGGGGACAGAAGTTGGTGACGCGGTTAGGGGCGTAGCTGTAAGTGCAGTTTTACAATTTTACTCACCGTCGTGGTGCCGGTTCAGGGACGGCGTGAGGCGGAACCTATCCCAGTGACGCGGTTGGAGGCACACACGTCGTTCGTGGTCGCACCTACGGGCCATTTTACGTAGCGCCATTTCGTCGCTCCGAGCAGGAGAAGAGGAAGAGGTCGTCTATACCCACCTCGATTGGCAAACAGGAAAAAAAAGTAAAAAAAATAATAAAATAAAATTTGTAGCTTCCTTAAAACAAAGTTGTATGCAAAATGAGCGAAGAAATACCGAATGCAACCATCGATGGAGTTCCCAACGACAGACTACACATACAGAACATCCCTCCTCACCTGACGGAGTCGCACCTGAGAAATTTATTTGGAAACGCAGGCTACGTCATAACAGACGTGTGTTATTTTAATAAAAACAGAAAACAGTCAAACAATGGTTTTATGAACAGGAAGGTCTACAACACTGCACTCATTACGTTTAACACACATGAAGAGGCGTTAAGTGTCTTGAAGAACATCAAGAGCATGATTGATACAAGCAGGCAGGAGAAGAGCATCGAGGCGAAGTTCGCTGTGCCCAATGTGAATAGCAATTCAAGTGCAAAGAATAATAATAGCGGCCATGTCGGTGGGGGTAGCGGTGGAGGCCCACAAGGTCCATTTGGCAATAACAATTTCCAAAGGAGCTTTAACAACCATGACGATTTTAGCAGCGGCGGGATGAACAACTACAATCATTTTAACAGTGCCGGAAATGTACAGGGAAATTTGGCTACCAGGAATATGATGAAGGGAAAGAACCCAAATAACGGAATGATGATGACGATGATGAATAGTGTGAACAATACGAGTGGCATGAACGGAGTGGTCAGCCCAAATGACCGACATATGAATGGGGGTATGTTTAATCAGAAAAATAACTTCATGCTGAATAATCCCAACTTGGGTAATGGGAAGAGCATGCCCGAAATGGTGAAATCGGAGGGGGACTTCTCCCCCCGAGGTAATACTGGCATGGGGAACATGCACAGTGTGGGTGCCGTTAGCGGGGTTGGCCCTGTTGGTGTGAACGCCATGAACGGTTTGCACGGTAATGCGCACCCAGGAATGGGTCCTGCCATGTTCAGGCAAATGCAAAGCAACAACAATGGAGGTGTCTTCCAATCGAGCGACCCCGTAATGGAGGAATGTAATGAAAATATTGAAGGCCTAAGTCTGTGGGAGATCTACAAAGATAAGAACAACAACACCTTTTATTATAACAACCTCACAAAGCATAGTCAATGGAACAAACCCATACACCCAAATAAGTTGTTCCATTTTAATAACAATGATAAGACAAAGTTGAACGGTCCCAATGGAAGCAATTTGTTCATTTTTCACATACCAAGTGAATGGACCGACTTGGATTTATTTCAGCACTTCTGCTGCTTTGGAAATATAATATCGTCTAAAATTCAGAGAGACAACACGGGGAGGAACTCTGGGTTCGGCTTCGTGAGCTACGATAACACCCTGAGTGCGCAACATGCCATTCAGTTTATGAATGGGTACTTTGTGAATAATAAGTATTTGAAGGTGCAGCTGAAGAAGGGCGAGGCGGCGGAGAAGGCCTAGGAGTTGCGCGGGGCAGAGTGAGTATGATTGTGAGAAGTGAACTGTGATAAGCATGTGTGTAGGTAGGACGAGAGGGAGAGGGAAAGATGCCCATGTTACCTATAGAGGAGAGCTTCCTACCGATGACCAGCAGGAAGATACACCCCACACATGCACACCACGTGAATATGATGCGCGCGCACAGCCGCCGCTACTATGTGTTTGTCTTTATCCATTTCCATGTGTGTTTGCATTTAACTTTTCCCCACTTGCTTGTTGTGCACCCGTGTTGGGCGCAACAGTACACACTGTCACGTGCAGAGGGAACATTTTTTTAATTTACCATGTAAAGTGAGGCCACGAAAGGGGGCAGAATGAGAATGCAATCATTTTAGCTGATCAGGAGTGGCAAACCTTCCACCGCTAAAACAAACCTCGAAGGATCGCTGCACACACATGCGTACATGTACAAGAAGTGCGGGAAAAAAAAAAAAAAAAAGGAACCAAGTGGGCCACCAATGAAAGCACACCCAATTGCACAATTATCCGAATTATAGCACAAATTTATTTTAAAAAATTGCTAAAGTGATTTATTTTAAGCCAAAAAGGAGAAGAAACCATTCGTGTGCCTCCACCTTAACTTCACATTGTGCGTGACATGTGTATATGTACATATATATATGTTTATTTATTATTTATTTTTTTTTTACTTCATCAGATACGTCCCCTTTGTATGCCTTTTACAGCTAATTCGATTTCACGTCCCCGTCTATTTTTGCATAAGCACGCGTGTGTACCCGTGGACGCACTCCATTGGGGCGGATTTGTGCCCCTGACGTGTGCGCAACGGGTTTATAATAACCGTTGTAATGGAAAAACTGGACAACGTACCTTCTTCCTGTTATATATTTAACTCTTGTATCAAGTCGAAGGGATCTTCCCATTAAATCGCTCACCCAGTAATGCTCTGTGCGCCATGCACATTCCCATTCTCGGCAAAGGAATGTACGAGCGGTAAGAATGCCAAACGGGGAGGTCTTCTATAGCAGGACCCTACCAGCTTGGCCCACGTGGGTCCCTACGAGTAGCCTTTCCCCCCATTCGCATTTCATCCGAACGTTCACATGTTCCATGGGAAAGGGAGCATTTAAAAAAAAAATCCCGCACAAATGAATAATCCCCTCTAGTATTTATTTACCTTCGGGAAGTTCACTGCTCTGCTGGTTAACTCCTTAACCACCAGTTGATGCCCCTTGCTGCAGGCACGTGAGAGGAATTTTTCAAATGAAAAACGAAAACAAAGTGTGCAAAGTTAATAAAGTTGTCTCGTGGCCAAAGGTTAGGCGGACCAAAATGGAGATAATCAAATCGGCATGAAGGTGTAGCGTACGGGGGTGTAATTACCCATGCTGGAAAGAGAAAAAAAAATCTTTTCAGTGCTTACCATGTTGGGTAATAAACAAAGGCACGCATGTAAATACATTTAATCAACAAGCGGGAATGCATTTGCTAAGGGGTGTACCTGTGTGTGCTAGATTAACGGAATGGGTTGCAACAGGTAAGCATGACAAACAGGTTTCCCACCGGATGGTCCATAAGGGATATGAGGAAAATAAAAAAAAAATGGAGGCATAACTGGGTGCGAAATGTTGGCATCTAGCATTCGTTCACCCGGTTATGGTTCCCTTCTGGTGGGCCAGCTCAGCGGCTAGCCGAGTGATCATCCCGTGCGTGCAGTGCGCTTTCCTGATTAATTCGGTCCTATTTCGCTACTCCCACGGAAGGGGGAAGGGGTTCATTCGGGTGTGGCTCTTCCTTTTGTATTTGATCTTTTTCGACATTCCCATTATGGTTCACCTCCTTATCATCCTTGCTGTGTTGCTTTGTGTACCCCCCGGGGGGGCTACTCTCCGTCTGTCTTTCCTTATGGGTGGATACGTCCCCACTGCTACCTTTATCATTTGGGGGCTGCGTGGTGGCATTATCATCGTGGGCATCACTTCCTACTGTGCCGCTTCCCTCCACGTTATCCTTCTTCTCGATAAAATCGTACACAATCATATTCGGTTCATTCCTGTTTTGGGGTTTCTTCTTCTGGTTGTTTGGCTCCGTCGTGCTAGCTGCTAATGCACTTGTGGGAGTAGGTGGGGCCTTGAACTCCTTCGCGTCACCCATAAAATTGGGGAGAGGACTATCAGGCGGTTGAGTAACCTCACGATTCAGGCTGTTTACATACCTCCTATACTTAACCGCAGTAACAAAAACGAATGTTAAAAAAATGAAAAAATAAATAATGTACAGTCGGTACTTGTTTAAGAGTTGTTTTTTCTTTATCAAGTGGATCAGATTTTTTGCTTGCTCTAATTTATCCCTAACGAAAGGCATATTGGATAATCCCTTTTTTATGGAGTCCCTCTGTCTGTTGAGGTTTTGCAGAACGTCGTTACTTATGTACTCTGCGTTGGTTAACAGAATTTTTGATTGGTTTATGTAAATGTCTCCTTCTTCGAGAAGGTCTACATCGCTCAGTAGCATCACTCGATCATCATAGCTGTTGTTCATTTCGTTTTTTTCTCTTTCCTTGGCGAGGTAGTTTTCTTTGAGTATATTTAGCTTGCCTTTATACTCGGTTATCTCTCTATGCAAATCGTTGAGATCGCTCTCCTTGTTCCCTATCAGTGAATTTGCCTCCACTTCGAGTTGCATTCTTTGGAACATGTTTTCTGCGCTTCTGATGGCCTTTTCGTAAATATTTAGCAACTTGTGCTTGTCTGAGTTATTGTCCTTGAGGATCTTTTCCGTGTAGGACACCGTCCGGATGTACTCCTGGCAGTTGTTCTTGTAGTCGTTGAACAGTGCGTCCGCCATTGTTGCTAAGGGGGGGGTACACCGGCCGAAACAACTTCTTGAGCGGCACTTCTAAAATGGCAGTCCCTCCGATGAGGCGCTATCCAACTAAGCTACGACTGTACACTTAAGCACGTGATACACTTTTACCCATACACATGCAGATTTTTCCCCTCCCTGATCAGTCACATGTACACGATCGCTCCAACAGTTTTCCTACGGGAAGGGCCAAATGGTTTTACCTTTCCCTAGTCGAATTGAAGCTCGCGTGTGTTGGCACTCGGCTACAGCACCTAAGTAGAGAGAGAATGGACTGCAAAATACCGTTCCAATGGGAGTCATTTTTTTTTTTCCTCTCATTTGATTCATCTCCCAGTTTCTTCATTTTTTTTTTTTTTTTTTTTTCTTCTTTTTTCAAATTTTGCGAAGAGGCGAATTCATCACAAGTGCCCGGTCGGTGCTCATACTGCGCGACGTGAACAGCGGGTGGTGAAAAAAAAAAAAAAAAAAAAAAAAAAAAAACACCATATAGGGTGATATACGCCCAGATAAGGTAAATAACGCCAAGCCAAGGTGTCATCCACTGTGATGAAGAGAAACGCGACTGTTAAGCTCATCTCTTTTCTCCACCCAATGCGCGGCGAAGTGCCCGTTGTAACAATTCCGGCACAATGAAAAGGGAGCAGCGTTTGGGGGCGAATCAGTTGAGAAGAAAAGCGTACAAGGGGGAACACCGTGTTGTGACAGCGTTGACAACGACGACAGGGGCGATAGTGGCGATTCCGTCAGTGGGGTCAAAAGTTGATACAGTCCCTATATAGCTTCACGGGAGAACCTCGCCACTGAAGGAATGGCCACAAGTGGATGCGAAACGATCGTGCGAGACCACCACGCCTGTTCTGTTCCACAGCCTATTCGAATAACGCCATTTTAGGGAAGGTATCCAGCCTCGAAAACGTTTTACCTGTGGAAGCCAATGTATGGAAGTAACCTTTTTAGAAGCACATAAACCTGCAGGTAATTTTGACGGACGCACCGGACAAAAATGCTCGGAAGAGCTACGAAGACGAGTAATCAACTCAAAAATCACTGGGCTGCTACACCAAACGGTGAAGTGGAGTAATAGCGGGGGTACTGTGGCAAAAATAAATAATATATAGTATGTGCAAAAATGGAATTGTACGGAGAGCTCTACGACTGTGATGAATTGCTGGACGAGTACAATGCGGACTGTGGGGATGCAAAACCCCCCTGGGGGGAAGCCCTCCTGGGTGAGGATACCACCGCCCAGTGTGTAGAAGACGAAGCGCACGTGAAAAACATAGAAGTAGATATAAAGAGCAACAAGAAAAATGTGTCGACTCAGTATCTATTCCTTTACATCAATACGTTTAAGCAGAAAAACATCAGAAATGACAAGACCCTCTACGTAGTGAACTTTTATGACATCCACATGAAGAGCGACGATAAGAATGTGCTAGAGACGGAGAAGGACATAATGGAGCATTGCTGGGAGAACGTTTCGAGGGCAGCAAGGAGGGACCACCACGATGGTGATGACGATGGTCACGACGATGCCGTTCAGAGTAGTCACCGTTCGAAGTACTACCTGTTTAAAATTTACGCAACCATTCTGAAGTACTTCCCCTTCAGCTTCAAACTTTGGTACCACTACCTGAAGGACCGCATAGAAATGTTGGGCGGAGTTTACTATGACCAGAAGGAGGAGTATGAGGACGTGAATCGAGTGTTCGAACAGTGCCTCCTATACATGTACCATTTTAAAGCCATCTACATATTGTATATACAGTTTCTCTTCCTCCAAAGGAAGGTGCAAAAGATAAGGCTCATCTTTAACCTTGCCCTACAAAACATCAGTCTGAATCAGCATGAAGACCTCTGGGAGTATCAGCTAAAATATAATAAAAAAATAAAAAGCAAGTTAATCAACTACGAATACATTAAACGGTACGTAACAATCTATCCGGAGAATATTGTTCACCTTTTTAACCACTACGTGAGGTACAAAATGTGTAAACACGCTCTAAATACATTTTTCTACATGATCAGTTGTGATGAGGAGGAAAATCTCCAACTGGGAGAAAAGTCCATATACGATTTGTATAGGGAATTATTTCAGTTGATCAGTTCACGTAAAGTATTAGACAACGACGTGTTGGTAACACTGAGGAAAAACTTCGATACTTTCAAGCGGTATGAAAATGTGACCTCCATTTATACGTTGCTGGCAAATAGCTTCGTGTATGAGGGTCGTTGGAATAAGGCTATGGATGCCTATGAGGAGGGCATCCTAGAATGTTACACGGTGAACGACTTCTCAGTACTTTTTGAGGGGTACATAGAAACGATGAAAATACTAATCGAATTGAAGATGCGCAAGGAAGAGGGAAACGACGTGATAAGTAGTAGCGGGGAGGACACCGATGGAGGTAATCGTGACCAGCTTTCCCCCTCTGGGGACGACTCCGTGGTGGACCTCTACATGGACAAAATAAATTACCTGCTGGACAAGCGCAAGGTGTTCATAGCAGATATCAAACTGAAGAACAACCAGAAGAACGTTTACGTGTGGTTAGGCAAAATAGATGCAGTCGAAACGGCGAATGAAAAGGTGGACCTCTACAACAGGTGCTTAAAGCATTTCGAAGACGGAGATTACGCTGGTCGACTCAGCGACGTCTACATCAGTTACGCATATTTCCACTACAATCGTAACGAGTATGACAAAGCAGTGAATGTATTCAATAGAGCTGTGCGTGATCACAGTTTTAAAACGCTGAATGAGATTGCAAGTGTGTATTGTTCCTGGATAGAGGTGGAGTTACTTGAGGGCAATTCTAAGAAGGCCCTGCGTATAGCCAGATTGGTTATCGATCTGAGTAACAGTGGGGGAGGAGGAAGAAGGAGTCCGATGAAGAAGTACACCGGGCCAAACATACACGAAGGAAGTGAATCCCTCATTGGAAGAAACATACCAATGTTGGGAGATGACCATTTTAGAAGTCTAAACCAGAACTTCAGCCTTTTAAATAACGTAAAGTTAGCTTGCCTCATCCTTGACCTGGAAATAAATTATGGTACCATCGAAACGTCCATAAATCTGTTTGATATGCTGTACCATAAGAAGATCATCACGGTGAAGATGGTCCTCTCATTTGCCAACTACCTGTATGAGAACAAGTACTTCTATGAATGCTTTAAAACATATGAGAAGGCCATTTCCATTTTCCATTACCCTTACCTGTACCCGGTGTACGTACACTACATAAGTAAATATGTGGAGCGTTACAAGGATAAGAATATTTCCTACGTGCGTGAGTTATACAAACAAGCCATTTACGGAGTGGATGAAAAAACATTTATCCCCAAGGAGTTTGCCAAAATTGTGTTCCTTATGTATGCCTCTTTTGAGGAGAACTACGGGTTTCTGAAGAGGTCCCTTTCCATTTATAAGGAGGCCGTTCCCTTCCTCCCCGAGCCGGACAAAGTCAAGTTTTACAAGCTCTTTATTTCGAAGGTGAGGCGTAAATAAATGCGCGACGTGGGTGTCCCCTGTGGGGGTATCACTTCTCTGAAGCAGCCAGCATACATCCTCTTGCCGTGGCGATGTTTACCCCTTACATTCATCCCCAACTTTTTTTCCATTTACTTGCTGTACAGGTCTCCAAATCGTACGGAGTGCACAAGGCGAGGGAGGCTTTCGAAGAGGCCATCCAGACTCTGAAGGACGACGATGTAAGAATGACCCTCCCCCCAATGTGTCTCTTCCCGTTTCACTTCCCTACGCGGATCTTCCAACATACCACCATCCGCCCCTTCCATTTTCCTTTTTCCCCCCCTACAGGCGCGTGAAATATGTCTGTTGTACATCGACATGGAGAACAAGCTGAACGAATACGATCGTGTCCGGGCGCTTTACATCTACACTGCTCAGTTCACCAACCCGTCTGTGCACGTGTCCTTTTATCAGGTAAAGCTCGTCGGAGTAATAATCGCCTTAGCTGACCCGTTGTAGACTGTTTTCTGTTCACCCTTTTCACTTTTCTGTTATTTATGCCCCCCTTTCTGCAGGATTGGCGAGAATTCGAAGCGCTGCACGGGAATGAGCACACCTTCAGGGAAATGATAAGGATCAAGAGGAGCGTCCTCAGCCTGTTCTCGTAAGTTCACGCAAGTGCACTCATGCATATACCTCCCTGCATATCGGTGTGAATTGCACCTGCTGGGACGAGCTGCATTCGCTCCTCCCCCGTTAACACACAACCCATTAACCTGTTCCCCCCCCGTTAACCCCTTCGCAGAAATTCGCGCAGCGCCAGCAAGCCATTGGGCATGTTGGAGGACGATGATGTGGACGGTTTGGAGAATACGAAAAGAAAACTGCAGGAAATGATTGACAATGAGGAGAACGCTCAGAAAAGGGTGAAGGTAGGTTGACCCCTTTGTTATTTTACCTTCACTCCCTTTGAATTTTTCCCCTCCGTGTGGGGACGGTGTATGATAGGGTGGACGCACAATGGGCAACTGCACAGTGCGAGCACATCATTTGAGCGTCTACAGCTGTGTGTACACACTTATTTATGTTTGTATATCCGTTTGACCCTGTGCGTACTGCTTTCTTTTCGTTTGGGGGCGTCCCCGCCAAA
This sequence comes from Plasmodium coatneyi, assembly GCF_001680005.1. NCBI lineage: Eukaryota > Apicomplexa > Aconoidasida > Haemosporida > Plasmodiidae > Plasmodium > Plasmodium coatneyi. Next base: position 824,553 of record NC_033569.1, read on the forward strand.
GAGAGGTTCTCTGCCCATGTGCGCTTCCCAGCGAAAGGGTCAATTGCAAGGGGGTTGAGGGAAGCGCCATTACCGAAAGGTCATGTTGTTTTATTTAATACCCCCCCCCTGCAGTGTTTGTTTTGTGTGTTATATTGTCGTTACGTTTTTTTCTGCCATTTTTTTTTCTACCTTTTTTTTTTTTTTTGCTGAACATTTTCGTGCCGTGGGGTCACCATAAACGCACACCCTTGTCTGTATATCTCTAAATAACCTCTGCAACGTGCAAGGGGATGGCTAGTCCTGTGGAATGTCCAATGTGGACATTTGTGTTGGCTTCTGGAGGAAGGCGCAGAGGATGAATAGCGCTGCTCGCGGGTACCCTGTCAATTGGCTTGCGGGAAATACCCTCTTTTTTGCTGTCTCCTTAATTGTAAAAGCGAAAAAAAAAAAAAAAAAAAAAAAAACGCTGGTGAAGGATCCCTACAGCGCACCATCGCGCGAAATTATTACGTGCCCCCGTGGGATGTATCCAGTTAGAAGGAAGGTTAATGGCGTGGTAGTATGCACTTGGAGAACGGCGCAGTCCTACCACAAGGGGGTTCACTGCACATGCACAACGTTCCAGTGTTCAGGCATGTATGCCCAATAGAATACATGCACATAGTAGGTACACACGTCTACATATATATATGTTGACTTACCTGTGAGAATGCGAACAAAATGGGATTCACCTTCAAATTCTACAAACATAAGCACCTTTTTCGGCTGAAGGAAAATTGGAAGGACATCGGGGCGCATGTTTTGTATTGCTCGAGTGAGGAGGCGGTTAAGCCAGAGGAGAAAAAAAATCTGGGTGAAGATGACGTCCTTGGGAGTGACCCCTGCAGGGGACATGGTGACATAACCTATCCCGAAATTGTAAACACCATTCAGTACTCATCCATTTGTATGTCTGTCTTTAACAAGCAGAACGAAGTAGTAGGCATTGTTTCGCTGGACTATGAGTTGTGTGCAGGTTCTTTTGGAAAAAAAACGCATGAGCGGGTACCCCTGTGTGATATATACCCTGCTATATCATTACACATAAAGGAGCATTCTGTGCTGTCCAGTTTGTCTCCAAATAATTCTCTTATAATAAATTTAGTGATCAGCAAAAATGTGAATTACTTGGAAGATTTATGTTCCTACGTGTTCTATACATTTGAAGACGTTGTTTTCATTTTACTGTTTTTGCAAAAAAATAAAAAAAATAAAAATGACGAATATTTCTCCTGTGAGAAGATGAACAGATGTCTACACATCGATGTGAAGGAGCACTTAAAAATGGACAACCTTCCATATGATAGGATTGTTCTTTTTTGTCGATACTCTTACACTAATAAAATATATTTACGACCGACGTGCAGCTCGGATGTGTACGATCTGCATGAACTGCTCAGAAAATATTCGCAACAAAATGGACGAGAAGAAAATCATTACCTCATTTACAATCTCATTGAGAGAAAAACTGAGGAGGACATCCTGCTATCCATACTGAATAATAAGAAAAAAATCATTGGATTTGTTTGGCTAAAGAAAAACATAGACGTCAATGTCCTCGTCCGTTTGTATAACTTGAAGGCCTACAACTATCTGCTGCGTAGGGAATTCTTTCAGGACATTGCCCCATCATTGGTATGTTTCTTCGAATGGACCAACCTCCTCTGCTTTTGCTAAGAAGAAGAGGCAATCAACCAGCAGGAATTCACCCAATTGAGAAATATTACCTTAACGGGGAAAGCACATTAGCCATATGCATACCTCTGCTTACTAATCAACATCTATACTGTTTCACCTTTTCCGACGTGGCAGGTTCCTTTCTCCGGAGGGACGAAAAATCTGAACAAGAAGAAAAAAAAATACCTGTTCATCCAATTTAAGCAATTCATTTTGAGCCAAATCAGCGTTGAGTGCGAGGAGGACCTGGACAAGAAGCACGAAATAAATGCGGACGTTATTTATGGCTACCTACGCGAACATTTAATGGATGATGTGGAGGAGTACGCCGCATATTTTGCGAAGAAGGATTTAGACACACGGGTGATCCTGCGGAACATCTACAACAAGGTGTGTCCTTCACATGGGAGGAGGGTGGCGACACACCAGTTGTGCGTGCCATCCTCAAAGATTTACTCTCCTATCCCCATTTCCTTTACAAAGGGCGCTCAAAAGGAGAAGCTCTCTGAAAGACTGTCTTTTTCCTCTTTTCCCCCCCAACACAGCTGCAGTACGACTATGAAAACTGCGCACAAAATCAGAACAACGGACGCGTCAACTTTGCACTAATGAACAAGCTGATCAACTTGTGTGCCCACATAAGCTACTCCGACGTAATGCGAACAATTTCGTGGCCAATACCATTTTTCCAGCATCCTCTTCATGCGAAAGTGCCAGGGGATGCCCTCTCCACCTCAATTATACCTCTCCCCTTCAACGCAGATCGCCCAAATCAGCGCCAAATTTCAAAGCCATTTCGATAAGGTTGAGATGCTCTACTACAACTTTAACACAGACAAGACTTACAAAAAGATATACGACAAAGTATGGAGGAAGAAAGCGGGAATAAAGACTGATGAGGGGGGAGAACACGGTACGGATGGGGAAAGAACAAAAGTGCAACCAGTTTGGCGTATCCTTGCGTCCACCCCTGTTCCTGTGCACCCATTTATTTATCCCCTCTCCACAACCCAACAGATGCAAAAAAAATCAACATCATAAAGTTGAACTGTGACAATAGCGGCACGGGCAAGTCGGGGAAGAGCTCCAAGGAGGTGGTGAACCTGTCCTACTTTGACATATTCCTCCTTCTGCAGAATATTTACCCCGAGATTTTCAAAAAGGTAGGCACGAGGATCGTGCACGGAGAAACTTCGTCACTGGATTAACAGAAAAAGCAGCACACATGGCACCTTCCTACGCGTGGACTTCCGCCCAATATTTATAGTCGCTTCATAACCAACTGTAATATGCCTTCCCATCTTAGAACGAAATCATCCTGCTGTTTCTTTTCCTCGACTTGTACGAGTTGATCACCGTGGAAGAGTCGACCCCGTTTGACTGTGTCTCATTCAAGGTGAGTGATTCACCATTTTTTCTCTTCCCTTTGCGGTTATATATGTGTCCCCCCTTTGGAAGTATGTGCATTTCATCACCCAGGTCTATTCACCTTTTGTTTTTCTCCCCTGTGTATGTGTCCCCTTCGCAGCTCTACCTGGACGAACTGGTGGACATTAAGAAAAACTACTTCATCTGTAAATACAAGCACATCGACTGGCTGAGCAGTTTGGGTGACAAAGACAAAAATGCCTTTTCGTTAAACTTGTTCATTCTGAATGAGAAGGTAGGTCATAGAGCGACAGGAAATGGGAAGTCAAACGAGCACACACCCATGTGTGCAATTACACATGTACTGTTAACTGCCCCATTGCCCACGCGTAGTACCACCATCACTGCAAAGACGTGCTGCTCAAGATCGAAAAGTACTACGACGAAGTGGACTATGTTGTGGCCACGAACAACGAGCGAGGGAGAATCCCACTCATCCTGAATTACTTCAATCGCGTGAAGAAGAAAAAAAAGACAAACACTTTGGAGTCCTTGTATGTGCTGAATAAGTACACTCTTTTCCTTCCTCCATGCACGGACTATATGAGGATGACCGATATAGAGGACGTGCAGAAGCTGCTGGAAGCCGTGGAGGACAAGGAGAAGGAGCCCATTAATATGGCTATTTTGTCTTTAAAGGAGTTCCACAGACGGGGCGTTGGCCAGGGGGAGGAGGCCCCCTCAGGTTAGACACAGCGCACCAAAACGGAGCGGCATCAAAACGGTGGAAAATATTCATGCATGCAGCGCTAACGTGTACCCACTTTGCTTCTCCCCTCTGCAGAGCTCAAGTTCTACCGCTCCCAAAACTACTACATCTTCGTCACGAGGTGCGGAGGCAAAGCCATAAACGTGACCGCCGGACGCATCCTGAACAACATCGACTTTTACTATAAGCTGAAAGCCTTCGATTTTAAGGACGTCATTTTGAGGAACGAGAACCGGGAAGAGAAGCACTTCCTGCTCTCCTTCTTTTTGTCCATAATTATTTTCAAGTTTTACGACAAGCGTATTGTTCATAACATTTTGGGGTGAGCGGCATTTCCACCTTTGCGTGATGCACTTTGCGTGAATTTCTTTCTGTGACCCCCCTTGCACACGCTCCTTTCGTTTGTTTAACTTCCCTTGCCCCCTTAGAATGACGAAGGCCTGCTCATGCCAGATCGCCGTGGGAGACAACACCTACAGCGACGTCTACAAGCACTTCAAGTTTTTGTTTACGAAGGATAACAGCGTGAGCGTGTTTAAGAAGGAGCCCCCCATGGGTGTAGAGACAACACATAATTATAACCATGTGGGTAGCCAAAGACCGAAGAACGAAATGAATGAAAGGTTTTACCTCGTGATGACAAAACAAATGTGTCTGAAAAAATTTACAAACATCGACCACAATATTGTCTTTTGGGGAATCAATGACGTGTGCCTAAGTGTGATATACAAACTGATGACAAACAACGAATACTTTTTTAACAACATAATTATAGTCAGTCCTTACAGGAATAAATTTCTCGAGGGAACCACTACCGGAGCAGTTGGGCAAGACGACTATAACTGCAATAGCATCAAAAACTGGAGTTTGGAAAATGTAGAAATGTACAGAAAGCTAGCAAACTTAATGATCAAGCAAAGAGTGAGAATAATTCACGACAATATTTTCAGCATCGATAGAGAGAATAAAAGGATTGAGCTAAACAACAGTGAATTTATTTTTTACGATTATCTGTTTATTTGTTTTGACAAGGAGGATATTAGCACTTACTCGTTCCAACTGAACAGCTATGAAATGGGGAAGAAAAAGAACTTCAATTTTATCGAGAGGAATAAGAGCTCCGCTTGTCCTAATGAGCGATTCGACTTTCTGACCAAGGCGAAGGATTACGAGAAGTTTGAGGCGAGTGAATGGTCTGCAAAGGAGCGATCCGTTGAGAGGGGAACACCTAGAAGGGGGAAATATCGCCTAAACAGGGTGAAGAGGCACCACGTGGGCAGTCCAAAAATGCAGGGCGGAAAGGACGCCGTAAGCAATATGCAACATCCCGAGGGGGAGGACCCCTCTAGCAGCTCCGACTCCAGCGAGGGGGACGTCACAGGGGTGGCCTCTAAAGGAATGTTGCATGGTGGAACGCAGCATGACCAGAGGGGTGAACACATCGGGGGAAAGAATCCAAAAGAAGAATCAGGCAAAACAAACGACGAGGAGGAATACCACTCTGATTACTCAACGCTATCGTCCAGTTGCATACAAACAAGTGAAGCGAGTCTGTCAGAAGGGGAAACTCAGGGTGGTGGCGCCCTCCAAATGGCCAACACGAATGATGATGCGTCTGATCAGCAGGGTGGTAACACCACGATAAGGGCACACCCCATTGACGGCGCGTTAAGCAAAGCTGCGGGAAGTAAAGGAGAATTGTTGAGGGAAGGGGTTTCAGCGGGGGTAGTTCCTCCTTCCCATCCGGGTGAAGGTAAAAAAAGGGGGTCAAAAATGGTGGGCAAAGTGGACAACTCGGGTGAGATGCGAACGACACAGATGGTGAAGACTGCGTCGCGTCCCTCCACGGAGAGGAAAAACGTGGAAGGGCTGTTCAGCATCAGCGACCCCTTCTTGGACAAATACTTCGACAAAAACAGCACCTACATGACGGTAGTGAAAAACTGCGTTAGTTACATCGTCATCTATAGCGATAACATGGACATCCTCACGGTAGTTAATTTTTTCCTAAAAAATGGAGTGAAGTCTTACAAGCTTTTAATTATATCACCACACACATGTACCAAGTGCAGTGAAAAAAATACAAAAAATAATTTAAGGGAAAAAATATCTAAACATAGACTCTACTACGAGCACAAAAAACAGCTGAAGGAAAATTACATAATATCTGATGATTCACTTAGGAAATATAGTTATCACAAGAATTGCGTACCTGACAATGTTAAGCAGGTCCTAAACAAAGTTTTTCTCCTTTTTCATTTTCTAAAAATCAGAATAATCCAGGGAGAGATTATTGCCATTAAGAAGAGCAAACAGAACCGCCTGAAACATGTTGTCGTTCGCTTTTGCAAGCATGCGAAGGTTGACCCAACTTTGGTGTCTGCTCAGAAGTTTCTTTTTAAAAACACCGTGTTGATTCCCTGCAGGGTTCTGCTCTGCTCCTATGTGTTCAACATCAGCAACCATCTACACTATGTGCTGAACAAGGCCTCCATCGTCTACAACGACCGCATCTGTGTGAACCACAAATTTCAAGTACGTCCCACATCGTACAGCAGATTAACATCCTTTTTTGCCAGTAAGTGGATCATACTGATGTCTATCCCTTCCTTCCTTTTTTCTCCACCCCACTCAGACGAATGACAAATTCATCTTCAGCGCCGGAGAGCTGTGTGCATTTTCGAGTAAATACCGAATAGGCAAAGAGAACATCCTAAACCATGAGCAGTACAATGGTAGCGAAATTGGCAAGCTCGTAAGCAAAAGGTTTTTAAGTATTATCACCGAAAATGTTAATATGCCCTGCGATTTTTCGGGTTCTAAGAAGAGCGTCAAGAACACGCAGCAAGAGGCGAACAAATCCTCCACTGGGGAGAACACAAATGGAGGGAATGGCCAACGTGATGACGCAGAGAACCCCGTGGATCTGTACAGAACGCTGAAGGTTTTCGAGAAGCCCATCATCCATTTCAGCTGCCTCCCCTGCGATTTTTACTTCTATCATTTCCAAGCGCCCACAGGGGATCTCTGCAAGTTCCACGACCCATGCGCCGCGGGGAAAGGCAGCACCTGCAATGTAGACAAAACTGGTGGAGTAGGCAGTACCGGCAGAGTAAACGCCACGGGAAACAACATAACTGAAAGGATGAACTCAACAAATGTGTATAAGGAAGCCTTCCTTACGGATACCCTAAAGATATGTGTGCGCAAGGACATGCAGCTAAGCGAGCGCTTCAAAGTGAGGCACTTCGAGGTTGCCAGTAATATCAGCACGGAGGGTTACTATTGCAGAGTCACGACGAATTCATTGAACCGGATAAACTCTTTCACATACTTGGGTAGGATTCCCTGTAACCTTGCGTAGTGGCGCCATGATGAGGGTGCCACTTGTTGCCCGTGTAGTGGTGTGAACCGGTGCGAAGAAACACCTCACCCCTTTGCCGCTCCCCCCTGACAGGCCGCCAGAAACTGAACTTCCACAACCTGCACAAGCTGTGTAACATGTCCATCAACTACTTCTACACGATTCTTAAAAATATAAGGAGCTACCCACACTACGATATTTTAACCCTGCTGAGTGAGGAGAGGGAGAAGTCCATTTTTCACTACAAGTAGGGCGCGACCTACGCATCATTGGATCAGTCATTTTGATGCGTCGTAAGGAAGCACCTGGGAGGATGCTTCTCACGTGAAGGCAAGATGGCATTACCACCTCCTTCTGTACCTCCCTCCGCACCGATCACAGGTTCCAAATGTTTAGGGAAAAGCTCAAGACGAAGTTAATGCATCTGCCTTTGGTGAAGGAGTCCATCCACGAACATCTACAGGTATGATCACGTCATTTCGCATGAGGGCTCCGTCCTCGAGGCACATAAACGGCTTCGTTGCACATGTCACCACTACACCCACGGCAGGGCGTCAACAACGCGGAGTCCTTCCGGAAGTACGTGCGGGATCAGCTGTTCCTAGAAGATGGCCCCATGACGGAAATCATCAAGGAGAAGGTGGAGACGCACCTGATTGAATACATAAAAGAAAATCACGAATTGCTCAACGGGTACTACTTGCCTTGCTGAAAAGGTTCGCAAGGGCTGCGTGATTTTGCGCGCAGTTGCCCCCGCTTCCATTGAATACTCCCCTTCGAAGTTGTATATAGGCGCGTTCACCAGATTGTGCGTGTGCCAACGAACGTGTTCGGAAGTGCAATCAGGGGGATGAACTATTACGGGAGATTAGTAACGTCCCCTCCAGCGTAAGGCACACCTTGCTCCTCACGTAGATGTAACTAGCCTTAAACTTTAATTGAAATATGGGTAAGTTTGGTTCCCTTTTGAGGGATAAAAAGAGTGAGGAAAGGATCGTCACGTGGCGACGTGCCAACATGGCGAAGTGGGTGCTATGCATAACTTGTGGGAGGTAAAGACGCACACACGGATGCATGCATGTAAGGACGTGTGGTCCGACTACGTGCCAAACGGTCAGGAGCACAATATTAGCACTCGCTACGGCTATCACGGTCACGGCCACCCGTACAGGAACGGTCCTCACTTAGCTGAAATATAGCTAGCCATCCGCGCTAGCGCTATTGGCAGTACCTCCAGCATCAGCATCAGCACCACCGCTTGTTACCATCTCACGAAACCTGCTTGGCCATTTCCACCGCCTTGGACTTCACTTCCTCCAGGTCGCCCACCATATAGAAGGCCATTTCGGGGAGGTCGTCACAGTTTCCCTTGAGCAGCTCGGAAAATCCCTTGATGGTATCTTCCAATTCGACAAACCTACCCGGTTTACCAGTAAACACTTCAGCCACGGCAAACGGTTGGGACAGGAATCTCTGCACCTTCCTAGCCCTGGCGACTGTTAGTTTATCCTGTTCAGACAGCTCGTCTATTCCTAAAATGGCAATGATATCCTGTAATGACTTATAATCCTGTAAAATCTGTTGTACATTTCTGGCTACTTCGTACTGCTCTGCACCGACAATATCAGGTGTTAACATACGGGAGGTGGAATCCAAAGGGTCGACAGCAGGGTAAATACCTAACTCAGCAATAGACCTAGACAGCACAGTTGTTGCGTCAAGGTGAGAAAAGGTCGTTGCAGGTGCAGGGTCTGTCAGATCATCTGCAGGTACATAAACCGCCTGAACAGATGTAATGGAGCCATTTTTCGTGGTGGTAATTCTCTCCTGTAGAGCTCCCAAATCGGTGGATAGAGTGGGTTGGTATCCAACTGCTGAAGGTATACGTCCTAACAGAGCAGATACTTCGGACCCTGCCTGAGTAAACCTATATATATTATCTACAAAGAGTAACACATCCTGGTTTTCTTCATCTCTAAAGTATTCTGCCACAGTTAAACCGGTTAGGGCAACTCTTGCACGAGCTCCTGGAGGTTCATTCATCTGGCCATATACCAAAGCCGCCTTTGACCCATTAAAATCGTATTCTCCATTTCCAATTTTTTTTTTTTTAATAACTCCAGTAGTTATCATTTCATGGTACAAATCGTTCCCTTCTCTTGTCCTTTCCCCAACCCCAGCAAAGACGGAATATCCACCATGCTTCTTCGCTACGTTATTAATTAACTCCATGATTAGAACAGTTTTTCCCACCCCTGCTCCGCCGAAGAGACCTATTTTACCTCCCTTAGCGTATGGTGCGATTAGGTCGACCACCTTAATGCCTGTAATTAGGAGAGCAGGTTCTGTACTCTGGTCTGTGAATAATGGTGGCTCCCTATGAATGGGTAAAGTTTTCTTACACTTTATGTCTCCACATTCATCTATTGGTTCTCCAATGACGTTCATAATTCTTCCGAGAGTTTCTTTCCCTACCGGTACTGATATTGGCTTACCACTATCTAGAACCTTTTGTCCTCTGACTAACCCATCCGTTGCATCCATGGCGATGGTCCTCACTACCTTGTTTCCTAAATGTTGTGCGACCTCTAGAATTATTTTTTTATCGTCTAGATCTGCTTCCAGTGCGTTTAGAATGGAGGGAGGGATATCCTCAAATTCGACATCCACCACGGCTCCTATGACTTGCGATATTTTTCCCATCTTGGTGCTACTTCCCTTTTCGTCTCGTTTACTTGCGGCGGTAGCATCTGTACCTTTCATCCCCGTGGAAGGATTCTTCTTAAGGTTGGCGCTTTCGCTGCTGGAGAAGTGTCTACATAGGGGGGTGCCGTTCACTGTGCAATCCGTTTTGGTGCTAACTTTTCCGCCCGTTTTACCCCAAAATTGGTTACCCAACTTGGAATACCGCCTCAGCGGCGCGTTCCGCATCCACCTGAACCGGTGCATCGTGTGGTTACTTCAATGGCCCAAGGATAGGTATGCAGAGATACGGTGATGAGCTTCCTCGTAAAATTTTGTTCTAGGATGAGTCAACTTGGCCCAGTTCCACTTCTTTCCCTCTTTCTCTAACCTTCGTGCGACACCTCCCGTTTCGCCGCGCACCCAAGCCAGTTTCTCACCTTTTCGTAAATCCCCCAGGGGAATGGCCACTAACCCAATTCGAAAAAAAAAAAAAAAAAGGGAACAACTCTTCCACGCGCTTTGTGTGATATGCCCACGAGAGTACACTCTCAAAGCGGCCAAAATAATCTCTGCGGATAAGCCCCAGGGCTTCCACTACATATATGCGTATGCAAGTATTCCCAGTGAATGTACTAGCGAACGAGTGAAGTCAATGCACACATTCGCTAATCATCCGAATACAACTACGCGTGGCTTTTTTTTTTTTTTCTCACAAATAGAGTGTACTTAAAAGGTATCCTTGGTTCGTTAATGCCGTTCTGGTTCTTCCTCGAAGGATACTTTTTTCGTTCGAAAAAAAAAAAAATTCCCTCCAAAATTGGATGAACGGAAGAGAATCTTGCGACGTCAATTTATGATACCCCTTCGCGTGACAATCCGCACTCCCTTCCGTGTGATCCCTCTTTTTTAAAATTGCGCGCCTACCCCCTTCCACATTGGGTTCGCATTTCCTAACCGTTCCGACTTAATTTTTTTTCACCCCAAATGGTAAAAAAAAAATGGCGGGCTGATTTGGCCTGAACTTGCGGTCGGGTCAACGCGTACGTAGGCCCGGTGCGCTAGTACGGCACACACGTGAGCATACACCACCGTTGGTGCATCGTTACGTTCAAGCGTATATCCAAACGCGCAGCCACAATTAGAGAATATTCGCAAATTGGTAAATTCCCCAGTAGGTACAGCCCTCCGTTTTTGCATCCCTCCCATTGTTGCCTTTTTCCCCCTCGGGAGCTACGGCCCGCAAAATAACCCGCGCAGTTGCCGCTCCGATCACCTGAAGCGGTTTAATTGTGAAACGCTTAACCACGTGGGGAAAAGATGCCGACGTTGGAAGGGACTCCCCCTCCACAGAGTTTTTCACCTTTGTGATATTTACTTTTGACTCATGTGTTTGGAAGTGAGCGTCCCTTTGCGCATTCGAGGTCTACCCCTTTATGGGGGTAGTCCAGGGAGGGGTAAAAAAAAAAATAATAAAATAAATAAATAGAATAAAATGAATGAAAAGCAAACGGCGAAACAACCATGTCCACGTTTGCTGGGGCATACACCTATGGTCGACTCGCCGTCGGATGGGGACCTAATAACAACATGATCCCCACAACCCCTAGCTCAATCAGGGGAAGGGCAAAGCACCAGCCCAGGTGACAACCTCCTGCTTCAACTTCTGCAGATCAGCACTGTTAGGCAAGCCTTTCTTAAAGTCGACCAGTTTTTTCCCATACTGCTCCTGCAAGTCTACAGTTATTTTGATGGCCTTTTCCAAAATATCTGCGATGAAGTCCATGTCCTTTTCCTTTGCGCCTCTGGTAGTCATGGCAGGGGTGCCAATTCGCACCCCGCTAGGAGAGACGCAGTCCACGTCCGACGGAATGGTATTCTTATTCAGTGCCACGTTAATAGCGTTACACGTTTCCTGCAGTTTGGATCCAGTAATACCAAACTTCCTCAGGTCTACAACAATGAGGTGATTATCCGTTCCGTTGGTGACTAAGTCTATATTCTTACTAAGTAAAGATTTAGCTAGTGCTTTACTGTTTAGTAGAACCTGTTGTGTGTATTCCTTAAATTCGGCTGACTTCACCTCCTTCAGTTGACACGCAACAGCTGCAATTTTATTGTTGTGGGGTCCTCCCTGGAAGCTCGGAAACACTGCACTATTTATTTTTTGATCAATTCCTGGATTTCTTTTTTTATTGAAAAATACCAATGCACTTCTGGGTCCTCTTAATATTTTATGTGTCGTTGTGGTAACTACGTCGGCATACAAAAAAGGGTTGTTCAGAATGCTGCATGCAACAAAACTTGATATGTGCGAAATATCAGCGAATAAATATGCACCCACTTCATCACAGATTTGTCTAAACTTCTCATATTCTATGTCTCTAGGGTAGCTGGTGTATCCACAGATGATCACCTTCGGTTTGAAGGACAAGGCCATCTCACGCACTGCATCTAAGTCCACATATCCTTGGTCGTTACATTTGTAGAGCTTTGACTCAAACATATCCGACGTGATGGATACTTTTTTTTTTTCATCGAAAAATCCATGTGTTAAATGTCCTCCTGAGCATAGATGCATCCCCATTATTTTTCCCTTTACTCCTACCAAAGCGTACAGAGCTTGCACATTAGCAGCGGATCCGGAAAGCGGTTGCACGTTCACTCCCCATTCTTCCTCACTTACATTGAAGGCTTCCAATGCCCTCTTCTGGCAGAGCTCCTCAATTTTGTCTATGTAGTCGTTCCCTCCGTAGTACCTCTTCTTGGGGTAACCCTCCGAGTACTTGTTGCTGACTCGGTTCCCGAGGCACTCACGCACGGCGTGATTAGTCAGATTCTGCGGTGAGCAAGTAGTAAAGAAGTGGTGCAAAAAATTACGTTTCAGCTGAACGACACAGCACGTCTACACGGGAGGTCATCCCTGCCGGCGTTAGCGGAAGACCTACCTCAGATGCTATCAAATTTATGGTCTCCTTTTGTCTCTTCTCTTCGTCCGCCAAAATGTCGTACAGCTCCTTGTCGATTTGTTGCAGCGGCTCGTTGTTAAACTGAGAGGGGGGAAAGTTCGTGCGTGTGTTGCGCTGCCACGGAGCAGAGAGCACGAAACGAAACGGATAAAAGGATAAAAAGAGAAAACATTTTTTGGGGGGTTATTACCATTTTGCTGCGATGTTCGAATTAAAGAAGGATGGGCTCAACTTTATTTGTTTGGATGGGGAGAGAGTCACTACTGTTGGGGGGTATAACCACTGGCACGTATGTGTGCACGTTTTTTTTCTTTTCCCTGAGTGTGTTTTACAGTTGTCACAATGAATGAATGAACACAAAGACTGGTGGGTGCGATTGCACATTATCATTTCTCAGATTGTACCTTTTGTCAGTAAAAAAAAAAAAAAAAAGAAAGGGAACTAAACGGTAGCTAATAACCTTAACGTGATGCACTAAAATTGCTTTTCCATCCAAGTGTGCGCATTGGAGAGCTAACACATTTGATCCCCTGCCCCGCAAACGTGTGCAATATGCAAGCCGCATTAGTGGAGAGAAAGAAATGGCTACCTCTGCACAGGCTTGTATGTATTCCTTCATGAATCCCAAATGGGCTTTTTACGTGGTGAGCCAAACGTGTATTTGTGTGCCCAACAAAGTGGAGCCGCATACCCCCCACATGGTGTTCCGACAGCGTTGGTGATGATGATGTGATGATGGGCGTATGTGAAAAAAAAAAAAAAAAAGGTGCTCCTCCCTTTGGCTTTTCACATGGAGGTGCCAAACAGGAATAACGCAGCCCCTTCACTATCCCTCTTTGGTGTGCTATGGGCTCAATTTTTATAGGCAAATGGATGCGGAGGTCCAGTTCCCTCGGACGGGGAAAGCGGTTTCGTGACATAAAAAAGGGAGCACACGGAAGGGGGTGTAGAAGTACGTCTGAAGGTATGCGTGGGCGAATGTGCCTGTGCAGTTATACGAACGAACGTGATACCCCTGGGGGAAGGACACAAATTCAAACAAGAAAATGATATGCACATCGGGGTGGCAAAGCTGCCTGGTCCGTTTTGTGCAACAAAAAAAGGAGCAAAAAAAACACGCATGGAAGGGTTTTACTGGGACATGCAAACAATGGTAGAAAAAAACAAACAGGTGTTATTCTATGCATGCTCATGCGCATGTGACTGCCCCCTAGGTGGCGTTCCTTGGGGGAGATTTCGGCCGCAGGTTTTCAATCTCCGTGGTGGTGCCCATGTACTTGCCACCCACATAGGAAGTGGCCTCGGGCCAAGCGATGTCCCCCTCGAACCACCCAGTGTACTCCTCCTTATTGAACAGAGTGGTACCCAAATTCTTGCCCAAAGTCAGCCACCCGTTGCGGATATTCCTATTAGTACCAAAAAGTTCAATCTTTCTCCTCCCCAGACAAAATTTTTCAATAATTTTATACAGTTCCTCCGGCTTATTATTGTTGTAAATATTTTCATCCGTTTCCTCTGCTATAATAACATCCGTGTCCAGGTTGGCGTGAATAAAATGGATGTCTAAAGAACGCCTAACAGCTCCCTTAATACCAACGAGGCAATGTTCTGTGGTTCTCTGAAGGTATGAGTTTTCATTGTTTATTTCGTTCAGGTATTTTCTTTTTTTATTCGTTTCGTTTATATTTGTTTTCAACCAACATATGTCTTCACATCTACGGTAGCCCCATTTGCTCAACAAAATTCGAGCGTCCTCTAGATGCGTGATTCCACACCAAATAAAAAGAAACGAAGGAACATCTGCTATTTTTTCAATTTCTAAGCTGGCCAAATCATCAACCGACCAGTACTTATCCTTGTCATTATTTATGTCTCCATTTAAGTCGTAGTTTTCTATGTGCATGCTGTTCAGTAAGTCTAGGTTGTGAATTTTCCTCTCGTAGTATTCTTTCCAAGGTGGGTCAATAAGGATGACGTCAAATTTGGTACCTAACGTTCCCAAGTCGAATGTTCTTAAGTCACAATTTATGTACCTTGCTGGGGTGGACCTCTTCTTTATAATAACATTTTTCAATTCTAGTAGTTGCTTCAGCTTAGGGTATTTATCGAACCTCTTGTTTTCGTCGCTGTCTCTAATAAAATTCTGTGGCCTTTCTCCTGTGTTTACAAAGTTTTGGTTGTAGTCGTTTTGGAGTCGTTCCCTTCCGTCCACGTTTATGTTGCAGGTCACCAGGTTGCCTTTTGCTTCGTTTTTCTGGTCCCCTTTTGTGGCTCCTCTGTTGGGAAGGTCACCTTGGTACACTTCTCCAGGGTATCCCTCCCCGGGGTATCCATCCAACGGGTATCCGTCCCCTGGGTATATTTCCCCCGGATATGCTTCCCCCGGGTATGCCTCCCCCTGGAACATATGCCCACCGCTCAGACCGTACGGCGGAGGTATGGGCCTACCATACGGGGGAGGGGGACCTCTGAAATTTCCTAGAAAAATTCCATCGTCTTTTTTTACATCTCTATGGAAATTATCTACACTGTTTAACCCAGGTGTTATGTCAAGCATCATGGGGTTGTTCTTCTCACCTCCATGCGGGGGATGCATCATCTGATTTTTTCTCTGCATTTGAAAGCTGTTCCCTCCTACAACGATGCTATTTGGGCCCGTTGGGCAGGGGGGGAAATTGTTCATTCTCCCACTTGGGGGGGGCATCGGCTGGGGAGGAGGGTTCATCCCCATGTGGTGGTACTTGCTTCCACCTGGGTTGACATATATATTGGCGTTCTTGCTTTTTAAATTGTTGTGGAGTGGAAATATGCTTGGTCCCCCCTCCTTCATGATGCAGCTGCTGTCTGGTGGCGTAACTGGCGGTGCAACTGGGGGTGGTGTTGCTGGGGGGGCTACTGGAGGTGCTACTGGTGGTCGGATCGGCGGTGCGATTGGAGGTGGGGCCGGTGGTGCTGCAGGTGGAGCAACTGGCGGAGCAGCTGGTGGAGGGGGACTTATAGCGTTGCTGTTCGGGTAACTCGGTAATGGTGGCACCTTCGGAGGGTTGAAGTTTTTGTTCATGAAGAGGATGCCACTCGGAGGGGGAATTCCAGACGGTGGAGGTATGCCACTTGGTGGGGGTATACCACTTGGCGGAGGTATGCCACTCGGAGGAGGAATCCCACTTGGGGGGGTAGGCCCTACGCCCGCATAACCCCCAGGCGTGAAGCCGCAATTTTTGCTTGGCGCGCCGGGAATTTTGCCACCGCTGCTGCCGTAGTTCATGCCCCCCTTGGGGAAGTTCTTCTTGCTATTATACGGGGGGGTGGCTTTTAAAGTTGGGTTCAAATTGGAGTTCCCCCCCCCTGCAGGTCCTACTCCTCCCTTGTTGTTATTAGCTCTTCCGTTATGGAAATTTCCCTGGTTGTTCATTGGCTTGCTGTAAAATGATAGGCGTTACCACTGGGGTGTAAATTGTAAATAGTGTTCCTTCTTGGACGTACAGACTTCACGTGTCGGTAGGTGAACCCAAGCGCAGCTATACGAGGACCTGCTACATGGAGGAACATTAATTTCGAATGTTACATTAGCTGGGTGGGAAAAAAAAATACTTCCCACATGTTTAAGTACAAATGGGGGGAAGGAGAGACTCCTTCTTATCTGACTTAGGGGGAAAAAAATCTACCAACAGTTTAAAAGGAACAAACACGAATTCGTCTTCGCCCTTACCTTCCCGTATTTCCCTCTTTGCTTAACAGTTTGTGATATTTTTTTTATCCACTGTGGTGGATCCCAGCGCAATATCCCTTGACGGAGGAGCGAACTTGCTACTTTTTGGGCCCTACACTTTTGCGCAAAAAAAAAAAAAAAAAAAAAAAAAAAATGAACAGATGGATGAAGGAAAAATGAAGAAACGAAATAACCTACCGTGTTGTGGTGAGAGAAAAAAAAAATTGCTTAATGCTCTATTGCCACATTTATACATTAAGGGTATAAAAAAAAGAAAAAGCAGAAAACTAGAGTGGCGATGCTTCACAAATGGGAAAGTTGTCCCATGGGATATGTTTCCCTTGAGAAAAGTTCAACCACATGAGTGATTGTTTTCTCTTTGCAGAACGTGAGAAACACCCACAATGAGAATATCGCTCCCGTTTGGATAGGAAGCACCGTTCGGTATGCACAGCTTTGTCAGTGAAAAAAAAAAAACAACAGAAAAAAAATGATTAGCTATGTGGGTAGTTCTGCTTCATGTGCCTACACAGGTGTAGCAACAGAGGGTGGGAGAGGAGAAAAGAAAAATTGTTGAATTTTTTTCACCTCATCTGTGAGCATTGGAAGAGGGAGATAGACTTGTTAAACGTGGGGATTCGTCCCGTCTATATCTACCTGTGTTTGTTGTCTGTAATTGTGGGGGGTGTATAGTAGTTGCTCATGATAATGCCCATGGCATAGTGAGGCGCTGCACCGAGTGGAAGGGAGATACCGTGTTACTCCACAGGCGAGGAAGCAAAAATGGGATAAGACCTACCATTATGCAGTTCTATCGTAAATGTCCTGAACTTGCAAGCCGAGTGGGGATGTCCCCTAAGAGTGAACGGCCCACACGAACATAAAATAGTGTAGCAATACAAGCACGCTGATATCCACTGAGGAGTGAGCGCGAAAGAGGGCTCCTTGTTGGCCGCACCGTTTGTTTCGCACCATGTTGAGGAGGGTGCTAAGCCTGAAGGCTACCCAACTCGCGGTGCGCACGCAGCGCTTTTTCTCACACGGGTTGATAAATCTGGGTATCCTTGCACACATCGATGCGGGGAAGACGACCATATCGGAGGACATCCTATACAACGCCAACGAAATAAAGGTGAAGGGGAGTATCCACGACCAGAACACGCAGCTGGATTTTTTAAGGCAAGAGAGAGAAAGGGGAATAACAATCAAGACTGCCTACTCATGCTTCAAATGGAATAATGTAAAGGTAAACTTAATAGATACCCCAGGACATGTGGACTTCAGCAACGAAACGTTCCTCTCATTATGCGTCTCAGATAAGTGTGTCATCGTGGTGGATGCCAAGGAGGGAATTCAAATTCAAACCTTCCACCTCTTCCACTACATAAAGGAAAATCTCCCCATTTTTTTTTTTTTAAATAAAATGGACATACACGAAACGGATCTAAATTACAACATTGAAAATTTAAAAAAGACTTTGAGTAGGAAGAGTGTCCTTGTGACTTATCCTTTGTATGAGAATAAGGTCTTGAAGTTTATTCTGGACCTGCCTTCCATGTCGCTTTATTGGTATCCACAGGGGAGATATGGGCAGAAATTCACTTACAACAGGATTGATTTCGCCTCAGTTTTGCAACACCTTGACTGCAATGTTGTGAGGAGTCATTTTGCCGCCATAGGGGTGAGTCAAGCTACCTCAACTGCTGCTGAGGAGATCACCACGGAGCGCCTCCTAAAAGTGCTATCTAGAGAGACTATTCATCACATTTTACAGAAAAGGGAGGAGCTCGTGGAGGCGCTCTGTGATTTGGAGCCCGACCTGGAGCGCAAGTACGTAAACAATGTCTGCATAGAATACAGCGAGGTGAGGAAGTGCCTAGCCAAGTGGATAAAACTGAAGCAGATCTTCCCCGTGTTTGCCGGGAGTGCACTCAATTCCTTTGGTGTTCACCTCCTTCTGGATTACGTCACTAACGGTGGTGTGGCGCTGGGGGATGACAACCACTCCAATAGGGAGGTCTCCCCATCTGGAGTAAAAGCACCACAGATCGGCTCCAAAACGAACGTTATGCAGGGTGACATCCTAGTGGGATCTTCTCCAATGGGTGTAAGTCAACCCACTGGAGCAGGACGCAACAATGGGGAGACCCTCCCCCCTGTTGCAGCTAACCCTTCGCATCACGACGCAAGCATTACCATTCAACCCCCCAACAGGATTAACAAAACGTACCCACCCTTGCAGCGCTACAAAACTGTCCTTTTCATCTTCAAGCTTGTGAGCGAAAAAAATGGACACAACACATTTTGCAAAGTACTCAAGGGAGAGCTAGCTAAAAATGCCAAGGTTCTAAACCTGCGAAGTGGAGAAACAGAAGTGGTGAAGGGCCTTTACAAAGTCAAAGCGGATAGGTATGTTATGATAAATCTGTTGAAGACGAACGATATAGGAATGGTTCGTGGGTTGGAACATGTCCTCGTCTGCGACTTTATGTGCGAATTGGAGGAATCGTCTTGTAACGTAGATTGTGGGGACGTAGTGGGGGGAGACCACCGGATCAGTACCACCATGTTGCGCAGTAACAATGATGGCGCAGCTGACCAGAAAAGGAAAAAAAAAAGCGAGGCGACCGGCCAAGAAAACCAACCAAAACAACTTAACCAGAATAACTCCCTCCAGGACATATACAAATATATGAAACACGAAATAGAAAGCAAAGAATTGTGGTTCTTTCTGAAGAATTATAAAAAACGGATAAGCAAAAATGTCATCGTGTGCACATGCGCTATAGAGCCAAAGGATTGTAAAAAGGAAAGCGAACTTAAGCAGGTGCTGCGAAACATCTGCTTGGAAGATAACAGTATCGTAGTCTACACAGACCCCAATCGAAAGCTCGTCATTGGATCTATTGGTATTTTAAACATTGAAGTCACGTTGGATAAAATAAAAAATGACTATAACATAGATATAAGGACTGAGGAGGTGGAAGTTGTAGAGAAGGAGTATCTTACGGGACACTACGAGGAGACCATAACGAAAGAGATGAAGGTGAACTCAAACCTTTCCAACGTAACAATTGGCTTAACCATTCGTGAGAAGGAGTTCGTGGATGTTTCGAGGTTCGTTCAAAATGCGCTGAGGTATGATAGCGTGTCCAAGTTGGTGGGGTCGACTAGGGGGCAAGCAGTCATCGAGGAAGCAACCAGTGAGAAGCAAAAAATCACTATGATACAGCCGAATGGTTCCTTGCCGACCGAACTGAACGGACATGACTCTGTTTTTTGTGCCGCACCCCAAAGGGGGAATCTGCCCCCAAATCAACCAAACTGCACCATTGAGGTGGAGCTTAACAGTCCGGACGAGGGGGTAACTGATACTGTGGGGTGGGGAAAGTGCACAACCGAAATTAGTATTAACGCGAACTGTGAAGGAGGTCGAATCAACGGTTCACGTGATTGGGCGAGTGGGTCGAAAGATGATCCCCGTCCACAAGCGGAGCTCCCGGACGAAGAGGCAGGTGAAGACGTGAATGAAGACATGGACGAGTACCTCCTCAACTTCAACTACGAGGATCTGTTCAAAAGCAGCGTTCGCGTCCATAGGGACGTGCACCTGTACATTGCCGATCTGCAGAGCAAAAAAAAAAAAAAAAAAAACTTTTACGAAGAAATTTTACAGAGCTGTATTGTCACCCTGAAGAACTGCCTATCCAGTGGCTTCCAAACAAGCGGAAGCATCATCAGCACGGAGGTAGAAATTACAAAGTTGGACATATCGGATGACACCACTGTAGCCGTGGCCAAGTACGCGTGTAATGACTTGTACTATCGAATGATTAAGCGAGCCAACGTGTGCGTAGCGAAGCCTATATCTCTACTGCAAATTCAGACGGACGAATCCTTCGTCGGCATCATAGTGAAGGACCTAATTCAGCAAAGAAGTGGAACCATTATTCAGATCACGAAGAATAATGACTCCCGCCATTTTAAGAGCATGAAGATCTTCGCTATCGTTCCGGTTAAGCATACGCATAACTACGCCTCTACTTTGAGGTCCATTTCGAGTGGCCACGCCAACTGTTTGATGACCTTTTGCGGTTACAGCAGGGAGGGGTAACCGCGGGTTGAATGTAAAGCAGATGATGAGCGGGTGGATGATCCCTTTGTAAATTCACCACCTGGCCGCTCGCCTATTTGTTTGTTAATTTTTTTTTTTTTTTTTTTGGGTGGGCAACCTCTCGGAAGGGGTGTCATTTCCCCCCCTGAAGTAGTGAACTCGGGACGCGAAGTGCCCGCTGACGGAGCCGCCGTCTTTCTTCTAAACTTGGCACATATTAATTGAGTTAATTGTTACCCCCCCGGAAGGGGGGCTAATATGTACATACATACAAACACGCCATATGCACATATGGGCGTGGGGCTAATTGGTTAAAAGGAACGCCAACGTGTTGGACGTTTAACATGGCGTAATTAAAAAGGGGGACAACAAATGCTATCAAACTGAAGCTCTGGTTTGAAAAAAAATAAAATATGATAATACGATAAAATGGTGAATGGGTGGACGGACGGATGGAGTGAAAAAGGCTTCCATTTTTTCCTCTTCTCCGCATATCCGCTGCGCCTTCAGACGCTTGCCCAGATTTTACGTGACCCAACTGGCCTTCTCCCGGGCGGGGGCCTCCTGCCCACAGAATATTGTCGGGAGTGGGGAGGAAGAATGGCATTCCCCCCCTTTTTTTAGGCGCTCAGGTTAACCTTCTCAGACATCTCCTGCGTGTGCAGGGACTGGTTAAAATTAACCCACAAGTTGGGAAAGCTAGTCTGCATTTTCTTTTTGCATTTCTTCTTTAAATTAACGCCCTGGTCATAATAAGTCTTTTCCATTGTGTAGCTGGATGAGCATATTTTACCTGACCCGTTCAGGCAATTTTCTTTGCATAACTGTTGAACGAAATCAATTTCCTCATTAAATATTTTTTCAAACAAAATATCGTTGGCAGTTTGGAGGTCTGAATTTTTCGACAAAATTAATTCTTTATAAATATCAAATGTATCTTCGTGGAGATAATTTTTTTTGTTTTTTTTTACGTCTATGTTTTGGTCCTTTTTAATGATGAACTCCATAACTCCTTTGTGTGATTTCAGGGAAATGTGCTCATCACTTGTATACATGAGGTAGTCATTTTTTCGCCTGCCATTTCCTTCTATGAAATACACCGCGTCGCTATCTGCGTAACTGCTTTCAAGGTTGCTTCCAATGCTACTTCCAATGCTGCTTTGAAGACTACTTTGAATTGCCTTCCCCTTAGCCACACATAGATTTTTTAAAAATATTTCCATGTCGTCGAAAAGGGCATTTTTCTCCGTGGGGTCTTCTCCTGAACTGATGCGGTGATCCGTTTGCCCCATCTCACTCTTCCCACTCGTTTCGCGAACAGAACCATTTTTGTTTCTTCTGCTTTTCGACGTCATCCTCTGCATCATCATTTCTCTAATAATGCTCGTAATATCTCCTTCCATTTCTTTCTGGTGCAGCTTTCTCTTGTTGAGGGTATCTTTTTTCTTCTTCTCCTTCGCACATGGTAGGTGGCTCTTCGCGTCTACCCCTTTATGTGTCTTTTCGACTGATTGTCTTTCCCCCTCTGGTTTGGCAGCCCGTACTTTCTCTGCATCATTCGTTCGTGCATAGTCACCCTGCCTATCATCTTCTTCACCATTACGCAGATGCTCCTGTATGTTCACATTCGACGCGTGGGCAGTACTACCGCCTGTACGTTGGTTACTCCTTTCCCCTTTCGCTGCATTCTCGTCGATAAAGCTATTCATCGCATTGTGCAGGTCATCGAAATGGAGAATCTCCTTCGTGGCGGCTCTTCTCCTTTCGATATAATCTTCAATTATTGCTTGGAGGGGCACATCTGGGTTGCTGTTTTGAATGCTAAAAATTACCTGGGCGTGCTTCTTCATTTGTTCTTCCTGAGTTGTGTTGTTATCTTGTGCGCCTTTTTTGTCTCGCTTTTCTCGTGTGCGAGGGGGGCTCACCGTTTCACTTGGAGCAGCGATAGCAGTTGCTGCGGCGTCATCTAAAATTTCGCCTCCGCCAATGGGTGTGTCCTCCTTATCAGCTTGGCAGGTGAATCCACCACCCCTCTCCTTCTTGGTCCCTTCTTCCACTATTTCCTTCTTCTCCTTTGCACCAACACCTACATCAGTTTTTACCTTTTCTATATCCTTCTTTAGAGAGGATTGATCATTCTTCTTCCTCTCTCCCTTCTCTTTCATTTTATCCTCCTTCACGTTTGTTTCTTCCTTCTTCTGCTTCGATAATGTTCCCCCTTCTGCGCTGGGGTCTTCCTTCAGCTGGGCTGCACTTCCTACCTGCACATCCTCCGCTGCTGCCACCACAGAGGGAGCATCAACAGTGGTAGGCACCTTCTTGTTTGCCTTCTGACTCACGCTGGGAGACGTCTTCCCCTTTGCCTCGTCACCACCCGTTTTTCTACCTCCATCAAACGCATAATTAAAGAAGCTTCCAATTTTAAGGGCAATTTTGGCATACTTGTTTTTCTTCTCCTCCTGTGGCTGCTCGGCGATTTGCTTTTTCTCCTTAAGGGAGTCGGCCGGCGGGTCTTCCACTTGAGCTGGCTTACCCTCCACACTGCTGATCACGTTGGTATCGTTGACGGCACTGTTACCACTGTTGGGTTGCTTCTTCTTTTGTTTCTTCGCATCCTTGTCGTCTTCCCTCAGGGGCGGGAAGTCCACCTGGGAGGGTTCCTCCTTCTGCGCAGCATCCGCAGCTGATTGGCCGCCCTTGCCATTAGCCTTGCGATCTTCCGCAGGGGTTTCTTCCGTTGGGGTCTTTCCCGTTTTGGTTCCACCAGTTTTGGCCTTTCCCATCTTCTCTTCTACCACCTTGGTTGCTTCTTCCACCTTTGCCTCGCCTTCCTTCGCTTCTAGCATCTTGACCTCTTCCGCCTTCTTCTTCTCGTTGGCCTTTTTCTTTTCTGCCTTCTTTTTCATCTTCTTCTTCTTGTCTTTATCGAAGTGGACATCCGTTATGAGAGGGTAATTTTCCGACATGCCGTCGACGTAGTAGGGGTCTTCCTCCACCTCGAGGCTGTTGTTCTTACTGCCGTTGTCATTCTTAGATGCGTTGTTATTCTGGAGGGAGTCTTTATAATTCTTCTCCTTCTGCGCGACAGTCGCGCCTTGGTCTTCCTTGCCTTGATTGGTGGCTGGGATGTTTTCCTCACTCTTTTGTTTTTTCTTCTTCTTCTTGCTCTTGGTTTGCGCATTGTTTTTTTCTTCTTCCACTTCCTGCATGGATGTGTTTGCCACACCAGCATTCTTTATCAGGTTGGCAAAATTGCCTTCGGAGCTCCATTTGCTTTTCTCCTCACCGGCGTAGTTGTCCTTGGACCCCTTGCTGGTCAGGCCATCTTTCATCTTGGTGTCTTTTTTCAGTTCCTCCACGCATTTTTCTACCCCTTTGCTGATTATCTCCAAACTTTTTGCCTTCCCATCGGAGAGCACCGATGCGGCTGAGGAGTGTTGCTTCTTCCAGGGAGTGGCCTCCTCCAGCGTGTCACTCTTTTTCTTCGCGTCGACTAAATCCTTCTCATTCATGGACATAGCCGCAGCAAAGGAGAGCATTGCCGGGGGAGCACTTCCGGTAACCCCTCCCCCAGATGTTGCCACTCCACCTATATTTGCCTCTTCCGACTTTCTGGCCGACTTTATCACCACACTGCCG
Organism: Plasmodium coatneyi; assembly: GCF_001680005.1. NCBI lineage: Eukaryota > Apicomplexa > Aconoidasida > Haemosporida > Plasmodiidae > Plasmodium > Plasmodium coatneyi. Next base: position 848,865 of record NC_033569.1, read on the forward strand.
GAAGAGTCATGGCAGTTGTTACTCTGCTCACTTCTCTTGTCTGGGTGTTTTTTAAAGTAATAATATAGTAAGTCATGGTAAATGTGTTTAGGCCCATGGATATCATCCTTGGAAAAGCTATCGATAACATTTCCCAGTTCGTGTAGATAGAAGCAGTCCTCATTGGTACAAACGCTATTCTTCAGGTAAGAAGCACAGTACTTCGTGGTCCCGAACGATGCCTTCAACGTTTTGTTGTCCAGCACCATACCATCAATAAAATAAATTGCATTAACGGCTTCCTTCTCGTTACTATACGTTATGTATGCACTGAAGGAAGGGCCATTATAATGCGGATTATAAGCCTGGGATTTATTCACAATAATATTTAAAATTTGTCCATATTTTCCAAAGTATTCGTTTTTTTTTAATATATTTTTTTTTGCATAATTGGCTGTAATACCTATGACAAAGACGAGGTTGCGTTGAACAACTCTAATGCCTTTTATTATTTCAAAAATATTTTCATACTCGTGGATATTATATATGTTTGGATTTTTGTACAGATCTGGTTTGTTAAAAATGGCAGTGCTGCTTCCACTGTGATGGTGAAGAAGGGTGTTGTTTGTACCACTTTGGGAAATGCTAGCTCCTGTTGTTGGGCCAGCCCCGGAAGAGCCGCTAACTCCGTTTGGAGCATTCGTGCTGTTATTATTGTTACTGTTATTTGCGTCTGTCTTACTCCCCTTGTGATTATTTTTTTGCTTTTTCACCAACTTCTCGTGGGTCTCCCTATTATATATGAAATTCTTCTCGTCGTAACTTCTCCTACACGCGGGGCACTTATTACACATGTGGTCTCGTATATAATACAAGCACCAGAGACATATCTGGTAGCCGCAGTCACAGGGGAAAAAGTTCCTGTCCGTTTCGTCCAGCACCTCTACGCACAGCGGGCACAGAATGTTGTTCTTGTCCTGGTTGTCCCCCTTGTTACACTCTTCCCCGTTTTGGGGAAGCAACTCCTTCTCCTTCCCGCTCAGTGTCATCTTTCCGACTTTTCTATTTTTCGCTTCTCCTTCTAATACGGTGTAAAATAACTCCTCGTCGTCCAGATCTGCTTCTTCCTGCTCCCTGTCCCATGGGTCTCCTTCGCTTTGCACATCCACGTCCTTCCCCTTTCCGTTCGCACTAGCGACGCCGTTAACTTTTTTACTGCCGCTGCTTGCCTCCTCGGCCTTTTCCCCCTTTTTGTAATAGTAGGACCTGTTGAATGACCTCCGTAAGTAGCGCTTGTCAGTGGAGCCCCCCTTCTTCATCTTCCCCTAACGGGCGCTCATACCATGGGTGTGTATGTCACGAATTTGTATATTACTTGTTGGTACGTCATGGAATTCCACGTCGTGGATGCACAAGTCACGAATGTGCACGTCATCGGTTTGCCAATCGCGCATGTTCCCCCCCTGAGGTGTGGCGAAACGAGCAGGGAGAACAGGCACAATCCCGAAAAGGATGATGCATACACCGGTGCGAAAGTTAGTGTGCCCAACTTAGCACAGGCAACTTTCACAAGAAAACAAATTCATATATTTGTTGGCGTTGCTGCAAAAATGCTGCTTCCCGCAGATCTTGCGACTACTACCCCGTATGTGTGGTAGGTAGAAGAAGTGGGGGGGGATGAAGAAGGTTGGACGGGCAGCGCCACATGAGAAGGTGAGGTGGAGAGGGATGCTATAAGTGCCACCCTTTGTGTAACCTTGAACGTTTTGTTTGCCTGGGTATCCACTGGCTGTAATAAACCAGGCCGTCCGCCCAACGCGGGGGGTACCAGCAAACTTGCGGCTACTTGGCAGCGAATTAGTGGCGAGTTACTACCAATTCACTGCCAAACCACTGAGAGTCACAGCACGGATGAAAAACATAACGTGCGTAGCAACTTTCCGTCAACAAATGAAAAAAAAAAGAGTAACGAAAAAATAAAACAAACGACGGATCCTTAGGAAGATTAAGTTGGATGGAATAAATAAATTTCTCCAATTAATACTTCCCAGGAAACACTATTTTTTTTACTTGAGAATGGAAGAATTTATTCTGCCCAGAAATTCAAAAAAAAGAAGGGAAAAGAAGGAAGAAAAAATGGATTTTATAATAAAATGGAAAATTCCTCGATAAGCAATTTTAGCTGCAATGACGAGGTGAAGAAAAACTTCAGATTATTTCTCACATGAAGAAAAAAAAAAAAAAAATGATAAAAAAAAAGTACAGCAGCAAATTCGAAAAAAAAAAAAAATTCTTTTTTCTCTGTAAGTCTAAAAAAAAAGTTGGGCGTTTTTTTTTTTTTTTTTTTCTGGGCGTGGGGGTATGTTGGCGACGAGGCGCACGCAAAGCTGCTCCCAGCCCACCTTTGATAGCATCACAGATACGTATATTAAGGGGGGTACATATAAATATTTTACGTTTATACATTTTTCCACCCGTGAAGATACGTATTCTCATTCACCTTGGCACTGCTTGACTGCTCAATCACGCGATAAAATCGTATGCATCACGCGGTTAAAGCAGCATTGTTCTTATTTTTCCATTTCGAAGTGGCTTCCCCCCCGTGCAGAGGGCACTATTTTGTGGAGGTCCCTGCCTCTTGTTTGGAGTGCTGGAAAAGAGGGGCGGGGGCCGCTTGTCAGGACGAAACTTCCGATGAGGTATGTCTCCCCAGGTGGGAAATTTTCTCTTCCACACGGTAAACTTGTACCACAAGTATATGCGCATGCATACATACGTGTATGCATAACTGCACTTATGTACGTACACACATATGACCACATTTGAATGAAAAGGATGGGAAGTTGTTAAGAGCCCTCCGTAGTTAAACATCGTCGATTTCTGTATTTCGATACCGGCGCCGTTAAAGTGGGGTCCCCTGCTAACAACAACGGAGGATGATGAACGGGAAAGGTGTGTATTGGGGGGGTTGCCAAAGTATGAACAAGGATCGGAACATGTGTACATATGAGCCCTACCGTTACCATTCTGTGGTGGAAAAATAAAATAACCGAACTGAATTGGTCTCCCGAGCGGATGCATACACGTGCCTTCGAATTATTTGCCTTCAAATGGGGGGCAAACACAAAAGGTGAAACGGTGTACGGGAAAAAGGACACACATACGTACAACATATTCGTACCTTCCATCCTGCGATGTAAAAAACTGCCCACTGCGTTTGAAACCCAACGTAAGAAAACCCCCTTTAAAGGGGGGAAAAAGGAAAAGACAATTTTGCTCAGTAGGTATAAAGGCAAATGCTCCACGGCGATCTGATGGCACCCACTCCACCTGCCGCAAGTCTGCGCAGCGTATGTTAAAAGGATGGTAAAAACTTTGGAAAGGGCACTTGCTCGTGAGTACTAAAATGTCTGCCATTTTTTCCGCGCCCGAGCGAGTTGCCGATCTCCCTTTTTTTTAATCTCAGACGTGTGCAAAAAAAAAAAAAAAAAAAAAAAAAAAACAAACAAGTTAACTCGAAAATACCCACCCAACTGAACAGTTCAATGACAGTGTAAAACCTTTGTTCTTTGAAATGTCTCGTATTGCGCGATCTTCTGTCTTTGCAACTTCCGGATGGCACAGGTCTAACGTATGATACCAACAAGCTGTTCCTTCCCCCAGCCATGGTTTATTACACCCTTTGCAGCTAAGAACGCAACTTCTGCAGACTTTTTTTTTTTTTTTTTTTTTTTTTTTTGCAAATGCACACTGAGTGAAACACAGCGAAGATAACTATTTTTTTTTTTTTTTCTTTTTTTTGTCCCATTTTCCGTGTGCACCTTTTCGCTAGTCATCTCACAATTGTTATTTTCCGTTTTACCACTTTGTGGAGGTGTTAGTAATTCTCCCCTGGGGGGTTACATCATGCATATCAGATGATCGTCCCTGTGTAGGCATATTTTGACGCCCACCATGTTGCAGTTTGTTCTGCCCTACTAAGGAAAAAAAAAAATTTGTCCGTTCTTTTCCCTGTCGTGAATGAGGAATGATTCCCCCTTGAAATTTTTACCTACAAGTGGGGGAGTTGAGTCTTTTTTTTTTTTTACTTCCTCTGCGTTACTTCCCTGCTACTAAGCGTCTATCGCGCCAAACACCTCCGCTCTCAACAAGCAGAACGCACAGCAGAAGAGGCACCCGCCCTATCCAAGTGGGTAACCCCGGAAAAGACAAGCAGTAGACACGGGCATACCTGCGACCTACCGCAGGAAGGGTGAAAATGCTGCCCCTACACGGGAACGGCAGGAGGAAGCGCTTCCCCAATGTAATGAGTTTCTTTGGCGGAGCCTATTCAAAGGGGATACTCCAAAGTGGAAAAGTTGGGGATGTCCCTAATACACATAAGGGGGAAAACTTCCCCCATGTGCGCAATGCACAAGGGTGGAGCCCCCCCATGGGTGAAGTTCAATACGTACAATGTGCAGACTACGAAGATGATGTAACGTCGTTTGGGTGTCTAAACTGGTACATAAACCGGTCGCCCAAGCAAAGGATCGCCATTAACACAGGAGTGTTGCTCGCATTCGCGACAGCAACGTATGCAACATATCGAACTGTTGAAAATGTGAAGACCGTGTGCTTAGTGGGGCTATCCCTCTACAGTGCCTTCTTCCTGTTATTCGCCCTGCACATGCTGAGCTCCGTGTTGAAGGACGAATATGATGCTTACAGTAGCGTACCAGGGGGGGACGCCTGGAAGGACGGAGTGACGACCCACCAGATTCGCGTCATGCCGAAACATGTCGGCCTTCCACATAAGAAGACCAAAACCGTGCAACCGAATAATGGTGACAAACAAGGGGAGGAGCGGATCAAGGTGGCGCACGACACGGTGGATAACACCCTCGAAGCGCCGCAGGATGGGTACGAAGTACTCTCCCTGGAAGACATAGCAAAACCGATAAAGGAGGGATCAGAAGGATTTTTCGCGGTGCAATACAATTCGATTTTTAAAATATCCGTAGCTTTTACGACACTTCTTCTGTTCCTTTACATAGTGAGAGGAGACAACACAAAGTTGCCCCGAGAGAAAGACACCATGGTGGAGGGTACCACTGAAAAGTACATAGTAATATCACCCTTTGCATACAGCATAATAACCTCTATTTCATTTTTACTGGGAGCTACATGTAGCTCCTTAGCTGCCTACAACGGAATTTATGTAGCCGTCCGGGCGAATGTCCGTGTGGCTAAAGCTTCTACCTATTCGTATAGGAAAGCTCTCATGACCTGTTTTAGGAGCGGAGCAATAAGTGCCATTGTGAACGTGGCGCTAGCTATCTTTGGCATTTGCTCCTTACTAGTGTTAATAAATATTTTATACCCTTCCCTGTCGTTTACAAAATACCCCCTATTGATTGTTGGCTACGGGTTTGGAGCTTCTCTAGTGGCCATGCTGTATCAGCTAGCTGGAGGTATATACACGAAAGCAGCCGATATAGGTGCCGACTTAGTTGGGAAGGTAGAGAAACATATTCCAGAGGATGACGCCAGGAACCCAGCAGTTATTGCAGACTTGGTTGGAGACAACGTAGGTGACTGTGCAGGTCAGTGTGCAGATCTGTTTGAATCCATATCTGCGGAAATTATTGCATCTATGATTTTAGGAGGAACCTTATGTGAAAATGGAATCATTTCTGAGAAGAGGGCTAACTACTTTGTTCTCTTCCCCCTGTTTGTCCACTCGATGGATTTGTTCGTGTCCACCATTGGGGTTTACCTTGTTCGGACCAGGAGCGACTATGGAAGCACCCCAGTGGGGAAGAAGAAACGTGGTAGTAGTAAACACCACGTGGGAACGGACCAGTGTGCCCATCTTAGTAATGCATCCTACAGTAGAACAGTGCAAAATGGTGCAAATGTGAACGTACGCAGCGCAAACGGAGACACAACCTTATTGGCCCTAAGTCCTGACCATTACAATGATAACGAACTAGACATGATAGGAGAACATTTAGAGAACCCACTAAAGGTGATGCTAAGGGCGTATATTGTTACTTGCCTGCTGGCCATGGGTGGTTTTTTTTTCTTCTGTAAAATGTTGTTTGTCTTGGGGGAGGATTGCCCAAATGATTATTCGTGGGTTTACCTGTCCTTATGTGGACTTGTGGGTATGGTTTGCTCGTACCTGTTTGTTATTCTGACAAGATACTACACAGACTACTCCTACCCGAAGGTGAGAAAGATAGCTCATGCGTCTTTAAGCGGTCCAGCTACTAACATAATAACGGGTCTATACGTCGGCATGGAATCTACCTTCCTCCCCACGGTAGTCATTTCTGTGTCTCTGTTGGCTTCCTACTACCTAGGGTTAGCAAGCAATCTGACTGGAGATGGTCGTGCTATAAATGGACTCTACGGAACATCAGTAGCCACCATGGGGATGCTCTCCACAGCAGTCTTCATTTTAAGCATGTCTAATTTTGGACCCATAGCAGACAATGCAGGTGGAATTGTAGAGATGTCGAATCAACCTGAGAGCGTTCGGTTCATTACAGATAAGTTAGATGCAGTTGGAAATGTAACGAAAGCAAATACAAAGGGGTACAGTGTTGGTTCTGCTGCTTTGGCGTGTTTTTTACTTTTCTCTGCCTTTCTTAGTGAAGTTTCTCTCCATGCGAAGACACCTTTTACTACTGTAGATATTGCCTTGCCGGAGGTATTCATTGGTGGGATTCTAGGATCCGTTGTGGTGTTCCTTTTCGCTAGCTGGTCCTTAGATGCAGTTGGAAATACAGCAGAAGAAGTTCTCAAAGAAGTGCGCAGACAGTTTAATGACCACCCGGGGATTCTCACCTATGATGAAAAACCAGACTACCACACTTGCGTTTCAATTATTAGTAGGAAGGCACTGATCGAGACGATTAAGCCGGGGTTACTCGCTCTATGTGCCCCCATCATAATTGGGTTGCTTTTTAAGCAATTTGGCAAGTTCAGAAATAATGGCTTGTTAGGGGCACAAGTCATTGCTTCGTTTATTATGTTCTCCACCTCCACGGGGATTTTGATGGCGCTCTTCCTCAACAACGCCGGGGGGGCTTGGGACAATGCGAAGAAATACATCGAGTCCGGTTTTTACGGAGGGAAGAACAGCCCAGCGCATGTCTCCAGCGTGATTGGCGACACGGTGGGGGACCCCTGCAAGGACACCGCGGGTCCCTCCATCCATGTGCTTATCAAGTTGATCTCTACCATCACCATGGTAAGTTCAGTGCGGCAGCGCAGCGGCGCGATCATTACTGCCACTTCCCTCCCGCGATTGTGTGAAGACATCAGGAGTGACTACATACAGCGTTTGTTCGCTTCGCCCCCTTCATCGCCTCGACCCGTCCCCATTTTACAGGTGATGACCCCCCTGATCGCGTCCTCCCCGGAGATGTAATTCCCCCGAACGAGAATCCCCTCCTGCGTTTGTTCACGTGATGAAATTTTTTTTTTTCGTGTTTAGGGGCGCCGCGTCGTACCCCATTGGTCGGGCGAAAAGAAGTTACACACGTGAATGGTGGCAAAATTATACCCAAATTTTACCTCAATTTTTTTATGTGGGAACCCGCACACGCGGAGCATCGGTGCGCCGATTGTTCGAATGTGCCAGCTGCACTTTATGTTTGTTGTTCCGTCTGCGTTTTCGTTTCATTTCCTTTCCTTCCGTTTGTCCTTTAATGCCGCCACTTTTTTTGATAATTTGATTACCCCCATTGTGTGAAAACGAAGCAGAGGGAAAGGACGCCGCTTTGCTGACGTTTTTTTTGTTAAAATGGAGTAAAACATTAAAGTAAGAAGCGCTAGGTCGACATGCTCGTCATTTAGGCTACGTTACTGTCTCGTGGCAGTTTACTTATTCAAATCGCCATAACCCTTTTAATGATAACCTGGCGTGTGATCAGAATGAAGGGACATTATGGCTATCTCAGGTGTATTCCCCTATTTGTGAGCGTCACATGGGCGATCAACTTGAGACGCGGAATTTTCAATCTCCGCAATCCAACACATGACGCGTAACAGTAGACTCCCTTTCAATTACCGACCATTATGATAGAAACGAATTAAAAAGAAAAAAAAAGGAAAAAAGTACTAATCTTTCCTAAAATGTATTTAATGTAAAAAAAAAAAAAAAGGGAGGAAAAAAAAAAAATTATATAGTAATAACCGCTCTATATTTCTTTTATACATCTTAAAAAAGGAAAGAAGAAAAAATTATGAAAGTTAAAACTTGTAGCAGAATAAATGAACATTTTGAACCTCAAGTAAGGAAGTTGAGAACAACTAAATGAAGCAAACAGTTCGCCAACAGATCAAAATGAAGTAGAAAATTTTTTTCTGACATAAATTGATTACACATTAGTATGAATACTTTGGTACAATGAAAAGAAAAAAAAAAAGAAAAGCAGGAAAAAAGAAGGAAAAATGTCACTTTGTTTCTTTCCTTACACACTGTATATATAAACTGTACACACACTGTATGAACTACACTGTCACTTATGTCCTCCAAAGGGGGTAGACATTATATTCAATCAATGTTACATCGCAAATGGTGTGTTACGCTTACATGTTCTGATAACCTACCATCCCGTGACCCCCCGCATTATTATTTCTTCTTTCTCCCCTGGAGGACGGCCTTGTGTATGGAGCAGTAGGGCGTAGTGTGGTAGAATGATCTACTGTTGTTGTGGACAAGTCTGTTGAATCATTCTCTGTTGTTGGACCTATAGTAGAAGTTTCTGTTAATGTGGAGTCATCAAACTGGTTATGTCCCATTGTTACTGTTGTTCTTTTTTTTCTTCCATTCTTTCCTCTAAGTGTGCTACTTATCCATGAAGGTAGCAGATCATACTACGAAGAAGAAGGAAGTTTGTTAGGGTGGAACGAAGGTGGTGTTAAATTGTTGGGTTGTTACAGATGGTAGGGTGGAAGGGAAGGTTGTGTTAGGGTGTTGGTAGGTGGAAGGAAGGTTGTTAGGGGTGGTGGAAGGGAAGGTTGTTAGGTGGGTGATAGGTGGGTTGCTAGCGGTGGTAGATGGAAGGAAGGTTGTGCTACGGGTGGAAGGAAGGTGGTGTTAGGGGTGGTAGGTGGAAGGAAAGGTTGTTGGGGTTGTGGTAGGGTGGAAGGATGGTTGTGTTAGTGTTGGTAGATGGAAGGAAGTTCGTTAGGTGTTGGTAGGTGGAAGGAAGGTTGTGTTAGGGGTGGTAGATGGAAGGAACGTTGTCAGGGGTGGTTGGTGGAAGGAAGGTTGTTAGGCGTGATAGAATGAAGCGTTAGAGGTGTTATAATGAAGGATTAGGGGTGGAATGAAGGGTTGTTAGGTGGGTGGTAGGAAGGTTGTTAAATGGTTCAATTTTTTTATTTTTTATTTTTTTAAATTTTTGGATGCTTACTTTATATAATAAGAAAGGGGCACCTATGGTTGCTAAGGTGCCAATGATGGAAGAAAGGGAGGATGCTGTAGTAGCAGAATGAACGGCTTGATTTAAGTTTGCTTCTGCTTGAAGGGATGCTGCTTGTGCTTCGGACACTATTGTTCCTTGTGCGGTTGTTAATGCGCCGTTCACTCCCCGTAATGCCTCTTTAATGTTTTCCTTATGTGGTTCCCAAAAATTTCGGCAGTACTTATCACTTTGTTTCCTCGACTCTGTACAGTATAATTCCATTGCATCCTTTGCTGCTTTCACATTCTCTAGGTAACTTTTACATATCTCAAGACCTTGAGACCCACTAAATTCTACCAGAGCTCGAACCATGGTGTGATCATACCAGTAATCGTATAGTGTTTTCCTATGAAAGAATTGTTCCTGTACAGGTTTATCATCATAAGGGAGTCCACATACTCCACTCTCCTCACAGTACTTATCTATAGTTCCGCAAGCACCGTCTACTTTACTCTGGAACATGTGTTTATTCGACATGCACCCAGATAATGTGTCTCCCAACCAATAATAAAAGAAATGATAGGCTTCCTTGTTGTATGGTTTTTTATTTTTCGGGTATGTTTTGAGTAAATAGGCCAATGCTTTCTTAATTGGTTCTCTACATTTATCATAATCATTGTTTCCAAATGAGTAACTGTTCATTTCTGTGTCGCAACTATTTTCTCTTCCACATTCTTCCGTACTGCTGTTGAATTCATGATAGAAATTGATATTCGAAGGCAGAGCAGCCCGAATTTTATCCTACAAATGAAATTTAAAGGGAATATATGTACATCTTTGTATTTTTCATTACATGATGTATGAAGTGTATTATATGTGCTCCACATATTTATGTATATCCATTTTAAGTAGAAGAGATGTAAGTAAGAAGAACAAATTAGGCCTTACTAATCCCGGCATTCTTTATGTATGTGTATGTATATTTCTTCCCTTGTATATATGTATATAATAAGTTTATATTGGAAGTTGTGTGTGTGCTGTTCTTCCTTATATATTTATGAGGAACATATATGTTAACACCCTGCTGGTTCTACAATTATGAATACATATGAGACTTCTATTTTCCTAATATCATATACTGTTCAAAATTCTCAAGTAATAAGAGTGCACACATATATATGCGTCAAAATTGTTATACACATGTAATTAACGTAGAAATGTAGGAATGAATGTATTAAAGCACTGCTTCGTAAACAAGAAAGGGACAGAACCTTAACTTTTTATATGTTCCCTTATTTGTACACTGTATTATTGGATTATATAGGTGATTACTCAAAGCACTGTATTATTATTATTATTTATCCCTTTTTTAATTATTACATATATGAGGGTACCATTTTCTCTTGGCGAAAACTTCAATATGTATTCTGTATTGGTGTTCTGAACTTATGCGAAGGACTATTAAAAAATTGATACCACATATATGTAGTATACAGTTCATGCGTGCAGAGTATTCTACCCCTTCCTTCTTGCAATGTGTGCACGTCTTTATTCATATTTAATAAGGAGGGTGTACCTTCATGAAATAAGCGAAGGAAGGGATATAATATAAGAAAAAAAAAAAAAACAAATTTGCATTAGTTGTATGTGAAAAAAAAAAATATGTGAGTACCTCCTTCATAATAACACCCTCTTTGCCGGTACACCACCCCTATTTTTCCCATTTGCGTTTATTTAGTAATAAGAAGTTTTTTTTTTTTTTTTTTTTCATTTTTTTCATTTTTTTTTTTGATTATTACATTGCAGGTAATTCATTTATGTATATATGTGTGTGTGTTAACATAATAGTGCTTCATTTATTACACTCTTCCCCCTATTTATGATCAATTAGCAGTAATAATAATTTTATTCTTATTTTTTATTTTTTTTCTTCACTCCTCCTTTTTTAGGTGATAAGTGTATTATAAGGAAGTTACTCATACAGCAGGTGTGTGGTGCTAACTAAGCTATCCACTTTCTTTTAGGTGCACATTACATTCATTGTCTATTTATGTGTACTACTTCTCTCTGTTCTTTTCCCTTCCTTTGCAATGAGTCCATTACAAATGTGAACTCATTTGCATAATATGTATATGTGTGTGGATTATGTGTACATGGTCCCTGTGCTATTGGAACTACCCTATCCTCTTACTCCCCCTTAATGTACACAGTTTTCAACGTTGTTGTGTATATATATAAAGGAGTTATTTGTAATGTACCAATCGAAGGGAAGAAAAAAGAGGTGTAAAATGAATTCTGGAATACAGCATGGATTAAGGGAAGTACAGAGGGGGGAATGTTCATATAGTGTAGTATATATATTCTGTTTAAAATGTTTATAGTGTAATTATAAGGAAAGGGGATGAAAATTGTTATAATAGTTCGATCATAAGGAAAGAAGGAGGAGAGAAGGCCTACTTCACAAGAAATTACTGCAGGAGTGCACACCAAAATTTCACTTTTGAACAGAAACAGAATTTTCACTCTCTCTCTTTTGAACACAAAAAATATGTGAGCATATATATGTTTTACATTATGTACTCTTTTTTTCCCTATATTTGTATTATATTTGGTATTATATTTGTACTATGTGTGTATTGTGAGTATACATATACCTGTTTTCACTGAATGTGGATAAATGAGTATGTACACATTACGGGAAGTAGGGGAGGAAGGCACATATGTGCTCCTTTTTGTGTTTGAATTATGCAGTATTTTCTCACAATTTTTAATGAACCTTTTCTAAATAACAATAAAACATAAATTAGTAATATATGCTCAAATATTCGTCAAGAAGAGTAATATGCTTATATACATAATAGTAGGAAGAATATATAAATAATAATAATAATGTCATATTCCCGAACAAACATATACACAATGTACACAGAATGTGCACAAATATAGTACACACAATAAATATAATAATACAGATAGATACACAGTTTGAATACAGGAAGAGCAGTTTGGAATTCCTTCCCCTCTCTTTCCTTCTCTTTTCTTTCCTTCTTTTATTATTGTTCCTCTATTTTTCGTGTTCATTCGTCCACGCCCTTACATTAATTATATGTACATCTGATGATTCGACACATACATATAATGTGTTATGATGCGTTGAAAAATTGAATAATGTTTATTGTTGAATAGAACAAAAATTTAATATTCACTCATAATCATTATAGAACAAGGGGAAAGTTCACGTGTATTTATTCAGTATGAATATATATATGAACAATCTTAAAAAGAAGTTTATCATATATATAAGGAAATATACACAGGAACAATGGCACTGGTAAGGGGAATATTGAGATGGGTTTGGTCTTCACTCTCTTCCTTCCCTTTTTGCAATATGAACAAAAGTACATAAAAGGGAGCGCATGTAATAAATTATGTGTGATGTAGTGTAAAATAATAATAAGGGGAATGTGAAAGGGAATGTGTTTGTAGAATGTGTGAGAGGAGTAATACATATATGCTTATACATATGTATATATATATGTTCCACTCTTCCTTCATGTCAATTATATATTGACAGGTTCAATTTCCGGGGAGAGTAATTTCAAATGTGGATTTCTATAATAAATTCAATACTGGTAAGTATGGAAACAGTTATGATAGCATTTGGCCCCACGGTTGGCAGAATAAGTTAGATAATGTATTACAGAAGAACAGCGGACCTTATGGTGTCAAAGGGAAAATCGTGAAAGCTTATTATTACGCGTCCAAAATGAAGGAGGACCACCCGGAGGATGATACACCTTGTAAATTCTTTTACTACTGGGTGGGAAATTTTGTCTCCCATGAACCAGATACGACTGAATTGTCGAACGTCCTGAAAAAAGTTTACGGAGCGCTCACTGATACTCCCTATAAGAACAAGTGTAGTGTCATATACCCGGACAATGATATCTGGGGAAAGTTCGACCGAATGAAAGAATTACACAATTTTTCTTATGATTATGGTACCATACGGAGCACTGTGGAAAAATGTAATCCTGAGGATTATTCGAAATATTTAGCGTACCTGCACGGAATTGCTTCATCGTGTAAGCTTGTGGGCACAGATTGCTCGGAGGGTCAGGAGAGAAGTCCACATTGTGGCGATTTCAATAAGAAATATAAGGATTACTGTGAGAACGAGCAGCCCAAGCTGATATCTCTGCTCAGTAAGTGCAGTCCACCAAAACCCAAACCAAATCCCAATCCAAACCAAGCTGGTAGTAGTGGTTCCTTTAGTGATGCAGATGTAAGTGGTGTGATGCGGGGAAAAATAGGGAAAAGAAAGCACTGTGCAGGTTGCTTTTTTTATCTGCTTTGCGTATAGATGAATTTATGTGTTCCACACATGAATTCACATGGAACAAATTCATATATGCATACATGTAATATATTTATCAGTCATATAGTAAAAGTATAAAAACATACCTATTTCAATAATTATATTTATAGGAATGTGAATTGGATGATTTACCTTCAAAGGAAGCATACAGGAAGTTCGACGAAGGAGAAGAGGGCGCCGTGCACGGTACAACTGAGTGCACCGTAGGAACAGTGAAGGCTAAATTGGACACTGCATTAAAGAGTTATCCGAATATTAAGAATAATGCAGAGAACATTGCAAAAGCTTGGTGTAAGATAATTAATGGAGCGCAAGACCAAGGAGGAAGAGGTAAGAAAGTGGATGGTCCCCCATACTATTTATTCCATTATTGGTTAGGGGAGAAAGCATGGGACAGTGTAGACGGGAATAATCCATTTAAGGAAATTATAGGTAATATTTACCTTGCACTGGGGGATGGGTTTAATAATATTATTCGTGACCGTTTATGTGAGGATATTGACAAAGTCCCTTTCACCCAATTGAAGAGAGTTTTCGAGTACTCCGTAGACTATTCAACTATAGAAGCGTGCATAGAAAAATTCCAGACTTGCGGGTTCAACTGTACTGAAATGTATTCTGAATACCTGAACGCAGCTGTTAGTGCACATGATGGAATAAGAGAATACTGCACACAGGGGAAAAATTTTAAGAATATATGTTGTACCCATCTTCAAAGAATGTTCGACCAGAGCGGTGGGAGCAATATTCCGGAGCCATCAGAATTAAAATCTCAATTAGAATCTTTACAAAAAGCTACAGTGCCAGAAAAAGAAACAATATCCTCCACCACCACCTCCAACACTCCTGCTGTTGCTTCTTCCACAATTGCATTAATAGGGATCCCAGCACTGGGATTCTACCTATATAAGGTAATTACCACTATGCGCACACAATGTAAAATATGAATAATAGCATTTTATTAATATTTTTCCTCCCCACACCTTTTTTTTTTTTTTTTTTTAAAACAATGAATATAAAAAGTTGTTTCATATATATGTAATTCATATTCCTACGCTTCCTTCCCCTTTTCTTTCTATCCTAACAATCTTCCCTTCCCGTACCCCTTTTCTTAGCATAATCTTTTACCTTCTTGGATACATGGCTTCCTGGGAAATAACAACAGTAGAAACGGAAGAAAAAGAAGAACAGCAATGAGGCGGAACTCCGGCACAAGAATTGAAAAATTCACCGATTACTCCACAGAGAATAATTCAACAATAGGTCCAACAGAATATTCAACAGAGAACTCAACAGTAGAATCAATAGATGCATCTCCCATATACAGCAGACCACGCAGAGGAAGAAGAACAAATAATACACGAGGCCACCAAAATATAGGTTATCAGAATATGTAGCATTAAATGGATGGGTGCCCCCCTGGGGCCGATATAAATAACCACAACGTCCATGCAATGTAAAAGGGCAAAATGGCATTCCTCCTTTTTCCTTCCTTTTTCTTTTTCTTTCTTTTTTTCTCTCTTAACGATTGTGTTTAACTCTGCACCCCATGCTCTTTTTTGCCTTTCGTCGCCTTGCGTTTTGTTGTGCCAAACTATGCCATTTCTTTCTTTTTTCATATTTCATTCTTTTTTTTTTTTTTTTTTTTTTTGCTTCCTGTTTTCCTTCATTCTTTTTCCCCCTCTTGGTAAATTTTTCTAATGCATCCTCTTTTTCCTCAGGGGGCGCGCGCATATGTCCCCGCGGGAAGGAAGAGAAGTAAGGACAAATTTTATGAGAATGTGTTCCAGCGCATATGTTGGACTATTTTTTTTTTTTTTTTTTTTTATTGGAAGCATACGGTGTGTGACAATGAGGGAAGTTGAGAAAAAAAGGAGGAAGACAAAAAAAAAGAAAAAGGAAAAAAACACCAGTGATTTAAAAAAAAAAAAAAAAAAAAGGAATGGCAAAAGCTTCCACCCTACCCCCTTACCAAAGTCCGGCACAAGTGGAGCCTTCTCACCGTCAGCCGCACGTGCATGAAGGTGTTCCGGTGTCACCACGTTTAACTACGCTGGGATGAAATGTGTTAACTACCGTTGGATATTTACATTCAAGCCACACACACACCCCTGCGCAGACAACATAATGATGAAGTGACAAAATATTATAGGCACCTTATGAGGGACATAAATCAGTAAGCCCTGCATAAGAACTAAATCGATATCACGAAGGGGGGAGAAAAGCCACGTGACTGTGGGAAGCTGTGCAAAAGGTGGCCAGGTCACAAACATCATGCATGGTTAATTAGGCTTCTCTCCAGAGCGCATTTGCGGAAGTGGAAAAAAAAAAAAAAAAGGAAAAAAAATAAAAATAATGATGAATGAATCAGTGGGAGGGTGTAGCATTTAGCACTTTAGGGATGTGTATATAGGATTTCTCATTTTAGGGATGTGTATAGGATTTCACATTTAAGCGTGTGTGTAGGACGATTTCGCATTTTAGGGTATCTGTGTTGGATTTCGCATTTTAGGGTGTGTATGTGTAGGATTTCGCACTTTAGGGTGTGTAGCATTTAGGAGATGAAGGATTTCCCATTTAGGGGTGTTTGTGTAGGATTTCATAATTTAGGGGTGTGAGGGTTCCACACTCAGGTGTAAAGGATTTTGCATTTAGGGTGTAGGATTTCACAATTAAGGTGTAAGTTTTGAGGGTGCCAGGACAACAATGTGGCGTGGTATTTAGCTGTTTCAGGGGTGTAGGAACAACAATGTGGCCTGATGTATTTAGCTGTTTCATGGGTGTAGGAACAACAATGTGGCATGATGTTTTAGCTGTTTAAGGAGGGGTATACATCTTAGGTGTGGAAACAGGAAAAAGAAAGCGAGAAAAAAAAAGTAAAAAAAAGAAAAAAAAACAAAGAAAAGAAAAAGGAAGAAGAAAAAAAAAAAGAATAAAGGAAAGGAAGAAATGCCATCCTACTATCACACTTTATGAACGCTATAATTATTTATATCCTCTCCCCAGAGGGGAAGAGGGATACACTCTTCTAATGCTACATACGATGTGATGTTACATGTTTTGATAACTAATATTTTTGCTTCTTCTTCCATTAGGTGCCTTTGCTCTGGATGTTGGCCTACCATTATATATGGTAGAATTACCTTCTGTCGAATCTGCTATTGTTGATTCTGCTGTTGAATACACTGTGGTAGAAACGTCCGTATAATCGTTTGTTAATGTGTCAGCAAAGTCTCTTTCAATTGTTGTTGTTCTTTTTCTTTTATTGCTATTTTTATTGCTACTATGGCCGAAGATATTTTTTACCAAATCGAATACAGAAGTATACTAATATGAGGAAAAAACAAGGGGAAAGAGTACATGCAGCATATATAATACATATTAACATTTAATATTCCAAAAAAGGGGAAGGCAGAAATAAATATTTAGCGTACATCTTGCATTATTTATATATTTAAAATATAGTGCTAATTACCTTATATAATAAGAAAGCAAGAGCTGGGAGTCCTATTGTGACCAATGTAGTTGTTATAGCCGGGGCGGCTGTAGATACTGGGCCCAGTTCTTCATCCGACTGAAAGTCTTTTCCTTTGCAGGACTGTTCATCTTCTGTCCCTTCTGTTGTTTTTTCTTCAGGTTCTAATGCACATTTTGATGCTGATAACTGCCAATTACTATTTTCCCCATACTTCTCCTTAAATTGTTGACAATATTCGCCGTCGTAATTATTCTGCCTACACTTAGTACTTACAGCATTATAGGCTTCAACTATTCCATCCATGTAAGTCTTATATTTTTGATCACATGGGGACCCATTAGACTTCGGGTTCTTCAATTGTACCTCTATTTTTCCATGGTCTAGGGTGTAATCATTTATTTTTTTCCTATTGTTGAAAATAGTTTGGTCCATATTGGCGGTGTCCCAAAATTTACACTTATGTTTATCAGGAATGGTTCTCAATTCTGTTTCGATTGTACTCATAACACTCGAAAACAAGGAGCTATCTTTCTTTAGTGTGTTGAAAATGATGTCCCCAATCCAATAATAGAGAAAGTTGCACATTTTACCATCGTATAAGCATTCTTCCTTTTTCGTGGATATGGTACACAGTGCTCCTATAATCTTATCTACATACTGTCCAATATCATGTATTTCTCGTAATTTCTGCTTTATTTCATCGGTGGGAAAGTTAGGATAATAGCAATAATTCATACTTCCCTCGAATTTACCATACATTACCTTCGAAGGTAAACTGCTCACACGTTGATCCTATAGATGTAATTAGTAAAATATATATGTACGCATTCCTATATTACCATGAATTATTCATAAGGAAATATATGTACAATATGAATGTATTCATTGGGAACGGAACCACTAATTCCTTGTCCACTTATAGTAAAATTTTTTTTCTCTTGCCATTTGTTCGTACCTTGTCAGGGTCAACGTCCTCTGTGACAGAATCATCACTTTCAGAGCCCGATTCATCTTCGTTCTCGTCCTCGTCTTGATCTTCATCTTGACTTCTCCCTTCGGGCACAACTTCAGGCATAACTTTAGGTACTGAAGTACAGTCTAATGGCTGTGGTTGGGCGAATTCCCACCCCCCCTTTCCCCCCTTAAATTTTGCACAATAAGGATCACTATTAGGATTACTACAAATACTTGTGAACTGGGTATATGCTGTTTTGGCATCCCCCAAATGTTGAGTATATTCTTTACTCTGCAAATATTGCTTACAATTCGGGTCAGTCTGTAAGGCATTATAGTTATAATTCCAATCAAATAATTTTTTTCCCCGTTCAAAATTGTCCTCATACAGGTCGGGGTATATGTTGGGGCACCCATTTTCGAAGCCAAATTCCTTCAGATGTTTGTAAATTGCAGTCATGGCACTCTGAAATGAGTAATAAGGATTCGACTTATTCCTCACTATAATATCACCCAACCAGTAGTAAAAGAGTTCACAGTACGCACTTTCCGGTGGGCGGCTTCCTTCCCTCCTTAGGTTACTGGCGTAACAGTAGCTGTCTACAATAGCCTCAGCGTAATCATCATCAGTGATCTTGCATATGTCCAATATATTTTTCACATTTCCTTCTACTCCCTTTTTGTTTTCCCGTTTCCCATAGCGCTCACAGTACTCTTCACTCATTTCGAACCCCAAATAAACATCCTCCGAAAGCAAGGGAGGTGAATCTTCTTCCTCCTATAAGTACAGGTGGTAAAATATATGCATGTGCACTTCTACTTCATAATTTACTACATTATGCACATAAAATATTATATGTGCACATTGATATATATAATAGTTTATGTTGCGAAGGAAGGAAGGAATGAAGGGTCTAAGGAAGGGAATGAACCCCCTTTTTTCCTCACAACCTTAACCATTTGTCCTTATACACTCCTGCACATCACAAATTTCTGTTGAACATTCCTTCCTTCTTATTCATACAGAACATATACGTGAAATTTGTGTGAGATTTTTCACTTTATATCTATTCTGAAGGTAAAGGATGGAGGTGTGTATGTACCATTTGGAAGAGATATATATATGTATCAAACTTTTTACACTTCTTCTTTCTTAAAAATTTGTAATCCTTTAACTTTCTTCAAGGGAATACGATAATATACACTATATATACACACATATATACCTATATATATGTGTATATATATAATAATGTGATTTCCTCCAGTTTTTTAAGATAAAATGAACTTTCACCCATTTGTACTACTTACTATACGCTTAATTAGGATAAGTAAAGTTAATTAAAAACTGTTGACATATATAATGCAACTCACATAGGGAACATTCTCCCTCCTCTTTACCAATGTGCACATCCATAAATACAAGGAAAGGGGCATGTACTCATGGAATAGATGAAAAATGAATATAATATACCAAGAGTTGGAATTCATCATACATAAAAGCAAAGGAGGACGAACTTATGAGTCCCCATAGCAGTATATGGTAGTGTACAACATTCCTCATCTATAGTCGCTAATAATAACTTTCTTCTCCTTTTTCTTGTTTTTCATATACTTCTAATAGTTATAATACAAATAACTTCTTCACAGGAAAAACATACATTACATTATTTGAGTTACTTCACTCTCCCTCCTTAATACACATCATACATTACTTATTAATATAATACACTTTTTTTTCCCCTATGAAAAGCACATTTCATAAACAACACTTCTATACTAGCAATAGATATTATGTTACTGGAGTTCATTTCTTTCCCTTCTTTTTTGTCTGTGCTATACATACCACATATTAGTATGCCCCATTTTCTTCCTTTAAACTAAATGAAGGTTTTGACCGTACAACTTATTCATTTTAACTTACACATATTCCAGTTTAGGGTTCAGGGCTTAGGGTTCAGGGTTTAGGATTCAGCGTTCAGTTTTCAGGGTTTAGGGTTTAGGGTTCAGGGTTCAGGTTTTAGGGTTCTAGGGTTCTAGGTTTCTAGGCTTCTGGGCTTCATGTTTTAGGGTTTAGGGTTTAGGATTTAAAATTTAGATTTTGGAGTTTACGGTATAGGATTTAGAATTTAGGGTTTAAATTTTAGCGTTTAGTGTGCAGGGCCAAAGGGCTTATGATTTGTTGTTTAGTGTTTAGGTTTTGCTCTTAAGGGATTAGGGTTTCAAGGTTTAGGATTCATGTTTCAGCCTTCAGAATTTCAGTTCTTAGGGTTCAGGATTTAGGGTCTAATGTTTAGGGTTTAGGTCGTAGAGGTACAGCGTTTAGGTTTTGTTTTTTGTGTTCAGGTTTTAACGTATAGCTTCAGGGATATAGGGTTTTGGTTATAGCATTGAGGGTTTAGGGTTCAGGCTTCCGGTTTTACGTTTTTAGTCTTAGGGGTTTATATTTCTGCATTTAATCTTTACTTTTCAGGGTTTAGAATTTAGGGTTTAGGGTATAGCGTTTATGCTTTACGGTTTAGGTTTTAGGGTTTAGGGTTTAGGATTCAGGGTTTAGGTTTTAGGTTTTAGTGTTCAAAGTTCACGTTTTGTGGTTTAGAGGTTTAGCGTTTAAGTTTGGGGGTTGGGTTAGGGTTCAGGGTTTAGATTTGGCGTTGAGCGTCCAGAATTTAGGTTTAGGGTTGAGGTCCAGAATTTGGGTTTAGGGTTGAGGGTCCAGGACTTGGGTTTACGTTTTAGGTTTGGGGGTTCCGTTAGGGTTGAGGGTTGAGAGTTTAGGATTTAGTTTTTAGGTTTTATGGTTTAGGTTTCAGGGTCTAGGTTATAGTTTTCAGGGTTTAGGGTTCCACTTTTACTCTTTACTCCTTAGGCTGAAGGGTTTAGGCTTTAGTCCTTAGGGTTTAGGCCTGAGGGTTTACGATTTAGAGTTTTAGGCTTCAAGGTTTAAGGTTCAGATTTTAGGGTTCAAGATTTAGTGTTGAACACATGGGGGTTTGTTTTTAAGGCTTATTGTTTAGATTTTGAGGCTTAGGGTTTAGGGTTCAGGGTTTACGGTTCACGATATGCTCTTTAAGGTTCAGGGTTTGCGGTCCATGGTTTTCGCATCAGGATTCAGACTTCACTATTTAGGACTAAGGGTTTGGGATTCAGAGTTTAGGATTCAACTTCAATACCTAGATGTCACGAAGATTCCTCGCGTGAGACACGTGAATTCTATTCAATAGAATCTAATCGCTAAATGCTAAAAGCCTAAACCTGTATCGTAAACACTGAAACCCTAAACCCTGAAGCCCTATAAACTGAAAACTATAGTCTGAAGACCTAAATCCTGAAGAGTGAACCGTGAACCATAAACCCTAAACCCTAACCTCTAAACCTTGAAACGGTAAACCCTGAAAACATAAACCCTGAAATCCTAAATCCTCAAAACCTATACCCTAAAACCCTAAACCTTGAAAACCTAAAACCTAAAATCCTAAACCTTGAAAACCTAAACCCTAAAACAAGAAGCCCTGAAATGCGAAGCCCTGAAAACCTAAGGCCTAAGCCCTGAACCCTAATCCATAAATCCTAAACCCTGAACCCTAAACAGCAAATCGTGAACCGTAAACCCTGAACCGCAAACCCTAAATCCTAAAACCCTAAATATTTAACCGCGAAACCTTACTACCACTCCCTGAAGCATAAGAAAATGCCAAAATGTATAAGGACCTTGTTTGATCTTGTTCTTTAAAGAACGGAAAGTTTGTATAGGAAGTGGAGTTTTTTTTTCATTAAGATGCATGCAGAATATACATGGGTAAAATGTATAGGGACCGAAAGTTGTTTCTTCTTTCTATTTTTTACAGGAATATAAGGAATACATATGTTGGAAGTATATGAGGGTTGTTTTTTTTTTTTGAGAAGGAAAGAAAAATGGTGCATAATTCTGTTCTTTTTTGTAGAGGAATGCACTGTATATAGGGGGGGGAAGATTATTTCATCGTAAAAAGGAGAATGAATTTTAAAAAGGGAAACAGAAAATAAAGAAAAATGAAGGGAAATTTGAATAGTTTGTTTCTTCTTTTCTTTTAGAACAATGCAGTGTATGGGGTAGGTAGGAGGGTTCTTCTTTTTGAAAAGAAAAAGGAAAAATTAAAAGGAAAGAAAAGGGTAGGTTGATAATTATTCTTCTTTTTTTTTATGTTAATATTTTTGTGTAAAATTTTTCTTATGTGAATTTGAATCACATTCATATGAAGATACTGATTAGCACGACGTTGTGTTAAGACTAAGTGTAAAAATTGCATATAAAATAAAAAAAAAGAATACGTATAGTGACGAAGGAATACATAACATATGTATAATGTTCCTTTTAAAGAATGAATAAAAAGAAATAAAGAAAAAAAAGAAGAGAGTGAAGAAAGAAGCGAAAAGCGTGAAAAGCGAAAAAAAATGAATGAATTCCACATATTCTTAGAAATGTCAATCATAAAAGGGATGTTTTAATATGCATGCAGAAGTAAAGAATGTGTTGCACGGAATGCATGATGAAATGTTATTTTTACCTAATGAGTGACCAAATTATTGAGTAGGTGGTAAAAATGGCTTCCAAGACTAGTGAATTTTACAACCTGAAGGAGAGGTGGTTGGGGCAGTCGATGTATAAGTTGATGGGCTCAGGAGCAGCGGAGGTATAATAATGCAATATAGATTGCATGTAAAGTATGAATATCTTACAGTTACGAATTATATTATTACTTCTTAATAAGAATAAATATGTAATATATAGGAAACATATATGAATGTATTATTCTGAATTTACAGACACAGTTATTCATAAAAATGTGGAAGTGGATGAATGCATTTATTACAAAAATGAACGAGGATAATAGTAGTGGACTTGCTCAGGAGCTATGCCAAACAATGAAAGAACAAGGACAAACAGGTAAAGAGGACGAGGAAAAAGTATGTGAGTTCATTTTGAAAAATTTGCTAAAAGTAGAAGGAATTGGTGCAGGTCAATGTGAAAAAGGAAAAAATGTGGACGAAGAAATGAAAAGATATGTTGAATGCGCAGTGATGAAAATATGGTCAACGCTGTACCTACGTGATCACTGTGATAAGGGGAATGTTGTGTGGAATGCTTTTGGTGAAATGAAAAGATTAAATGAGAATTTTGATGCAGAAGGGAAGTGTAAAAAATGCGATTATAGTGAAGTATTGGAACAAATGATGGTAATAAAGGAAATACCAATGTTAGCAATTATTCTTCATATGATACAGAAGAATACAGAAGTTATGAAATTAATAAATAGTGGAAAATCAAAACAAGCATGTAAAGAACAAGGAGTTAATGGGTGGGTAGTGGATTTCTTGAACAATAATGGTACAATGATTACGGAGACTTCAGGGTCAACAGGAAAGGAAGCGGTGGATGATGGTGCACGTAGTGCAGATAGTGGCAAAAGTAGTGGAACTGGCAAAGATTCTCAAGGTGGGGCGAGAGACATTATACTAACACTCGGTGGGGGAAAAGGACTAAGAATATCGTATGCTCCAAGTAAAGGGTACGATTATTTATGTGTAGGAGTACACATGGTACTTGCTTTAAAAGTAGTTGTAGGAAAGAAAGTATTTCTCTTCTATTTTGTATTTTGTCATTTGCACAATGACAGGAATACAGTGACAGACATATATAGCGTTTTTTATGGTAAATGATTCCATAATATATATATATTTTTCTCTCCCTTTCTTCATATAGGCCCAGTGAAGATGCTGTAGTTCTGCACTTCAATGGAGTGGGACCTCCTGCAACAGTCCAACATGTCCCAGCCAGTTCATCATCACCCTCAAAAAATGACTGCAAGCAGAATGAATTATGTCCGCGTGTAAAATGTGTAACAGAGAAATGGTTCCCACACAGGCACCGAAATCCAAATGACCAGAATGACTGGGTAAGTTAATGTATTATATACTATAGTCAAGTACAACCCAATGAGTAATACACTCTGTATATATTAGTCAGAGGAATAAACACTAATCATTATCCACTCATAAAATATACATATATGTTTCGCCATTCCATTATTTATGTAGGATACATTGTGGAATAATGACGTCAAAGAGAAATTATTGAAGGACCTGTCTGAAGCTATGATCAAGAACGGTGCAACTGATAATGACGTGTGTATTAGCATGCAGGGGGCAAACAAGCAAGCATGTAATTATATTATTAAAGGGTTAAAACATATATATGGAATTGAAAAGGGGAAGGACAGCAGCAAACCACAGAAGGTTCTGGACGACCAAATATTCCATCGAACTATGTCATGCCTCCTCCTAAACGCTTATGCAGATAAATTGAAAGAAGAAGCGCAAAAAAAAATACCTAAATGTGATGTAAAGGATGGCATAGATCACGCTTTCAGGGAGAGCGCAGAAATTAAAAAAACAGCATGTATCGATGGTACATGTCATTTATGCCAGCAGGAAGACTTTAAGAACTGTACAATAGGCAATAATGAAAACGTATGGAATAAAGTAAATGAAATGCTCAAAGAGAAGAGTGACAAAATACAAGAAACACTAGCTAACATATGTCCAAAACCATCTCCACCCTCCAAACCCAACACTTCCACATCAATAAGTACCAAGGATTGTAAGGACGGTAATAAAAATTGCTTAGATGAGAAGGTCGGCCAAATGTTCCAACGTCGATGGGTAAGTAACAGTAATTCTTTATGTTTTTATTCTTCCTCTTTTGGATTATCTTATATAAAATATTTCATGGGAAATGGAACATACATTCCACTCCATGTAAGGAGTGGTAGGTGGGTTGTTAGAGTGGTTAGTGGAAGGAAGGTGTTAGGTGGGTTGGTAGGGTGGTAGGGTGGTAGGGTGGAAGGATGGTTGTTAGCGGTGTTATGTGGCTGGTGGAACGATGGCTGTTAGTGGTGGAACGATGGCTGTTAGTGGTGGAACGATGGTTGTTAGTGGTGGAACGATGGCTGTTAGTGGTGGAACGATGGTTGTTAGTGGTGGTTGGTGGGTAGGAGGAAGGTTGTTAGGTGGTGGTAGGTGGAAGGAAGAAATGTGGTTAGACGTGGTAGGTTGGTAAGTGGAAGGAAGATTCTTAGGAGGGAGTTGGTCGAAGGAAGGTTATGTTAGGGGTGGTTGGTGAAATGGAAGGATGGTTAGGGGTGGTAGGGTGGAAGGGAGGTTGTTAAGGGTGATTGGTGGAAGAAATGATGTTAGGGTGGTGGTTGGCGGTAGGTGGGTTGTTAGTGGTAGGTGGTAGGTGGTTGAATGGATGGAACGTTGTTACGTGGGTGGTTGATGGAATGTTGTTAGGTGTATGGTAGATGGAAGGAAGGTTGTTAGGTCGGTGGTAGAATGGAAGTAAGATTGTTACAGGGTGGTTGGTGGAAGAAAGGGTTGTTAGGATGGTGGTAGGGTGGAAGGAATGTTGTGTTAGGGGTGGTAGGTGCTTGTTGGTTGTTAGGTTGGTAGGTGTTAGTGTGGTGTTGTTAGGTGGTTGGGTGCTAGGTGGTTTGCTAGGGGTAGTTGGTGGAAGGAACGGTTCATAGGGGTGGTCGCTGGAAGGAAGGTGGTTGTTAGGGGTGGTTGGTGGAAAACATGAGTATATATATAAAAAGGAATATGTACACATGTCCTTCCTTCCTATTTTTAGAATGCAAATAACGACCAAGTGTATGGTCTATTTCAAGAATTCAACAGGGAACTAAGTGAAGACGATGAGAAGGGTGGTTTTACCTCCGTTTGCGACGACATTGTAGGAGGTCAGGGCGTAAACATGAATAACTTACCTAGGTGCTTCTGTAAAATTCTTATAAGGAATTTAGTTAAAGTAACAAATAACGACAGCACGTATACAATCAATGGTAAGGAGAAAAAAGTGAGTGACATGAAGCCGGGTGCGGCATGTGATTTATTAAACTTATGGTTATTCTTATATGGGTCAATATATAATGTAAGCGAAGAAGATGTTAAATATGCATTCAAGGCAATAACTAATTTAAACGAGGAATTTGATCGAAATAAATATGAGAATTGTGTATATACTGGAAAATTTTCAGTGAACCAAACAGAGGAAGGTGTTGGTTTTAAGGATATCACTACGTGGTTTATGAATCATGACATTAAAAACAAAATGTGGAAAATAAATAAAGGAACTGCGTGCGAAGGAAAAGACGGAAAGGGCAGTCGACATAGTGCAATCGAAGGGAAGGTTATAAAAGAAATAAGTAACGACTTGAAAACCAAAGCAGAGGCGGTTGCTAAACAAATAAAGGAAGGGATTCCCATAGTTAAAGAAATCGAGAGGAAAATAAAGGAAGAATGCGCAAAATCAGGAATTGGGGAAGATGAAAAAGGTATGCTCTAAGTACCTAGTTCATCCCTCCTTGTGTGAAATAGGTGAACTCCACAAATGTGCGTATGTTCCCTAACGAAAATATAAGGAAAAAGACACGAATAGTAAAAATATGAGTGTGCTCATATTATTTCCTAAATTAAATTTTTAGAGGAGTGGGAAGAAGCAGTAATACAATTTAACAATATTCCAAATAATACGGATGATAAGGATGAGTTTGAAAAGATAAAAAATTTATCAGCTTGGTGTGATATGGAGATTAGTGAAAATGGAGTAAGTATGGAAAAATATAAAGACTTCTGTAAGACGCTTGTAAAGAACATTTTATTTGTAAGAAAAAATAAATATGACTGCGAAGCAAAGAGGGGCCAAATAGGAAGTAAACCATGTGTAAAAATGTGTGATTTATTAAATATATGGTTACTAGGACTAAGGGATAGTTGTATACCGATGGAAGCTGTTAAACTTATTTTCCAAGTAGTGGAAGCATGGGAAGAGGAATTTGATTCGGAAAAGAAAGGAACAATGTGTGTATATAATAGAATTAGTAATTTATATAGATGTGGGGAAGAAATGTTAAGCAAAATTCAGACGTGGATGCAGGGAGGCCAACATAGAAAACATTTCGGTCACAGCCCTATTGATCGTTGGTGTAAAGGAGGAGTAACGAGTATTAATTGGAAGCAAGTGAAAATAAAGAATAAGAAGGTTAAAGAAGAATTAAGTAATGAAGGGAAACAATATTTTGAGAAAGTGGAAGAAATAAAAACAACGAATAGTGCTGTGTTGGATCAAATAAAGGAGATAATGGAAACATCCTCACCACCAACTCCCCCATCAGAACCAGCAAGGTCAGCATCATCATCAACACCAAAAACAGTAAGTAGAATGGATGAGGTTCCCCCAGATAGGTCAACTGTACCAAGTGAAGGTAAGTAATTTCCCATGTAAGGAATTTCTGTGTAGGGGAGAAAGAAAAGCGTTGTGTTCTTCCACCAGTCCACCCTAACTACCTTCCATAGTAGTGTGCACCCGGGAAAGGGTGCACCTACAACATTTTAGGTAATATCATTCATAATCATATAAAAAACACACACCCTTCTTTCCTTACTAACCCTTTAGGTGTAAGTGGTCCTAAAGGAGACAAAGGTGATCCAGGTGTCGTACCTGCTGCCTCCGGTGTCCCAGGTGCCCCTTCTGGTAGAGGTGGTGCTGGTCAAGGTGGTAGTACTAGTGCTAAGGTCCCCTCCGCACAACGCCGTATTCGTTGGCCGCTTCTTATTCCTTCCTATCAGCAACCTAAAACTACCGTTCCTTCTGTCGCCGGCGATGACACCCCAACGAGTGTGGGCAAAACAGAGAATCCTGAGAAGAAGGGAGATTCCGGGGCGCTCGATCCAACTAAATTACAAACAATTGCTGATACTCAGGATACAACTTCATTAGGAACACCAAAATCATCACCATCACCATCATCACCATCACCATCATCACCATCATCACCATCACCATCATCACCATCATCACCATCGCCAACAACACCAGTTGTTCCTGCCCCAGTTGTTAACAAAATTGAAAACCCTTCTGACCTCCTTATCCCATACCTTCCTACAATCCCTATTGCCATTGCCGCCTCTGTTACGAGTTATCTCCTTTGGAAGGTAAAAAAGAAAGAAAAAAAAGGACGAAATAAAAGGAAGAAAAAGATTTACAGAAGAGAGAAAAAAAGAAAAAAAAAAAAAAAATAGAAAGAATAAAAGGAATAAAAAAAAAAGAAAAAAAAAATTAGGTTGAGCTACTTCCACAATGTACATAATAAATATGTGAATAGTGTAAATATATATGTGAATGTAAATATATGTGAATGTAAATATGTGAATGTAAATATTGAATGTATATAATGAATGTATATATATTAATGTAATATTGAATGTAATATTGAATGTAATATTGAATGTAAATATATGAATGTAATATTATACACATTGATGGAAGGAAAGAAGGAATAAAAGGAATAAGAAATGAGTAATAGGAAATAAGAAAGAATAACGTATAAAGAATAAAGAAGGAAAAAAGATTAAAGAGAATAATAAGAATAAAAAGAATAAAGAATGAAAAAAAAAAAATTAATATTAGAAGAAAAGAAGAAAGAAAAAAAAGAAAAAAAAGAAAAAAAGAAAAAAAAGAAAAAAAAGAAAAAACAGAAATAAAAGAAAAAAAAAAAAAAAAAAAAAAAAGAAAGGTGAATGAATCAGTGGGAAAGTATATGTAGGATTTCGCATTTTAAGTTGTACGTATAGGAGTTTTCGCTTTTTAGGGGTGTGTATGTAGGATTTTCGCTTTTTAGGGGTGTGTATGTAGGATTTCGCATTTAGGTTAAAAGTAGTCATTACTGTTGCGTGAACAAACATTTCACCCTTCTTAAAAAAAATTTTTGCTCTTTTTTTTGCAGTATTTTACCTTTCCTGGTAAAAGAAGACTTCACAAAAGAGTTCATCAAGTGCGTGGTCGTCCTTTCTTACGTGAAGAACCCCTTGATCATGTGGATGACCAGGCAGATGGTTCACGTGAATATTACATTGTAAAGGAACGCAAACCTCGTTCTACGCCTAAAAAAAGGAGGAAAAAACGTGCTGGTGGTCGTCGCCGTGTTGGTCGTCATCGCCCTGTTGGTCGACGTACCATTATTGATATCCATTTAGAAGTCCTAGGCGAATGTCAAAAAGGGGACCTGCATTCGAGGAAGGAAGACTTTTTTGAAATTTTGGTTCAAGAGTTCATGGGAAGCAATTTTATAAAAGAAGTTCAATGTTTTGGTTCAGATTCCGGGTTTAGGGAGGAAGACTTCGTTCCTAGGGAAGATGTTCCTGAGGAACAGGTTCAATGTTCCGATTTCGGATGTAGGAAGGAAGACTTTGTTCCAAAGGAAGGAGTTCCTAAGGAACAGGTTCCAAGTTCAGATTCCGGGTTTAAGGAGGAAGACATCATTTCTAAGGAAGAATTTTCTAAAGAACAGGTTCCATGTTCAGTTCCCTAAGGAAGAAATTCTTAAGGAATAAATTGCTAAGGAAAATATTCCTATGGAAGGAGTTCCTAAGGAAGAGGACGTTCCAAGTTCAGATTCCGGGTTTAGGGACGGAAGTCTTTGCTCCTAAGGAAGACGTTCCTATGGCTGATGTTCCTAAGGAAGAAGTTCGAAGTTCAGATTCCGGGTTTAGGGAAGGAAAACTTTTTTCCTAAGGAAGATGTCCTAAGGAACAGTTTCCAAAATTCAGGTTCCGGGTTTAGGGAAGGAAGACTTTGTTCCTATGGAAGGTGTTCCTAGGGAACAGGTTCCAAGTTCAGATTCCGGGTTTTAGAATGTAGTAAATATTTTTCCTTTTTTTTTTTTTTTTTGTTTTGTATAAAATTGTTTACATTGTTCATGTGTAATCAATATAAGTGGAAGTGAAAAAAATTTTCTTCCCCACTTGAGTTTAATTTGTTTTGGTAAAATTTTTTTTTATTGCAGGTTAAAAAATATGCTTATTCATTCTGTTACAAAAATTTTGGCTTAATAATATTTTTTTTTTGTTTTTTTAAAATACAAGAATATTTCTTTAATGAGTTGAGCACCTTTTTCTTTTTCTTTTTTTTTTTTTTGTGCGCCCCTTGCTGGGAGCATTTTTTCCTTATGTGCTTATTCAAACTTACCAAATGTAAGAAGAAAAGGAAGAAATGTGAAGAAAAGAAATAAAAAAAAAAGAAAGAAAAATAGGGAGGAAATGGCATTCTATTCATTACACATTGTATGAACTACATAGTCATTTATGTCCTCTAATAGGGGAAAGGAGGAACAATGTATATTGAATGGGTTACACTCCAAATATGTGTTACATCGCATGTTTTGATAACCTACCATCCCGCGATCCCGTGTACTATTATTTGTTTTTCCCCCGGGTTGTGTTGTATATGCACTAGAACTTACTGTGGGGGAATCAAGTATGGAACTTCCTTCCGAACTTCCTGTGAAGTCCATTGTGGAAGTTTCTGTTAAATCGTCAATGTCACGCCCGGCTGATCTTTTCTTTCTTTTTCCATTTGAATGGATACCAAACCAAGAAGTCCATGGTTTATACTGAAGGGAAGGATGATTGTTAGGTAGTTGGTGGAAGGAAGGTGGTGTTAGGGGTGGTAGGTGGAAGGAAAGTTGTTAGGGTGGTGGTAAGTGGGTTGTTAGGGGTGGTAGGTTGGTAGGGTGGAAGAAAGGTTGTGTTAGAGGTGGAAGGATGGTTGCTAGGTGGAAGGATGGTTGTTAGGTTGAAGGAGGGTTGTTAGAGTGGTGGTAGGAAGGGAAGGAGGAACTATAGGAGGAAGGAGGTTCTAAGGAAGGGAAGGAAGAGGTGTAGGGAAGGAAATTTTATGCAAGAAAAAAATGGATGTTAAAAAAGAAAAAGGAGGATGTGGGCTTTTCCATTACTTTTTTTTTAAAAAAAAAGAAGAAGAAAGGAAGAAACAGAAAGGGAGAAAGAAGGGAATAGTGAAGGGGGAAGGGGAAAAGGGGTAATATGAAAAAAGAAGAAAAGAAAGGATTAGAATGTTAGGATGGGTCCTTTTTGTTTCTTACTTTTTAGGAAATTGTAGAATGTGTATTAGGTGTGGAGGGAAGATTGTTCCTCACTTATCTCTTCTTTTTTTAATAAAGGAATGCCGTGTATAGGAAGAAGGAATATTGTTTTTTCTTAAGAAAATAAAAAAATAATGAATGAAGAAAAGAAGTTTAAGGAAAAAAAAAGCAAAAAGGGGTAAAAGGAAATAAGAGAAAATAAAATAATTAAAAAAAAATGAAGAACGATGAATAGAAGGACGGGATAAAAAAGGAGGAAAGAAAAAAAAGAAAAAAGAAATGAAGAGAGGAGAAAAGGAATAATGAATAAAGGGGAAGAAAAGGAAAGGTTATAGTATGGTGTGCCAAGTTCTTCGTTCCTCTTTTTTTTTTTCCTTAAAAAAAAAAAGAAAAGAAGTTTAAGGAAAAAAAAGATAAAAAAGGGGAGGTGGATAATTTCTCTCTTTTTCTTTTTCTTAGATGAATGTAATGTATAGGAAAGAAGCATAGGGGATAGAATTAATAGAGAGGGAAGATTATTTTCTATTTTTTTGAAGGAAAGGGAAAAAAAATTTCATTAGGTGAAGAAAAAAAAAAAAAAAAAAAAGGTACATAAGTAAAAGACATAAGAAGGAAGGGAAGGTTGCTAATCTCTTTTTTTAATAATTTGGAAAGTGCATTCAAAAATTGTTCTTCCTTTTTTTGCTTAGGAGAATATTCAGTGTATTAGGAAGGTTATTTTGTATTTCCTCTAAGAAGAATGCAATGCATAAGAAAGGTTGTTTCTTCTTTTTTCTCGGAGGAAAAGGAATAAAAGGAATAAAAGGAAAAAAAGAAAGAAATTAAAGAAGAAAGGAGGGAATGTGGGTGGCAATTTCTTTGTTACTTTTTTTTTTTTTTTTTTTTTTTGTTCAAAAAATTTTAAAGGATGCATGTGCTGAATACAGGAGTATCATTTTTTCCGGAAGTACAGAAATATTTTAAATGAAGGGAAAAGGAAGGAGGAAGAAAAAAAAAGGGACAGGAACTTCATATGTTTGGAGGGATTCAATCATAAAATGATAATATGAATAATGGGAAGTGGAAAGTGTGTGCACAGTATATATCATTTGATGAAATGTTTGTTTCATATGATATGTAACGATTCCATTTAATAATGTGGTAAAAAAAAATGGATTCAGGTGGTGATGATAAAGAATTTAACGAATTGAAGAAAAAATGGCTGCAGGAGAAAGGATCTAAGGAGAGTACGAAACGGGTGTGGGAGGTATAACAATATACTAGGAGCTGTGTGCACTGTATGAGTGCATCATTGTCCCAAATTATATTATTCTCTCCTCTAATAATGATAAATATATAGTGTACACAGAGAACATGTATGAACATATTAATCCTTATTTACAGACAACATTAGGCAGGACAATACTCAGTTGGGTGAATGAATTTATTCTCAGAATGTATGATAAGGACGAGCATGGAGTTGCTGAAACACTATGTGAAAACGGAAACGAAGGGGACGAGAAAAAAGTATGTGAGTTTATTCTCCAGAATTTACTAAAAATAAAAGGTGTTAGGGGCAAGGAATGTAATATAGAGAACATTGAGGAGGAGTTGAAGGAATATGTCCACTGTACAACACTAAACTTATGGTCAGCTTTGTACATATTTAATCATTGTGATAAGCAGGATGTTGTACATAGGGCATATAATGTAATGGAAAGTCTGAAAGAATTAGGTAGAGGAACTCAATGTAAAGAGTGTACGTATAGGGAATTAAAACCTATGGTAGTAGTAAAGGGTATGGACATGTTAAAATATATGTATCTAACTATGAATGGGGATGCGAAAATTATGAACTTAATAAAGAAAGACCCAAAACCCACGGAGAATTGTGAAGAGCAAAGGAAGAATCTAACAAAATTGGGTCTCCAGATTAATAGTATGAGGACTAGTGGGGGTCAGCAACATCAAGCAGCAGCAGCGCAACCAGAAATGACCAAAGAACAGTTTAATTTCATAAGTCAATTAATAACAAAATGGGTAATGACAAAGGGTGTGGCAGAATTGGACAACTTTACGGTAATGAACGTTAAATATAAATGGAAAGTGAAGTTGTAATGTAGGAATAATATAATAATGAAGAATTCATAATATAATGTGAACACGGGAAATTTATGTGCATATATATGTTTCGGCGGTCATTTATTTTATAGGAAGGAATATGGGGAGGCATGAAGACAGTATTTACTAATCTTATGTCAACTCTTAAAGGCGAACAACCAATAATAGCGACAACTTGTGAAACAGGGTTGGATAGTAACTTCCAGGAAATAACTCCATGGGATAAGGAAGAAAAAGAATTATGCAAAGCTATGATGAAAGTTATGTCATATACAAATGGTTTAACACAAAATTTTGGAGTAAGGGACGGCATAAAGGGTGAAGATACGGTAACTACGTACTTAAGGTGTCTAATCGGAACCGTCGTGTTAGCAGAATTATATGGAAGCAATTGCCGTTTTGATAAGGTACTTCCACATGTATCAGGGATGGTGCACGCATACGTGGAGAGTAACCTAATGGAAATGACGGATAAGAAGTGCAGTGAGTTCAGTTTGGAGAGTGCACAAATAGGAGGAAAACTTATTAGTAAAACTGTAGTAGACTGGATAAATAGTGAAAAATGGAAGCAAGATGGGAGAGTCGAGAAATATGCAATGGTGAAGCAGCAGGGGGAAACGTGCGACAAGCATGGAATAAGTACAAGGGAGGAGGACCGAACAGAAGGGAGGAATGAGGACAATAAAGTAAAAAAAGAAAGAGAGAAAATAAAGGAAATACAGAAAATAATGAAGGGAGGGAATACTGTGTCCATGGAAGGTGCTAACAAAGTAGTGGAGGAAGTTCATAAGAAAAAGAATTTAACGAACGAGAGTGCAATATTGCAGGCATTAGAAAAGCAGGTTGAGGAGGAAATTAAGGAAGAAAGGAAGGCAGCTGCAGCAGATCTAAGTAGAAAGGACAGTTCAGCAGAGGACGATCAGCTGGCACGTTCAGCACCCCAACCCCAAGCACCAGGAACTGTAACCAACCCTAAAAGTCAAGAATCTACTATTCAAGCAGAACCAGTAACCGATCCATGCTCTTCCACCCAATCACATGAAGAACAGCAGAAAAGGCAAGAAAGTGAACAGAAAAGGAATGAGCTGAAGAATTCATGGGAAGAACATTTAAAGACGCTAACGAATGATGGGACATCTGTGCAGGGGAACGATATTCCGGTGAGTAGTGTTATTATTTTCAGAAAAGGAAAAATGAGAGGCAGGAGCATATAATCATGTATTAAAAAAAAAAAGAATCAATTAAAAGCATACGTAGAGGAAGGTAATTTAATATGTCGATTTCTTTCATTCATTCCCTTATTTTTCAGGGTGAAATAAGTAGGGATGCAGGGAATGATGTTAAGAGATTGCTAAACGAATTGAAGGAATATATGGGAATTAGCGACCAAAGAAGTAAAACGAATATATCAGACATTTGTGGAATCATAACAGATAAACCTGGGGGGCGACATGGGAGACAACCAAAAGAAATATGCAAAAGAATAATAAGAATAATATACTGGATGGAAAGATGGGACAAAGAACGAAATAAATGGAAAGGAAAAAGTGAAAAAAAGGAAGAACAGTGGGAACAGTATCTAAAGTGTATACTGGGGCATACAATTATATTGGAAATTCTTAAAAATAAGTGCAATGCTGATCAGGTTATGAACATAATCTCTGAGACTATGAGAGGAAGGGGGAACAATTTTCCAAGTGGAAAAGACGGAATAGAATGTGACTGGGTAAAAATGGAGGATATAAAGTCTGTGAAGGAATTATTTGGGACGCACATACAAAATTGGATAAATGATGCAAGAAAAAGAAGTGGTGGTGTTAGAGACTTTGAGCAGGTAATGCAATGGATGGAGTGTAAACCGAATGAAAAGCAAAAAGAAGAGCAGGAGCAAAAAGAAAAACCTTGCCATAGTGAAAGAATTATAGACTTATTAGGAGCAGGAAGATCATCACAATTACGAGACCTAGTCAATACAGACCCTTCAGCATCAGCACCATCGTCGTATCCAGGTAAGGAACAGGCCTCTGAAGATAAGAAGGAAGAAGAGAAACCAGATAAGGGAAGAATTGACCCAGATGAACCTGATCTGCAGGATATTAATGCAGGTTACGTGGGTCCCCCACCTGCAGGAAGTAAACCCAGTAACGAAGTGGACAGTATTCAACAGATTACCGGTGGCAAAGCATTAGATACAACTGTTGCGGAATCATCTACTCCTCCACATGTTGAACCTACTGTTCCTGCAGGTACTGAGGTTAATGGAGCTACACAAAGTCCGGATGATAAAGCTCCCATTAAGACTCCTGAAGGCACCCCTGGTGTCCCACCTGGTCCCCAAGCTAATAATGGTGGTGATCCACCTGCTGATCCTGGTGCAGCTGGTACCACTGGACACCTCAATCCTGTTCCTGGTCCTGTTTCAACTCTTGATCCTGATCCTCATTCTAGTCAAGCTTCAGGAATTTCAGTTATACCACCCGTGGTTCCTGTATTGGGCGGAGGTGGAGGAGGGGGTAGAGCTCTTCCAAGAGCACGCAAGATTGTGAAAGTAAATAAGGTAGGGAAAGAAAAGGAAAAGATTGACTACCCTTCCTACCTCCTTACCCCATACCTTCCTACCATTCCTGTCTTCATTGGTACCTCTGTCATAAGTTATCTCCTTTGGAAGGTAAGAAAAAAAAAAACACTAATATAAGAACAAAAGAAGAAAAAAGAGAAAAAAAAAGAAAAAATAAAGTTGAATGAATCAGTGGGGTGTATGTGTAGGAGTTTTCGCATTTTAGGGTATATGTGTAGGATTTCGCATTTTAGGGTGTGTATGCGTAGGATTTCGCATTTTAGAGCGTGTATATGTAGGATTTCGCATTTTAGGGATGTGTGTGTAGGATTTCACATTTTAGGGTGTGTGTATGTAGGATGATTTCGCATTTTAGGGTGTGTGTGTGTATGATTTCACACTTATGGTGTAAGGCGCGCATTTAGGGGTGTATGTAGTATTTCGAATTTAGGGTGCACATTTCGCACTTAGCTTTAAGGTTTTAGGGTATATGAACAACCATGTGGTATATTGTTCAGCTCTTTAGAGAGAGGTTTATGCATCTAAATTTTGCATACAAAAAAAAAAAAAGAAAGAAAAGAAAAGAAGAAAAAAGTGAAATGAAAAGAGGAAAAAAAGTTAAGGAAGAAATAGGAAAAAGAGAGAATGAGAAAAAAAAGGTGCACACCTTTTTCCTTCTTCATACCTTAATTGTATACTTCGCACTTATTTTATACTGATTATTCTGGTTTTAAAAAGAACACTCACCCCTCTTAAAGGACTAATCTTTCTCCCTTTTTTTTTTTTTTTTTTATTTCTTTTTAGTATTTTTTCCTCGGTAAAAGGAGAAAACGTTACGGAAGGGCTCATCAAGTATCTGATCCAACTGTACAAGAACAATTCCCTGATCATGTGGACAACCAGGATGGTCCATATGAATACACTTTAGTAAGGGAACGCAGACAACCAAGATCTGTTCCAAAAAAAGCGAAGAGGCCAAAAAAACAGGGCGTTGGTCGTCGCCGTCCTGATCGCCCTGTTGGTCGCCGCATGATTATTGATATTCATTTAGAAGTCTTAGACGAATGTCAAAAGGGGAACACCAAATTGGTTCAAGAGGACTTCTTTGAAATTTTGGTTCAAGATTTTATGGGATCGCACATTTTAAACGAGGAAGATGTTCCTAGGGAAGATTTTCCACGTTCAGTTTTCAAGTTTTGGGAGGAAGACTTTGTTCCTCCGGAAAATTTTCCTAAGGAAAGGGTTCGTAGGGAAGGTGTTCCAAGTTCAGATTCCTGGTTTAGGGAGGAAGACTTTGTTCTTAAGGAAGGTGTTGCTAGGGAAGATATTCCTAAGGAAGATGTTTCTAAGGAACAGGTTCCAAGTTCTGATTGCGGGTTGAAAGTTGATGTTCCTAAGGAGCAGGTTCGAGGTTCAGGTTTAGGATTTAGGGAGGAAGACTTTGTTCCTAAGGAAGATGTTCCTAGGGAAGAAGTTTCTAAGGAACAGGTTCCAAGTTAAGATTCCAGGTTTAGGAAGGAAGACTTTGTCCTTAGGGAAGAAGTTCCTAAGGAACAGGTTCCAAGTTCAGATTCCAGATTTTGGGTTAATGTTGCTACGGAACAGGTTCAAAGTTCAGATTCCGGGTTTTACGATGTAGTAAATATTTTATTTCTATTCAAAACGATAGGGATATTATTTACGTATGAATAAAATATTCCTCATGGAGTAGAACCCTGTGAGGTATATATTAGGAAGTGGGGTAATGTAAAAAATATTCATATAAAAAATAATTATGTAGAAAATATGGATGCAGAACATATTAAAATTCATTTTGTCCAATGAACACACACATCTCTCTGGAATTTTTTTTTCATTATGTTGCTAACGCACTGGGAACGGGACGAATTTAAGGAATAAGGAGTTCCTTTTTTTTTTGTTTCACCTTTTCACATGGTTATTGCTTATGTGTGATTTTTTCCACATGCATATATGCGAAACCGCGTAAAAGTTTTTTTTTGTTATATGGGGATGTTTTTTCTTTTTTTTTTTTTCTTTGTACTGCACGAAAGTGTTTACGTTCATGTGTAACTACTATAAGTGGAAGTGAAAGAAAAAAAATTTTCTTACCCACTTTATTTTGATTTGTTTGGTAAAATTTTCTTCTTTATTGAAGAATTAAAATAAATGCTTATTCATTGTGTTACAAAAATTTTTTAACTTCATAAATTTTTTTTTCACCATTTTTAAATAGTCAAATATTTCTTCAAAAATGTCAGGACCTTTTTTCTTTTTGCGCGCCCCTTTCTGGGAGTATTGTTTCCCCTTCATGCAGAGTTATTCATACAATACAAAGAAAGGAAGAAGAAAAAAAAAGAAGCTTAAGAAAATAGAAAGGGATAAAGACAAAAGAAAGAAGGAAAGTTAAAAAAAGAAAGAAAAAAGGAAAGAAACGAAGAATGGTCATTTTTGCTTCTTACATTGTATGAACTATGCGCACTTATTTATGTATTCACTAAGGGAAGGAACATTCCTCCTTCCCTTTCCCTTCCTTCAGGTGTTACATGTTTTGATAACCTATATTTGGACGACCGGTTGTAGTAGTATTTGTTCCTGCTCCTGTTCTTCCTCCACTGGTGGACGGTCTGGTAGACTGTCTTGTAGATGATCTTGTGTATGAAGTAGAACGTAGTGTGGAATTTTCTCTTGGACCTATTGTGGAAGTGTCCGTTGAATCGTATGTTGAACTGTTTTCTGTTAGAGTATCATAGTCCTGTCCCCACCCTGATCTTTTTTTTCTGCTTCTTCCTCGTCCAGAAGAATGGATACCGAACAAAGAAGGTAGGGAAGTATACTGAAAAGAAAAGACAGCGTTAAATGAGAAGAGTGGAGAAGGAAGGAGGTCTAAAGAGGTAAGGAACGGAGTGTCTAAGGACGAGTGAAGAAAGGGTCTAAGGAGGAGGAAAGGAGTGGTCTAAGGAAGGAAGGAAAGGAAGGGTCTATGGAGGAGGAAGGAAAGGAGGTGTAAGGAAAGAAGGAAAGGAGGATCTAAGGAGGAGGGAAGGGTCTTAGATGTGGAAGGAAGGGAGATCTGAGGAGGAGGAAGGAAAGGGAAATAAGGGGTCTATGGAAGGATATACTGTTACTTATATTATTTCACTTTTAATTGAAATATTTTACCTTATATAGAAGGAAAGGAGCACCAATTGTTGCTAAGGTGCCGAAGATGGAAGAGATGGAAGAGGTGGTGGTGGCAGCACGTACCGCTTCGTCTTTTGCTAAGGTTGCTGCTGTTTGTGCTGCGTCCGCTGCACGCTGGATCTGTGTTATTAGTTTCGTCATCTGTTGGGGGAGATTAGCTGTATAACAATGTACAGCATAGGTATTTTTAAAGTCGGTACAATACCGTTTATTCGTATGATCACCACCCCCTTCTGTGCTGCACACCTTTTCCATGGCCTTACATGCTGTAGAAAGTTTGGTCCAATAGGTTGACCATTTTTCAGCGCAGGTGGCACCACTCCGACTTAGTTCATTCTGTACCCCTTCATAATCGCTGAAATAATCGAATATGATTTTCATATGATCAAAAATGGTTTGGTCAATTTCTTTGTCCTTAAGATCGTTGTATTTAAAATCACACTTCTTTCCACTACTCCAGGAAGAATTTCCGAGCGTTTCGGAAATTTTATCCAAAAGTTCAGACAATTTATGAGTCTTTAAATCCTTCCCATATTTATCTCCTAACCAAAAATAAAAAAATTCACAGGATTCATTATTTTTGTACTTAATCGGATCATTCTGCATACATGCGTGTACGTAGGCGTCGGCGATTTTGTTAACATCTTTAATAATTTCTTTACAATTTGAGAATTTGGTATTTAATGCAGTCTTCAATTGCGTACCATCGTTATTCACGACGCCGCCAGATCCTCCTCCAGCATTCTCGAAATTTGTATAGAAGTCGTTAATTAAGCTTAACTGCTGCTGAATTGACCCTAGTGTGCACGTCTGCTAGGGGGTTATGGGTACATATACATATATATATGTATATGTAAATATATGTATGTACACATACATATATAAGGAGTTGTATGTATATTCCTTTTTTTCTTTCTTTCTTAGACCTCCTTTCCTTCCCTCTCCCTTAGAACCCTCCTTTCCTTCCCTTCCTTAGACCTTCCTACCACCTAACAGCCTTCCTTCCGCCCTACCACCGCTAACAACATTCCTTCCACCAACCACCACCCTAACATCATTTCTTCCACCAATCACCCTTAACAACCTCCCTTCCACCCTACCACCCCTAACCATCCTTCCCTTTCACCAACCACCCCTAACATAACCTTCCTTCGACCAACTCCCTCCTAAGAATCTTCCTTCCACTTACCAACCTACCACGTCTAACCACATTTCTTCCTTCCACCTACCACCACCTAACAACCTTCCTTCTACCCACCAACCACCACTAACAACCATCGTTCCACCACTAACAGCCATCGTTCCACCACTAACAACCATCGTTCCACCACTAACAGCCATCGTTCCACCACTAACAGCCATCGTTCCACCACTAACAACCATCGTTCCACCACTAACAGCCATCGTTCCACCACTAACAACCATCGTTCCACCCCTAACACCCCTTCCTTCCTCTTTTCCTCAATCCCCTAAAATTGTTCCTCTTACCGTTGATGGTGCTACTGGTGCTGTTTCTGACATGGTTTACATACACTTTTATATGTAGTGAATTTTATGTTGGAAGATGTTATGCTCATTTCCTTTTATATGTGTATATAATATAATTGCTTCCTTCCAAAGGGGTAAATTATATAACTAATCATTCAATATAGAAGAAGTGGTACGTAGGGATGTGTATGTATGTGCAAAAAATTTTGTTGGGCTTTTTTCTGTTTGTTTGTTCTATGATTGTACTATGGTTATGATTATGGAGGAATAGATATTAAACTTTTTCCCTTTTTTCATTATTGTACACTACTCAATTTTTTAAAACAATTATATTCCTCAATATACAATATAGAATTATTTTATATGAATATAATTTAAACAAATTCAAAAAGAGGAACTAGTCAAGAAATGAAAGAAACAAATACAGAATAGGTGGGGATAAATTCTTTTTAATTTTTATGATATATATTCCTGATTTCATTCGACATATATATATTACTCTTATGATGATAATTTACCCTTATTATATATTATAGCATATTATATGTACAGCATAATCATTATACATATACATTGTACACCTTGTACATTGAAATATTATATTATTATTCCCTCCATTCATTTATTGCGTACATGAAGTCTGGAATTCCTTTCTTTTTCCATAAAAATTTGAACATGTACTTTTGATTTATGTTGAACTATTACTAGAGGGATTGTAGGAAGTTGTTCACATATGTACAGTACAGTTCCTACATATATAATTCATTTTTATCCTTCACATATTCACATTCATACGATTTTTGTAAATGAAGTATATATTCATAGAGTAAATAGCGAAGAATTCAATATGGAGAGAATTACATTAGTTATGTATGCAGGAAGCATTCTATGTATACTCCTATAACATTACTTTTTGCAGTGTACACTCATTCCTTTTTTTCTTTTACATTTATGATTCTTCAGTAATAATAATCTAATTCTTCTTCGCCATCCTTCTTTTTCCTTTGATACATACACTACAAATAGCTTTTTTCTACTGAAAATACGTTTTATACTATCTGAAACGTCCTTACATTTTCAATCCGTATTATATACTCCCCACATATTCATGTATTAATTTTTTCTCTTTTTCTTTCGATGGATACAATATAAACAGGCCATTCTTACAAAATAGTTCTTACAACATAGGACCCACGCCCCCCTTATATCCCTATTATCCTTCTACATATGAATGTATAATTACTTTTTCCTTAATTTAAAAGAGAGACAAATGTTAATGTGTGCGTAATTCCAAACATTAAGAGTTTCAGAGAGTTCAAGAGCGTTCCGGAAGTCTCTGGAATTAAAGGACTGAAGAAAAGTCCTTTTACGGAAACGACTATTCTACAGATTCATTAATTGAAACTTCTATATTTTAAAAGAACCTTCTCAGGTTTATTTTAAAAGCAGTTTAGATGGCTCGAGAATACATGAATTACTATCTCTTTAGTTTACGCTTCAGGGATTAGGGTTCATGACTTCAATGTATACAGTTCAGAGTTAAGGTTTCAGGGTTTTAAGGTTTCAGGGATTTAAGGTTTCAGGGTTTTAAGGTTCAGAGATTTAAGTTTCAGGGTTTTAAGATTCAGGGCTTTAAGGTTTAGGGTTTAGCATTCACGGTTTATGGTTCAGGGTTTAAGGTTAAGGTTTTAGGGTTCAGGGTTTAGGGTTTAGGGTTGATGGTTTAGGTTCCAAGTTTTAGGATTCATCGTTTAAGGTTCAGGGTTTAGTTTTCCATTTTAATGCTTAATGGTTGGGTGTTTAATGTTCAGTGTATAGTGCTCAGCTTTCAGGGTTCAGGTTTAGGGTTCGGGGTTCTGGGTTTAGGGTTGAGTACTTAGGATTTAGGGTTTTGAGGTATAAGTTTTTAGACTTATAGGCTGAGAGGTTAGTATTCAGGGTTTAGGAAACAGACCTTGTGTTTGCGTGTTTTGTACTCAGGATTTAGGGTTTAGGTTTCAGGGTTTACGAATTACAGTTCAGGGATTAGGCTTTAGTGTTTAATGGTTAAAGCTTAGGTTGTAGGGTTGAGAGTTCGAGCCTTCAGTGTTTAATTTGTTGGGTACACGTTTCAAATTTTAGGGTTCCGAAGATTCATGCTTTGAGGTTCAGCCTTCAGGGTTAAATGGTTGAATGTTCTGTATTTAAGGTTCAGGTCTTAGACTTAGGTGCTCTACGCCCTAGGGTTTAGGATTTGAAGACATTCAGGGATCGTCTCTATAGGCACATCCTCGAGAACTCAATTTCCAAATGAAGAGATCATGAAAACAAAACAGAGAAGATCGTACACAAGCTCTAAGACCTGGAACGCTGAAACCTAAATCCTAAATCTTTAGTTCTATACCCTCAACCTTGAACCACAAAATCTAGATCCTAAATAGGAACCATAAACTCTCAACCCTAAACCCTAAACACCTAAACCCTGAACCCTAAACCCTAAACCCTGAATCCTAAACCCTAAATCTAAACCCTGAACCCTAAATCCGGAACCCTAAACCCTGAACCCTAAACCCTGAACCCAAAACCCTGAACCCTAAATCCTAAAGTTTGATCCCAGAACCCTAAACCCAAAACCCTAAAACGAAAATCCAGAACCCTGAACCCTCAACCCTAAACCCTAAACCCTAAAACCCTGAACCCTGAACCCTAAACCCTGAACCCTAAACCCTAAAACCCTAAACCCTAAACCCTGAACCCTGAACCCTAAACCCTAAACCCTAAACCCTAAACCCTCAACCCTAAACCCTCAACCCTAAGCCCTGGACCCTGAACCCTGAACCTTAAACCCTAGGCAATGAATACTTAGCCTTAAACCCTGAAACCTAAACCCTGAACCCTAAAGACTAAACGCTAAACCCTAAACCCTGAAGCCTAATGTCTGAACCCTAAACCCTAAATCCTAAAGCCGAAATGCTAAAACGCAAATCCTGAGGCTCAAATCCTAAACCCTAAACCGTGAACCCTAAACCCTGAAAACGTAAACACTGAAAACTTAAACCCTGCAAACCTAAACCCTGAAATCCTAAAGCCTGAGCCCTAAACCCGAATCCCTGATTGTTCTCAATTTTCTATTAATAAGTTAATTATGAGGGAATTATTCTGTTCACTTTTTTTTTTTTAGGAATTTCCATTTGGAATAACTTATCTTTTGACTTAGTTTGCTGATATTCCCATATGTGGCACTCATGTAATTTACAGTCCATTTTATAATGCTCAATGAAATGTTAAATGGGGGAAGGGAGGGAAGGGGAAGAATTGGTGTTAGTATGGATTCATACTAGGCATATATATTTTATACATTCTTGTGTAGTTATGTAGTTCAGGATTGGGAAATGGAATATTTACTCATTTCCGCTTTTTTGTATTTTTAAGTTGTTGGAAAGAATATAAACATGGAATACACGAGGGAGTAGCTTTAGCAGTGAACTTGGTCAATTGGGCAAATATATTATTGAGTGAAATTCCATTACGGCGACACTTTTGTTCTCTCCCGGTCGGTGCATGAACATTCTTCGCTCTCCTGTTGTTCGCAATTTATTGACAAGGTGTTGTTCGTAATTTATTAACAATGTGTTCCTGATAATTTTAATAGAAAAACTGTACATTTAACAATTCTAGCATGCGTAATCTTTTTTTCAAATAATAATTTGTTTTTAGTGATTTTTTTTTTTTTTTTTTCTGTTTAATTCTTTTTTTCCTTCGGGTGAACAACTTTTTTCCTTCGGTGAACAACTTATATTAAATTTGGAAGGAAATGCGCATTCAGATACCTTCTCACATAAGAACATTGTTTTGAACAAGTGTAAATGTTGTATAAAAAAACAGAAGAAAAAAAAAAGAGAAGAACGAATAGGTT
This sequence comes from Plasmodium coatneyi, assembly GCF_001680005.1. Lineage (NCBI taxonomy): Eukaryota > Apicomplexa > Aconoidasida > Haemosporida > Plasmodiidae > Plasmodium > Plasmodium coatneyi. The sequence continues at coordinate 893,258 of NC_033569.1, forward strand.
GTATAAGAACAAGGAAAAGCAAATAATGTGCTGCATGATGACAAAAAAGGAATAATGTGCTTGTATGACAACAGAAGGAATACATAGGATATTCACATGAATATTCCTGTAAACATGAGAAAAAGCAAAAAAGAAGCGAAAGAAGAGTGAAAAAAAATGAATGAAAAATTCCACACTATTAGAAAAATGAATCATAAGATAATAATATAAATAATGGAAGTACAATGTATGTTGTGCACATATAACCCAGTGAAATATTATTTCTATTTGATAAATAATGAAATTATTAAATAGTGGTAAAAATGGGAACAACTACGGAATTCAACAGTTTAAGGGATGAGTGGATTAAAGCAAGGGGAAAAGGGGAAGATTTGGGGAAGGTAAAATATTGCATTGGGGGGTGTATGTAAAATTATGAATTAAAAACTAAGATAAAAGTAATTCGGCGATATAATGATGGAATATGTATTTTATGCGGGACGTGCATATAAATGTATTCGTGCTTCTATTTTACAGAAACAATTATTGAGAGAGATGGAGGAATGGATTGAAGAAATGCACAAAGAATTAGAGAAAGGAGACAGGAGTATCGCTGAAACTGGATGTGGAATAACGAATGGGGGTAAAAAGAAATTAGGGAAGGGAGACAAAGAATGGTGTGAATTTATTCTAGGGTATTTATGGAAGATAAAGGAAAAGACGAGGGATCAACCGGGGGATAGCATTGTAAATGTAAAAATGAAAGCATATGTGCGCTGTGCTGTTATGAAAGTATGGTTTCTCGTATATAGAGATATGTACTGTAAGGCTCAGGAAGTTATAGAGCGTGCGTTCGCTGCAATGGAAGAATTATGCCAATTATTTTCACACGGGACAGGCTGCAATGAATGTAAATATGGAACAATTCCAGTTGTATTTGTGGGAAGTGTAAATATTTACAACCTAATATTAAAAAAGGTAAAGGAAAAAAGTGCGATGTTAAACAAGATGTATAGCTGGGTTCCTAAGAATGTGTGCAATAAAGACAAAGGAAAGAACACTGCACCGGTTGTAGCACATCCACATCCTCAACTACAGTCAGCAACATCAGCAGCACATGGTATGACCCTCACCACGCCAGATGCAAACACGGAATTTACAGGAATGTTCGGAAGATGGTTACAGGGGAAGAAATCCCAAGGGAAGGTAAAATATATAAGTTCCATAATACTAAATGAAAATATAATATTTCAACAAAAAATAAGGTTTAATTTTCGGGGATGTTTAGAGGAAAGTACATGTTAAAGGGAGAGTATATTTATGTGTGCACTAATTTTTTCCCCTCTCCCCCTAATAGGATAAAGTATGGCAGGATCTGAAGTCAATGTGGGAAGAATTAGTGGACACACTTGCAGTTGATGGGGACGAAGAAATAAAGAATTTATGTAATGCAGATATAACGAAAAAAGAGGGAATTCCAATTAGTGGGTACGAAATGGCATTCTGCAAAGCTGTAATGAAAGTATATTATTACATGAACAATATGGGGAAGAAGAAATCAGGAGGAAAAAAAGGGAATCTGCAGGAAGAAGAAGAGTCTTATCTGAAGTGCATAATAGGAACTAACACCATGTTCCAATTATTTAATGATCAGAAGTGTTTAAGGAGGAATATACATTATGTATCTGCAAAGGTCGAAGAAATAAGGGAGAAGAAACATAAGGGGGGTAGAGGTGATGGATGTAGAAAAATAAGTTTGGGTGATTTAGAATTGGGGAACATACTACTTGGGACTAAAATAGCAGAGTGGATTAAGGAAGGAACAGTTAAAATTGCGGAAGAGGAGAATCTAAGGCGGTGTAAAAAGTGGAAATGCGGAGATGAGGGAAGTAAGAGAGAACAGAAAAGGAAGGAAAAAGAGAAGGAAGAGGGTATAGGAAAATGGTTAAAGAATGGTGAAATAAATCAATTAAAGAGTACAGTGAAGGATGAGAAATATCTCGGTACAGAAGGAATAAATGGTATTATAGGAGGAATAGCAGATGGTATTATAACAACAAATGAAGATCTAGAAAAAATATTAAGGGACGCAGCATCATGCCCTACAGGAAAGACAAAAGTAGACTGCATAAAAAAAAAAATTCAGGAATTAAAGTCCTCTAAACAACCACCCCCCAAACCCAAATCCCACGCAACAAATAAGGTTGAATGTAAGGACAGTGATAGGGCATGTTTGGATGCAAAGGTCGGCCAAATGTTCCAAACCCGATGGGTAAGAACAGTTCTTCTTTCATCTTTCTTTTATTTTAAGGAGTATTCAATAATAATGTATGCATTCCACTCCATGTACAAAGTGGTGATTGTTAGGTGGTAGGTGGGTTGTTAGGTGGTAGGTGGATTGTTAGATGGTAGGTGGGTTGTATTAGGGGTGGAAGAAAGATTTTGAATTATAAGTATATATATAATAATAAATGTGTATACATGCCCTTCCTTCCTATTTTTAGGGTGCAAGTAACGATCAAGTGTATAGTTTATTTGAGGAATTCAACAGGCCATTAAATGACGACGATGAGAAGGATGGTTTCACATCTGTGTGCGACCAAATCGTAGAAAATCAGGGCGTCCACGCGAATACCCTACCTAGATGCTTTTGTAAGATCCTTGTAAGGAATTTAGGGAAAATAACAAAGAAGGATAGTACCTACACCCATAATGGAATAACGAAGAGAGTGGACGCTATGAAGCCGAAGGCACCATGTCATCTATTAAACTTATGGTTATTATTATATGGACCAATGTATAAAGTAACCAAAGAGAATGTTGAATATGCATTCACAGCCATATCTAATTTAAACAAGGCATTTCCGCAAAATAAATATGAGGATTGTATATATGATGGTACGTTCACAGTGGACTCTGCGGAAGAGGGAAGTAATATTTTCAGGGACATTTATAGATGGTTTCTGAATCGGGGCGTTATAAGCAGAATGCGAGCAATAAAGGACGAGACTGCATGCAAAAGTAGAAGCAGGTCCGACGACGAGAAGAGTGAAGATCCAAAGAAGAATGTGGAAAAAATAAGTCATAAAATGCAGGATAAAGCTAATGAAGTTACCCAAAAAATAGAGGAGTTGCGTCCCATAGTTGTAAAAACTAAGTAAGGAGAAAACTGTGGTTTGACGCGATACCTCGCCTTTTATCCTCTTCCATTTTTTTTTTTTTTTTTGTACTTTCCCCTAATTTGTTGCTTGTACCTATCCATTTCCTGTACAACATTGTACGGATCTTATCTATATATACACATACATATTATGCTCACACACGTATACTTCAACTTCCCCATCCCCACAGTGGATTGTAAGGACAAGGAAATTCTAGAAGAGGAAAAAGGTAAATCGTTTGTTTTGTATTATTCTGTCTTCTGTGTAAAATAAGTATAAATGATGCGGAGTAAATTGTTCCATTACGAACATATAGAATATAGTATATAAAAATGGTAAATGAGAATATGTATATATTATTTGTTGAGTGTTCTTGCAGACGAATGGGCAGAGGTAATTACGAAATTTAACAATATTCCAAATGATTCAGATGACAAGGATGATTTCGAAAAGATAAAAACTTTATGTGCATGGTGTGACGACAAGGACAATGTAAGCAGTAAAAATAAGGAACAATGTAAAGGATTCTGTATGATGCTCATAAGCAACTTACTATATATAGGAAAGAATAAATATGAATGTGAAAGTAAGACAAAAGTTAATGGAAAAAAAAAAGCCGTGTGTTAGGAAGTGTGATCTGTTAAATATATGGTTAATGGATGCAAGTAATGACTGCATACCGGAAGAAGTCATTAAGTTGATTTTTGGGATAGTAGAAGCATGGGAAGAGGAATTTGATGAGGAGAAAAGAGGAACACGATGTGTATATAATAGAATTAGTGATTTATATAGGTGCGGAAAGGACATGTTACCTGAAATTCAGAAATGGATGCAGGAGAATTCAGGCAAACGGAAATTCGGTTATACAGTTAGATCCCGCTGGTGTAAAGAGAAGGCGAAGCGTGTTAATTGGGATAAAGTAAAATTAAATAATTATAAAGGCAAGAAACAACTGAGCAAGGATGGAGAAATATATTTTGAGGACGTCAACAAAATAAAGGAGGAAAACAGTGCTGTATTGGAAAAAATAAAGGAGATAATGGAAACATCCTCCTCACCCCCACCCGAACCAGCACGACCGGCTGCTGCAGCTCCAGCAGAAAATACTTCTGTTACAGGAGAAAATGGTAAAGCAGATGGTCCCGAAGCTAAATCTACTTCGGTTGATACTGCTGACGCAGACACCCAAACTCCTGTGGGTACACCATCTGAGACAGGTAAGAATAATAATAAGGGTAACTCCCAAAAAAGTAGGCACTCTATGTAAATGAAGCTGCACATGGAAGTGCACTCTTTCCATGGTGTACCCACATCATCTTAGATAATATTACTCATAAATATACTAAAAATAATCACCCTTTCCCTTTATTCATTTTTCAGGTGTTACTCAGGGAGGTAGTGAAATTAATGGTGTGCCCCCTACCATTAATGGGAAACCGGCTCCTGATGATTCGCCTGTAAAAACTTCTTCTTCGCGGGACTTAGGTAGTATCAGTAACGAAGATATTTCTATCCTCCTCGATTCGAGTGACGATAACCCTTTTGATGTGTTTTGGGGACCTCCTTTCCCTAAAGGCTCCGTTCCGATTATTACCCAACCAGCGGCACCAGTACAACCGGAACCGACAACACCAAGAACAGCACAAGGCAGTTCAGGACAAACATCATCACCTGGTAGTGTTAAAACAGGAGGAAGAAGTCCAAGGGAGGGTGCCCCAGTCACCCCCCTTCCTGTTTCTTCCCTAGTTAGTAGAACGATTGAAAACCCTTCCAACCTCCTTACCCCCTACCTTCCTACAATCCCTGTTGCCATCGCCACCTCTGTCATAAGTTATCTCCTTTTGAAGGTAAGAAAAAAATTTTAAAAAGAGAGAAAGAAAAAAAAAAAAAAAAAAAAAAAAAAAAAAAAGGAAAAGGAAAAAAGGAAAAGGAAAAGGAAAAGGAAAAGGAAAAGGAAAAGGAAAAGGAAAAAGGAAAAGGAAAAGGAAAAGGAAAAGGAAAAGGAAAAGGAAAAGGAAAAGGAAAAGGAAAAGGAAAAGGAAAAGGAAAAGGAAAAGGAAAAGGAAAAGGAAAAGGAAAAGGAAAAGGAAAAGGAAAAGGAAAAGGAAAAGGAAAAGGAAAAGGAAAAGGAAAAGGAAAAGGAAAAGGAAAAGGAAAAGGAAAAGGAAAAGGAAAAGGAAAAGGAAAAGGAAAAGGAAAAGGAAAAAAAAAAAAAAAAAGGAAAAGGAAAAGGAAAAAAAGTAGAAAAAGAAAAGAGGAAAAGAAAGGTGAATGAATCAGTTGGGTGTGTATAGGTTTTCGCATTTTAGGGAGGTGTATGTAGGATTTCGCACTTTAGGGGTGTGTGTGTGTAGGATTTCGCATTTTAGGGTGTATATGTACGAGTTTTCATTTTAGGGTGTGTATGTGTAGAATTTCGCATTTTAGGGGTGCTTGTGTAGGATTTCGCATTTTGTGGATGTGTGTAGAATTTCGCATTTTAGGGGTATACGTGTAGGATTTCGCACTAAGGGTGTAAGGTCCCGCTTTTAGGTAAGGAAGGGTGTGAGGGCATAGGAACAACAATGTAGCCTGCTATATTGCTGTTTTAGGGTATACGAACAATAATATGGCCTGATGTTTAGCTGTTTTAGGTTGTAAGAACAACAATATGACCTGATGTTTAGCTGTTCCAGGGTGTAAGAACAACAATGTGTCCTCGAGCATTAATTGTTTTAGTGAGGAGTGTGTTTCTGAAGTGTGCATACAAGAAAAAGGAAGGAAAGAAAAAAAAAATGAAGAAGGAAAGAAAGAATAAAAGGAAGAAAAAGAGTAAAGAAAAAAAAAGGAAAAAATAAAATAAATAAAAGGGACGCACATTTCCTAACCTTTCCTTTTTTTTTGCAGTATTTTGCCCTACCAGGTAAAAATAGAAAACGTCACAGAAGAGCTCCTCAAATACGTGATCCGGCAACTTTGGAAGAACAACTCCCTGATCATGTGGACGACGAGGCAGATGGTCCACATGAATATACGTTAGTAAAGGAACGCAAACCTCGTTCTACGCCTAAAGAAAGGTGGAAAAAACGAGGTGGTAGTCGTCGCCGCATGATTATTGATATTCATTTAGAAGTCATAAACGAATGTCAAAAAGGGACCCTGAATTCGACGAAAGAAGACTTTTTTGAAATTTTGGTTCAAGAATTCATGGGAAGTGAATTCATAAAAGAAAAAAAGGTTCCAAGTTTAGATTCCGGGTTTAGGGAAGAACACTCTATTCCTAAGGAACAGGTTCGACGTTCAGATTCCGGCTTTAGCGAGGAACACTTTATTCCTGAGGAACGTGTTCCATGTTCAGATTGCGGGTTTAGGGAAGGAAAACTTTGTTTCTATCGAAGATATTCCGAAGGAAAATATTCATATGGAAGGAGTTCCTAAGGAAGGTGTTCCTAACGAAGACGTTCCAATTTCCGATTCCGGTTTTTAGGGTGTAGTAAATATTTTTTTTTTTTTTTTTTTTCGTTTTGTTTTGCATGAAAGAGTTCACTTTCGTGTGTGGTCAATATAAGTTAGAAGAAAAAAATTTTCCTCCGTTCAAGGATGTGTTGGAAAACGTTTTTTTAGTGAAGATACAAAATATGTTAAATTTTTTTGTGTTATAGGTTTTTACACCTGTAATTTTTTCTATTTAAAAATTTTTTTTTTTCTTTTTTTAAACATAAATACTTTTTTGAAGAGGTCAGCTCTTTTTCCTTTTTTTTTTTTTTTTTCCGGGCTTGTTTGGAAGATCTTCGCTTCAGCAATTGCTCATACATACAAATTTAGGGAGAGGAAAAAAAGAAGCAGAAGAAAATAAAGAAAGAAAAGAAAGAAAAAAATGAGGAAAAAAAAGAGGTGTGAAAAAAAAGGAAGGAAAATGCCACTTTGCTCCTTCCCATAAACACTGTATATATAAACTTTGTGCACGCTCATTTATGTTCCCCTGATGGGGAACATTCCTTTAGAGGTCTTACATGTTTTGGTAACCAATATTCTGGCGGCCTATATTCCGATGACCTGTTGTACTATTATTGGTTCTTGTTCCTGTTCTTCCCCTTCGAGACTGTACACCATATACTGTTGAATCATCCTCTGTTGTTGGACCTATTGTTGAAGTCTCTGTTAAATCGTCAATGTCACGTCCGGCTGATCTTCTCTTTCTTTTTCCACTTGAGTGGTTACCAAACCAAAAAGACCATGGTTTATACTGAAGGGAAGGAAGGGTTAAAAAGGAAAAGGTTCTTAGGGTGGTGGTAGGTGGAAGGAAAGGAGGATCTAAGTAGGGAAGGAAAGGATGAGTCTAAGGAGGAGGAAGGAAGGTGATCTAAGGAGGAGGAAAGGAAAGGGTATTAGGGGGTGAAGGAAGGACAGGAAGGAAGGTAGTATGGTGGAAGCAAGGTTGTTAGGGGTGTTAGAAGGAAGGTTCTTAGGGGTGGTAGGTGGAAGGAAGGTTGTTGGTGATGATTGGTGGAAGGAAGCATCTGTTGTTATGGTTGTGGTAGATGGAAGGAGGGTGGTTGTTAGTGGTGGTAGGTGGAAGGAAGATTGTTAGTGGTGGTAGTAGCAAGGGAAGGTTGTATTAGGGGTGGTAGATGTAAGGAGGGTTGTGTTAGGGGTGGAAGTGTGGTCTAAGGAAGGAAGGTTGCTAAGGGTGGAAAGAAAGGAAGGGGTGTATATTAATAGTACTGTTAAAAATTTTAATTTTAGCTATAATTTTACCTTGTATAAAAAGTATGCCAATGCTGGTAATTCTAATGCTGCTAAGGTACCAAAAGCAGAAGAAAGAGAAGAAGCTTTGTTTGCTTCATGGATAGCATTGTTTAGTTTGAGTTGTGTGGATTGTGCTTTTTGTGTTGCAAGCTGTTCCTTTTCCTTTAGTTCTCCCAGTTTAAGTTGCAACTTTGGTAGTTCCTGATTAATTTTGTCCTTATGATTATTCCAAAATTTTGTACAGTATTCATCACTTCGGTGGTTTCCACAATGTGTTTCTATTTCACCATGTGCTGCTTTGACTTTGTCGAAGTAACTTTTACATATTTCAAGACCTTTAGGTCCAGTATATTTTAACAGAGTTTGTATGACACCATAGTCGTGCAAAAAGTCGAATAATGTTTTTATTTGTTTGAAGGTTTCTCTGTTAATGTTGGGGTATAGATTTTTGCAGTGTTTGGTAAGCGCCAACGGTTCCAATTCACCGTAAATATCCCCTATATCCTTTTCAAACCCTGTGGGATCTTGCAAATGGTTGGATAATATACCTCCCAACCAAAAATAGAACCAATAACACCATTCATTTTTAGAATCTGTAACCTTTCCGTTTTTATGCATATGACACCAAGCACTCATAATATTTTCCCTATATGACTGAAGACCAACGTAATTACTTATTCCTCCTTTTGTCCCCCCATATCCGCTCATATTAGTACAATCGCCTAAATCTTTCCAATTGCTGAATTTCCTATAGAAATTTACACTTGAGTATAAACTTTCCAATTTGTCCCCCTATAAATATAATTAATAAACGAAGTAAAAATATATACATATATACACATACATCTATATATATATATATAGTTATATATATGTGTATATATGTGCACATATTATTCAAATGCCTCCATTTTGAAATAAAGGAAGGAATAGAGCGTCTTACATCAGCCATATTTTAAGTCGTGCGTTCTTCTTTGGTATATATATTCTACTTTTTAAAAAAAGAAGGTGGTTGTTCATATATATTTATTTACTCAGCATAAAAGGAAGTGTACGTGTATTCAAAAAATTTTGCCCACTTTATGATTGATGAATATTCAAAATTTTTTATGCTTTCTTGCTTTAAGAATAATGTGTCTTTCTTAATTTTCAAATGGTGATAACACATTACTTACTTGTGTATATATGTATCGAAAATTCATTATGATTATGTGCACATATATATAATTAATGTGGAAGGTAGGGTGGGAGGATGCAAAATTTTTTTTTTTTTTTTCTCTTCCTCCATCCTCCTCCTTAGACCCCTTTCCATCCTTCTTCCTCTGAGTGAAAATTCCTCTCTTTTCTAAGGTGAAAATTCTAGTGTACGATGTTTTTACTCCATTTTTTTTTCTACTATTTAGAATTGTGTTCGGAAAAAATTTTGTTTTATATACACTTTACACAGTTCATATACATACATGCATATGCATATATGTGCATATGTGAAGCAGGGAGAGAGGGAGAGAGCATACAATCTTCCTTCCCCCCATTTTTTCCTCCTTTTATTCTTTCTTCTCTTTTCCTTAAACCTTCTTTCTTTACACCTTCCTTTTTTAAATTTCTTTTTCTCTTTAAACGTTTCTTCTTTACACCTACCTTCTTTTTTTTTTCTTCCTTAAACCTTCCTTCTTTACGCCTTATATTTTCATCCTTTCCTTTTTTCCCTTTTTCTTTTCTTCCCTTCTTTCTTTCTCTCATTTCTTTGCTTCCCTTCTTTAGATCATTCCCTTGCTTTCCTTAGATCTTTTCCTTCCCTTCCTTAGACCGAACTTCCTTTCCTTCCTTAAACCCTTCCTCCTTTCATTCTTTCATCCATCATGCCTTCTTTGCTCATTCTTTCCTATTCCGTTTTTCTTCTTTCCTTATTTTTTTCCTTCCTTCCTCCTTCTAATTTCATTTCTACGTCCCTCCATCTCTTTCATTCTTTTTCTCTTGTTTCGTACACAATAAATAGATCATTCATAATAAATATGTGCACATTACACTATTGAATTTCTGCCTCCTCATTCAAAACCATATTATACTTCCTCCATATTCATCTATTACTCCCTCCCTCCTTCCATTTCCCCACCTTTATGATTTTTCTCATTCGCTTTTTTATAAGATACTCAATAAAAATATACAATTCAGGGTTCGATCCTTCCCAGGATTAAGTGTTTAGAGTTCATAGTTTAGGGTTGAGGGCTTAGGTTTGAGGGCTTAGGTTTGAGGGCTCAGGGTTCAGGTCTTAGGTTTCAGGGCTTAGTGATCAGGGTTCAAGGTACAGGGTTCAGGGTTGAGAGTTTAGGGTTCAGGCTTTGAGGGTTTAGGGCATAGGATTTAGAGTTCATGATTTATGGTTTAGGATTCAGTATTTAGGGTTTAAGATTTTAGGGTTCACGGTTTAGGTTTTATAGTTCAGGGTTTAGTGTCTACCTTTTAGGGTTTACGTTTTAGGATTTGGGGTTTAGGATTTAGGGTTCAGGTTTAGGTTTTCAAGCATTAGGATTTATGTTTCAGGTTTTAGGATTTTGGGTTCATCATATTTCGCATTAGTACCCAGGGTTGCGGTTTCTAGGTTTCACACTCAAAACCCTCGAAGCTTAAAATCTGAAGTCCAAAACACAAAACTCCTGAACATGAAGCCTTAAAAACTAAAATCCTAAACCACTAAATCTAAAGGTAAAGCACTGAACGCTAAGCCCAAGCTCCAAAACAATGATCAGTAAACCCTAAACCCTAAACCCTGAAACATAAGTCCAGAAACCATGAAACCTAAATCATAAACCCTAAATACTAAATCAAAAGCCTGAACCCTGAACCCTAAGCCTTGCCTATTCGGAACTTCCGCTTAATAATTTCATTATAGCCGAATTCTGCTATTCACAATTTTTTTTAAGGGATTTCCATTAGAAAGAATTTATCCGTCGACTTAATTTGCTGATACTTTCCATATTTGGCACTTAAATACTTGAGAGTGAATTACATGGTGAAAGGTTAAATAGAGAAAAAGGGGGAAGGGGAAAAGTTGATATTAATATTAATTTCTGGCGGGCATATATATTTCATACATGCTGTGTAATTAAGTACATCACGATAGGAAAATGGAATATTTCGTCATTTCCCCTTTTTGTGTATTTTTAAGTTGTTGAAAAGAGTATAAGCTTGGAATACCCAGTGGAGTACCTTCGTCAGTGAAGATGGTCAGATGGGCAATTTTAAACTGAGGGAAATTCCATTACGGCGGCGCTTTTGTTCCCTCCCGGTCGCTGCATGAACATTCTTCTTTCTCCTGTTGTTCGCATTTTATTGACGATGTGTTGTTAATAATTTTTACTTAAAATTTGTATGTTAGAAAATTTCGTGATTAGTAGTATTTTTTTCTGATAATAATTTGTTCTTAGTGATTCCTTCTTTTTTTTCACTCCTTTTAATATTTCACATTTGTTCGGAGGGAAAAAAAAAAAAAAGCATGCAAATTTGAGAGGTATATATATACACGGTAGGGAGAGAGAGAGAATGCGTATATCCTCAATAGCGGTGTTATACATATACATATAAATTCACATATTGAGCAAAAAAAAAAAAAATTGTTCCCATATTGCGGGTGAAATTCTCCTACAGAGAGTATGTTCCTCACTTCTGTTCTGCAGGCACCCTTTGTTTTTTCGTCGCAATTTGTTAACAATGTGTTGTTGATAATTTCTACGTAAAAATTATATATTTAAAAATTTTATGTTATGTAGTATTTTTTACCTCTGACAATAATTTGTTCTCAGTGATATTTCTTCTTTTTTTATGGTGAATGTTTTTCTGTGCATAAATTTCATCCCTCTGTTGAACAACTTATACTAATTTGAAACGAACGCATATTCTAAGGGCACATTGCCCCACAGGGTAAACAAGCATTGCGTTCAGCTTAAGTGTAAAAGTTGTATAGAACAGAATAAAAAATAGGAATAATGTTCTGCATAACAGGAAGCAATAAATGCATAATGTTTTGTAAAGATGAACAAAGAAAAAATGAAAAAGAACAAAAAAAGAAATAAAAGGAAAAAAAAATAAAGTGAAAAAAGAAAAAAAAGTAGTGAAAAAAAAGTGAAAAATGAAAAATTCCACACATACTTCTTCAAGTAATCCATCTAATAATGTTAATATGAATATTGAAGGAATGAAAATGAAAAATTCTGCACATATACTACTTCCTGGAAGTGAGCACGTCAGTCAGTCATAGAAGAATGATAATATGGATGTAAATGAGGAAGGAAAATGTGTTGAATGTAATGCTTGATGAAATGTTATTCCTAATTTGATATGTAAAACAAATTATTGAATAATGGCTTTGAATGTGCCTTCAGATGCAAATTTTCAGGCTTTGAAACAGAGGTGGTTAGTGGCAAATGGATATAAGGAGGGTAAAGGGAATGTGGTGGAGGTAAAGTATTCTACTGAGGAAAATATGTGGGATAGAAGTATTCAATTTTACAAGGTTATATGATTCTACTGGAGTAATAATAAAGGTATATAATACACATAGAACATATATAAATGTATTATTCCTAATTTATAGACACAGCTACATGACCAAATAGTCGTCTGGGTTGATGAAATCCTTAGAGGAATGAATAGTAATGATAATGAGGATGAAGCTCGAGAAGGGTGTGAACATGTGAACAGTGAAACGGGAAAAATGACCGACGCAGATATGGAAGTATGCACATTTATTTTAAAAAATTTGTTGAAAATATGGAAAATAAGCACGACAGGAAAAGGAAGGAAAGAAGTTGATATAGAAATGGAAGAATATATACATTGTACAATAGTGAATTCATGGTTACATGAATACATGAATGTAAACTGTGCACCATGGGATATTATGACCAGTGCATATGATGCAATGAAATACTTGTGCAAACTACTTAATCCAGAGGGAGAGTGTAAAAACTGCGTGTACAAGCAATTGGAACCTATGGCAATATTAACTAAAATCAGTATGCTGCAACATATTCGCAATGCAATAAGCAAAAATAGGGAAATTATGGAATTAATAAATAACAAGTTCCCGAAAAAACAATGTCCAAAACCACCACCACCGAAACCGAAAAATGCTCTATCATCAGCAACACATCCACCAGCAGGGAAGGTAGCAGCAGCAGAAAAGTCCGTCACTATCCCCCCCAAGACGGTCACCACAACAGACCTATTCGTAAAAGTATTGAAGAAATGGATAGAAGAAGAAGGGTTACATGGACAGGGCGGTTATGTAATATTCATTGTTTTCGTGTGAAAAGTGAATTCCGCTTATATGAAAAAGCATATATAGAATAATAAAATTCGAGTAAGGTAATTCTTGAAAGAATATTAATGTGCACATCATCTATACTATTCTTATTTTTTTAGAATGACGTATGGGAAAATATAAGGAAAAAGAATAAAGATGAAATAATGAAGTTACTGAGGAGCCCAGACAATAGGAAATTGAAAAGTTTATGTGCTAAGGATGAAGAAGGACAAATTAATATTCTTCCACAGGAAAAAGGGTTCTGCAAAGCCATGGTAAGGATATTCCTACATATGAATGGTATGGTTACTGAAGGAAACAACGTAATAAAGGATAAGGAATATAAGGAAAGCGATTCCCTCAGGAGGTGTATAATGGATACAATAAATATGTACCAATTACTTGGAAAGTATAGGTGCTATCAGAAATATGCACCATATGCATATAGAATTGCACAAGGCGAAGGTGCGAAACTTGGTCTTCCTGCTAATAGTGGGAAGTGTGCATGGATGAATTCGCAACAGTTAATAATGGGAGCGAAGTTGTTCGGAGGTACAGTTGCCGAGTTAAATGAAAATCAAATACAGGGAATTACAGATTGGGCGAACATAAAACAAGGAGGTGAACGTTTCTGCAATGACCAGACAAGTAATAAAGGAAGAGGCAAGGGGGGGAAAGAAATAAAGAATGGGAAGGAGGAGTGGTTGAATGAGGATGAAAGAGAAGGACTTCAGAGTACAGTAGAAAAGAAGAAGTATCTAACGAAGGAAGGAATAGAGCATGTTATGCAAGGAATAGCAGATGGTACCATAACAACAAATGAAGATCTAGAACAAATATTAGGTGCGGCAGAAACATGCCCTACAGGAAAGACAAAAATGGAATGCATAAAAAACAAAATTCAAGAATTGAGGTCCTCTAAACAACCACCTCCACCCCCCAAACACACATCCCAACCAGCAAATGCGGTTGATTGCAAGGATGATAGTGATAGGGCATGTTTGGATGCAAAGGTTGGCCAAATGTTCGAAACCCGATGGGTAAGTAACAATATTTGTTTATGTTTTCATTCTTCTTCTTCCTCCTTCTAACTCCCTTTCTCCTTTATCTTCTAAGGAAATATTTTTCATGGGAAATGGAACAAGTATTCCAATCCATGTAAGGAGTAGTTGTTGTTGTTAGGTGGGTGGTAGGTGTAAGGGAAGGTGGTGTTAGGGGAGGAAGGAAAGGGAAGATGGGTTGTTAGGGGTGGTTGGTAGAAGGAAGGTTATTAGGTGGGTGCTAGGTGGAAGGAAGTTTGTTAGGGGTGGTGGTCGAATATAAGTATATATATAAAAATGAATATGTACACATGTCCTCCCTTCCTATTTTTAGAGTGCAACGAAGGAGCAAGTGTATAGTTTATTCGATGAATTTTCTAGTGCAGTGGACGAAGAGGATAATACAAGTAGTTTTGGGGCTGTGTGTGATCAAATTGCGGACAGTACTAATCTACAGAGGAAGAACTTACCCAGATGCTTCTGTAAGATTCTTATAAAGAATTTAGTTAAAGTAACAAACAACAAGAGCACGTATATGTACAAGGGTGACATGAAAAAGGTGTATGACATCCAGCCGAATGCTCGATGTGATTTATTAAACTTATGGTTATTCTTATATGGGTCAATATATGATGTAAGCGAACAAGATGTTAAATATGCATTCAAAGCAATATCTAATTTGAAAGAAATTTTTCCAAATGGGGAATATGAGGATTGTGTATATACTGGAAATTTTTCAGTGAACGAAGCGAAGGAAGGTGTTGGTTTCAAGGACATTTATAAATGGTTTTTGAATCATGACATTAAAAACAAAATGGGGGCAATACGTAACGAGAATGCATGCAAGAGCAAAGACGGGGAGGATGACCACAGTGGTAGACTTCCAAAGAGGGAACTCAAAGAATTGAGTACCGAAATGCAGGATAAAGCTAATAAAGTTAACCAAGAAATAGAGGCAGGGCGTACCATAGTTCAAGCAGTTGACAAGGAAGTAAAACCTCCTAGTTCCGGTGGGCATGCAGGGGGACCCTCTATCCCCAAATCAGGTTGTTCTAAACATTTAGGAAGTAAAGTCTTGGACGAAGAGGAAGGTATAGTATATAACCCTTATATATATATTTTTTATTGTTCATGAGGGACAGTACACACATTGCTCCTACAACATCTGTTCTAGTTTGAACATCGCATATTATATATAAACCATGGGCATGATTGCATTTCCTGTCCTTGCATTCTATAATTATTCTATAGAAAACTGGGGAGAATTATTTACAAAATTCTCCAACTATCCGAATGATCAGGATACAGAATATGAACAGAATAAATTGAAGAGTTTATCCGTATGGTGTGAAGTGGAAGATGATGATGGAGTAAATTTATCAAAGCATAAGGAATTTTGCCAATTACTCCTAAAGAATTTACTAATGGTAAATGGAATTAAATATAAATGTGAAAAGGAGCAAGACAAACATGGAGGAAAGAAGTGGTGTGTTAAAGCATGTGATTTATTGAATATATGGTTAATACATATTAAGGATGAATGCGTATCGGAGGATGTTATTAAAGAAGTGTTCAAAAGGGTACACTCCGTAGACGGAATTTTCAGTGAGACGGGGGATTACACTAACTGCATGTATGGAAGGATTAGTAATTTAAGGAGGGATAATGATGATATGTTAAATAATATGCTGAAATGGATGCAGTGTAAAAAAGGGAAGGGACAGTTGGACGAGATTTATAAAAAGAACTGGTGTAATAAAAGTGCTGCACTGAAAAGGTCAAAGGGATGGAATGAATGGAAGGGTAAAAGTAAAAATACAGAGAGGGAGCAGGAGGGGGAGGATTATGTGAAGAAACTGAAAGAGGTGGAAAAACAGAAGGAGAGCATATTACAAGAGATAAAAAAGGTGTCCTTAGGACAAGAACCACCATCACCCCCCGTCTCCGACTCCTGGGCCACGACCGAAAGGAGTGAAGAAGCTGGAGGAGGAGGGGTGCCTACATCAAATGAAACGGAAGAAACAGGGAAAAAGGAATCACCACCTCCTGCCAAAGTCCCTGGCGAATCGGAGAAAGAAGAAAAAAAGCCACCAGTTCCTATACCAGAGAAACCACAGCCAAAACCTGCAGGGCAGGCTGAAGAGACAGGACCACTCCCTCCATCATCCGGACTATCACCTGATCGACAATCAGAACCAATATTACCGCAAGCACCAACATTATCATCCGGAAGTACTAAACGAACAAAAGAGCGTCGGGAGGTGGTTGTCCCAGTCACCCCTCCGGTTCCTGTTCCTGCCCAAATTAGTAACAAGGAAGGGATGGACAACCTTTCCAACCTCCTTACCCCATACCTTCCTTTGTCTCCTGTCCTAATTGGTATTTCTGCTATAAGCTACCTCCTTTGGAAGGTAAGAAAAACAATCAAAAGAACAAGAAAAAAAGAAAGAAAAAAAAAATGAAGGAAAAAGTATAAGAAAACAAAAAAAAAAAAAAAAAAAAACTAAAAGAAATAAAGAAAGAAAAAAAAGAAAAGAAAAAGAAAAAAAAGAAAAAAGGAAAAATTATTTTTAGAAGAATAAAAAAAAAAGAAAAAAAAAATTCATATTAGAAGAAAAGAAGGAAAAAAATAAAATAAAGTTGAATGAATGAGTTAGGGCGTTTGCGTGGGATTTCGCATTTTAGAGTTTAATGTTTTAGGGTATAAGAACAACAATATGACCTGGTGTTTAGCTGTTTTCGGGTGTAGGAACAGCAATGGTTGTTGGTGTTTATCGGTTTCAGGGTGTGGGAACAACAATATGGCCTGCTGTTCAGCTGTTTTTGAGGGTGTAAGAACCACAATGTGGCCTGGTGTTTAGCTGTCTCGAAGTATAAGAACAGCAATGTGGCATGGTATTTAACAACTTAGGATGTGTGTGCTCGATAGGGTGCATGTAAAGAAAGGAAAAGAAAAAAAAGGAAGAAAAAAAAAAAAGGAGCACACCTTCTTTCTTCATACCTTGAATGTAAACTCCCGACTTATTTTATACTGATTGTTCTGGTCTTAGGAACAACAATTCGCACCCTAAAAATTACTTTTTCTTTTCTTTTTTGTAGTATTTTGCCCTACCCAGTAAAAGAAGACGTAAGAGAAGAGCAAATCAAGTACGTGCTCCAGCTTTACAGGCACAAATTATCCAACACATAGAGGAGGATGGTCCTCATGAGTATACCTTAGTAAAGGAACGCAGACAACCAAGATCAACACCACAGAAAACAAGGAAACAAGTTGGTAAGCGTGGTGGTCGCCGTGGTGTTGGCCGATGTACTATTATTGATATCCATTTAGAAGTCTTAGACGAATGTCAAAAAAAGGACCTGCATTCGACGAAGGAAGACTTTTTTGAAATTTTGATTCAAGAATTTATGGGAAGCGAATTCATGAAAGAAGAAAAGATTCCTAAGGAGCAGGTTGCAAGTTCCGATTTCGGGTTTATGGAGGATGACTTTGTTCCTAAGGAAGAAATTCATAAGTGAAATATTCCTAGGGAATGTGTTCCTATGGAACAGGTTCCAAGTTCAGATTCTGGGTTTAGGGAAGGAAGACTTTGTTCCTAAGGAAGAATTTTCTATGGTTGATGTTCCTGAGGAAGGTGTCCCTAAGGAAGGCATTTCTTTGTAACATGTTGAGGGTTGAGATTCCGGGTTTAGGGAAGGAGGGCTTTGTTCCAAAGGAAAATGTTCTTAAGGGTAGTGTTCTTAAGGAACAGGTTTAATGTTCAGATTCCGGGTTTAGGATGTAGTAAATATTTTATTTATATATAAAACGATAGAACTTTATTTAGGTATGATTAATTTTTTCATCATGGAGCAGAACCTTGTGAGACATGCAAATATTAGGAAGTGATAATGTAGAAAAATATTCATATAAAAAATACTTATGTAGTATGTATAGACGCAGAACGTATTAAGTTCATTTGTTCAATGAACACACACATATCTCTGGAATTTTTTTTTCTATTAGGGTTGCTCTAACATATTGGGAATGGGACGAATTTATGGAATAAAAAGAGTTCCTTTTTTTTTTTTTTGTTTCACCTTTTTCACATAGTTCATGCTTATGCGATTCTCCTCTGCATGTATATATGTAAGGAACCGTAAGAAAATTTTTTTTTTTTGGTTATATGGGGGTGTTTCTTCCTTTTTTTTTTTCGTTTTGTACTAAAGGATTCACGTTAATGCTTAATAAATATAAGCCAAAAGAACTCGTTAATACATTCCTATTTGTTGGTAAAATTTCCTTTCTCTAGCAAGATCCAAAATATGTTCATTAAATTTTTTTTTTGTTATAGTTTTTTACCTTAATAATTTTTTTATCTTAATAATTTTTTTTTTCCCTAATTCCAATTATGGACATATTTGATAAAAGTTCTCGTCCACGTTTTGCGCGAGAATTTGCGCGAGGCGTCGCGGAACTTCGCAACGGTTCGCCCCCGCCTTCTTTCATTTTACACATCTTTTAGATGCAGTTCAAACAAAACGGAAATAAGGATGTTTACATAAAACAGAGGAAAGCTGCGTCTCATCCCTTGTGTGTTTATTCGAAATAAAGTACAATATTATTCAAAAAAAAAAAACATGCCCTAATATTTTGTCACAGAACAAATTGCAAGAAAAGAAAAAAAATACCCTAATAAATGTTGTCACGGAAAAAATTGCCCTAATATAAATTGTGTCACAGAAAAAAATTGCACCAAAAAAGAAATTGTCAAAAAAAGTTGTCCAAAAAAACAAAATGTGCCCTAATATAAATTTTGTCACAGAGAAAAAATTGTCCAAAAAAGAAAAAATGCCCTAAAATATAAATTTGTCACATAGAAAAAATTGCAAAAAAAAAAAAAATTGTCAAAAGAAAAAATGCCCTAATACAAATTTTGTCACACAGAAAAAATTGTCAAAAAAAAAAAAGAAATTGCAAAAAAGGAATTCTCCAAAAAAAAATGTCCAAAAAATTGCCCTAAATATAAATTTGTCAAAAAAAAAAAGGTTGTCCAAAAAAAGAAAAAAATGCCCTAATAAATGTGTCAAAAAAATTGTCCAAAAAAAAAAGAAAAAATGCCCTAATACAAATTTTGTCACACAGAAAAAATTGCACCAAAAAAAAAAAAAAATTGTCCAAAAAAAGGAACAAAAAAATGTCCAAAAATTGCCCTAATATAAATTTCGTCACACAGAAAAAATTGCAAAAAAAATAAAATAAAATTGTCAAAAAAAAAGTTGTCCAAAAAAAGAAATGCCCTAATATAAATTTGTCACAGAAAATTTTCACAGAGAATTGTTTAGAAAAAATGCCCTAATATAAAAGTTGTCACAGAGAAAAAAATGCGACAAAAAAAAAGGAGGGGGCTTGGCTTTTCACTGCTTTTTTTTTTTTTGCGCAAAGTTCTTAATTTCTAGCCCACCATGAATCACATCACATGTATCACAATGATCGCTTCTCATCCTCCCCGCAAAAAAAAAAGAGTGTTCTCACAAAAAAAAAGAAAGAGAAAAGAGGAAAAAAGAAAAAAGAATAATAAGTATATTAAGAAGAAAAACGAATAAAAGAAGAATTAAAAAAAAAAAAAAAAAAAAGGGGAAAGAATGAATAAAATTAATATAAAAAAAAATAGAAAAATAAAAATAAAGAGGGACATTAATATATATAGATATAATCTACATTAGAATGGAAGGAAGGTGGCAGGAAGGAATAAATAAATTCCCCACATATATAAATAGAAGAAAAATAAGTATAAATAATACCTATAAATAATAAGTATAAATATATGTAAATATGTAAGTGAAGGAAGGTTGTTACGGGTCTAAGGAAGGAAAGAAACAATACAATGCCACCCAAAAATGTACTTTTGGGCAAAAATGTTTATGGAAGTATGCAAATATTAACATGAAATTATTACCCAAACCGCACAAAACATTACAACAACAGCAGATTAGAAGAAGAGAATGGATGCCCAGGTAATGGAATGTTGTATAAATACAATATCATGCATACAAAATATTATGCACATTATGCATATACAATATTATATGCACATACAAAATTGAATAAAAAAAATGCAACAAATAAATGTAGTAAAAATGTGCATAAGAAGAAAAAAATGTGCTCACAAAATTGAAAGAAGAAAAAAAAAATGTGCTTAAGAAAAATGTAAGGGAAGTGAACATATGTGAAGGAAATGTACACACATATATATATGTGGGAAGAACACTTACGTATATACATATTTTACTTCCTTGTGTTACCAATTCTATATATATTTTTAGAAGACCGCTTCTGACAAGTTACCCTCAGAACAAATTTACGATGTGTTCGATGGGGACAGTGAGTACGGAAGTCTTAATGGAGGCCGCGGATGCTGCCGGCAAGCAGAGAACGACGTAGGGGATGTATTGCAAATGTACTTCCATGGTAAAAATCAGGCCAAGAAAGTTATAGGGAATTACTGTTACGCGTGTAAAATGAATCACGACAGTGCTTCCAATGTGGAATGGTGCCTATTCTTTTATTATTGGTTAGGTAGTAAAATAAATGCGTCAAACAGAGAGTCCATATTCTGGAATGCCATGAAAGCAGTTTATGAGGAGTTGAAGAAGTTATCACGTAATAATAAGGAGTGCAAGAATAAATGTAGTAATATATATGATAATAGTACTAGCTGGGACATATTCGAGAACGGTAAAAAACTGTTCGATTATTATTATGATTATAGTGCTTTGCAGAAGCAGCCAAATTGCAGTGAACACTCCTGCCGCCACAAGTACACGCAGTATAAGGAGGAAGCTAAGAAATCGTATACAAAATTAAAAGGTATCTGTGATTTAAGCGGTGATAACTACTGTGACCAATTTAAGAGGGACAGCAGTAAATACAATAATGGGAATATATCACCATTACCATGTACCAAAGCGCCTGAAGAGGAACCTACCTTAACCGTGGCACAGGTAATACAAAACTTCTTCCTTCCTATACAAAAATAAATGAACCAGTATATATGCATATATATGTATATACCTATATATGTGCATGTATATGTATGTACATGTGTATATATGCATATATATGTATAGGTATACATATATATTATATACTGTAAAAAATGAATGAATGAAACCATATGCAAAATATTTCATTCAAAATGCATATATGAAAAATGCACATATGCATCAGAATGAATATGTATATATACAAATGCACATATGCATAGAATGGAATGCATGTAGAATAGAATGTACATTCATATTTTGTGCATGCATATGGTGTGTCCGTATAATAATACTATATGCACGTTATAATGGAAGAACATATATATACCTATATATTCCACTCTCTCCCTCCTTCTTTGCCAACTATATAGTTGAAGGACCTGAAGGAAAGCAGTTTACCCTCCCATAAAGATTTCTATAGTGAATTCGAGGAGGCTACTGGAAGGGAATGTACCTCCATTAAGGAGGGGGCCGATCAATTAAAAAATAAAATAGAAAGTGTATTAATAAATTACACGGGACTCCAAGCCTTGAAGAGTCTGATCACGAATGCTTACTGTAGGGCATGCCAAATAAAGAAAAATTTAGGACCTAATAATGATACACCTTGTCGTGCCTTTTACCATTGGGTGGAGAAGGAAGTCCCTTATGGTGACAATAGTTATACCTTGTTGGAAGTCCTCGGAAGAATTTACAGTACGCTAGATGATGCTACCCACAAGGATTATAAATGCAATGTTAATTATAAAGATGCTGGCAAAGAAATTTCCAAGTCTAGGAAAATAGTATTTAACCATTACTACAACTGTAAGGACGTACAGCAGTATTTACAGCAGAGGAAGGGCACTACATATGACGATGATTGGGGGGACTACAAGTATAACATTGATGAGGCATGTAAAGAAGTGGAAAAATACTGCCAGGAGGGTGGTAGGGATGACCCATACTGTGGCGAATATGAGAACACGTACAAACCTTACTGCAAAGGAATAGACGACAAACCAATAACATGTCCTGAATCCCCTGCGGAAACTGTACATGAGACCACGGATCAACTTCGTGCTTCATCCAACCAGGGACAGGTAGTGAGGCAAAATGCCGAAACCCATACAGCAACTACAATGACTGGGGTTGGTCCAGAATCTTCACTTCAGGGAGGTTCCCTGCAGGGTGCTGAACATCACCGTAAGGTCACTGCATCAGATGTAATGAACCCACTTTCTGAGGTAGGACCAGATTTGGGACTGGAGGGTCATCCAGAACATAGGAATGGTCACCTCGGAACGACTCCCTCTACACTCAGCACGGAAAGTACAACTGGTTCTGTGGCACCTGCTGCTGTGTCAGGTGCATTGGCTACAATTGGAATACCAACAGCCCTATTCTTTCTATATAAAGTGAGTACAAGTACAATTACAATAACAATTATAATTACCATTATAATTATAATTGTCCATTACAATTATAATTATAATTACAATCACAACTACAATTATAATTATAATTATAATTACTGTTACCATTATAATTAGTACAACGCACGTAAAAGTATAAATAATAACATATTCATTACTTACTATTTTTTTTTTTATGCGTGTGTGTTATCTATATAAAAAAGTGTGTATATACACACATTAATTGAACTATGCTGTGTATGTTATATATATTTGGGGAATACATACATATATTTTCACACACCATTCCATTGCCCCTCCCCTCCTTTCCTTCCTTTTCTGTCTTAGTATACCAATTTATTTTCTGGCTTAAGTGGCAATTCTCCCAAAAGAAAAAGAAGATCAACCAACTCTAACTTTGACAACACATCCAACGACGATGACACCTCAACATACGAATCAACGTATGATTCAACGGACACTTCAACAGAAGTTTCGACAGTAGCATCTGTAACAGATGCGTCTACGGTATATAACGAAAGACCACGCACAAGAGCAGCAAGAGCAAATAATAGACAACAACAGGGACAAAGAAAGAATATTGCTTACCATCGTATGTAAAACAACAACACACACATTGTGTGTGTGGAATGTAACACAACATGCACATCACATTGTGGAACACACATATCTGTGTGTGGAATGTAACGTCTACCATTGAATGTAATGTTCCCTTCCCCTTCGTTAATTATAATGATGTACACTTTTTTGAAGTGCACATTACCACAGAAAATATGCTATATACACAGTGTCTGCAAGAATAAAAATCATGGAAGAAAGAAGGGAAGTATGAGTTACTATAGCATATGGTACCCTTCCTTCAGCAAATATACAGGGACTTGCAAGTGTTTAGGTGAATTATCTGCGATCAAAGTATGCAATATTAACAAGAGCATTACAAAATTCTAAAGTAACAAGGAAAAAGAATTGAAAAAAAAAATTGAATTGTAAAGGAATGAAGCAAACAGGAAAAAGACTAAGAAATATTTTCGAAGAAGGTAATAAAACTCCGCGTAATTAGGCCGGGCGTAATTTGTACATTAGCTATTTTTGAATAGCAAAATTTTTTTTTTTTTTTTTCAATCTTGTTTTTTTTGGTTCATTGAATTCCTAATTTTTTTCTTTCCGCACCATCAATATTTCATTGATAGTTTTTTCTTTTTTTTCAATCTTGTTTTTTTGTGCGTTTAATTTTAATTTTTTTTTTTTTCGTAAATACTAGCGGTGTAAATTTGCTTCGCGCTCGCTTGCCGGTCCACGTTTCATTTCATTCGCCCAGCAAGGACGGCAAAAACGGAAATATTTTTTCCACTCTTCTGCTTCGCGGTTATTAATTTACCATTTCCATTTTACAGTTTTCATTTTAAACTGTGTTCACATTTTTTACAGTTTCCATTTTAACTGTGTTCACATTTTTTACAGTTTTCATTTTAACTGTGTTCACATTTTTACACAGTTTTCATTTTAACAGTGTTAACATATTAACTGTGTTCACACATTTTACACAGTTTTCATTTTTAACTGTGTTCATATTTTTTACAGTTTTCGTTTTAACTGTATCCACATTTTACACAGTTCACGTTTTATAGTTTTCATTTTAAGTGTGTTCATTTTAACTGTGTTCACATTTTTACACAGTTTTCATTTTAACGGTGTTAACATATTAACTGTGTTCACACATTTTACACAGTTTTCATTTTTAACTGTGTTCATATTTTACACAGTTTTCATTTTAACTGTGTTCGTCATTTATACAGTTTTCATTACAACTGTGTTCACATTTTACACAGTTTTCATTTTAACTGTGTTCGTCATTTATACAGTTTTCATTACAACTGTGTTCATTTTAACTGTGTTCACATTTTATACAGTTTTCGCCCTCCTTTTTTTTTCTTTTTTGCGTTGTGTTTAGAATATTTTGCACTATGCAACTTATTCACCCATACAAATGAGAAGGAAAAAGAAAAAAAAAATTTAAGTGAAAAAAGAGCTGTAAGGGAAAAAGGTCACTTCTGTTCCTTGAACACTGTATGAATTTATGTGGATATTTATTGTTCCTTCCGTGGGGAGAGGGAAAGAAGGACACATTTCCATTTAATGTTACATACTATGATAATGAATATTCTTCCTTTGCCTTGGTTGCTGCCTTCTATTAGTATTTGCTGCTTCTCTTCCTGTGTGTTGTCTATCATATACAGTAGAATTTTCCATAGAACCCTCTATAGAATCAAACGCTGATTCTACTGTTGAGCCCACTGTCGAAATATCTGTAGAAAAAGTTTCTGCGAGTCTATCAAGATCGCGTTGGGCGAATCTTTTTTTCCTATTCCCTCCAAAGAAAGTGTTTCTTATCCAGGGGGGTAGAATATTATTCTAAGAGAAGGGATACGGAAAGGGAATGAAAGAGTGTTAAGGGTGGTAGATAGAACGGTTGTTAGGTTATTAGGTTGGTAGGTGGGTTGTTAGGGGTGGAAGCTTGTTAGGTGGTATCTGGGTCGAAGGAAGGGGTTTATGGAAGGAAGGAAGTGGTCTAAGGAGGAGGAAGGAAGGGTCTAAGGAGGATGAAGAAAGGAGTTTTAAGGATGGAAGGAAGAAAGGGTCTAAGGAGGGTCTATGGAAGGAAGGAAATGAAGGGTCTAAGGAGGAAGGAAGGAAAGGAAGTGGTCTAAGGAGGAAGAAAAGGAAGGTCTAAGGAGGAAGGAAGGAGGGTGTTAGGAGGGGGGGAAGTGTGTAGTTCATGTGTATAATAGAGCTCATTCCATATATATATGTGTTCTTTAAGGAGGAAAAAGAAAGGGGTATATATTTAATAGAATGCCATTATTATTATATACTTTTAAGCGTACCATAGTGGTAATTATACCTTATATAAAAAGAA
The DNA here is from genome assembly GCF_001680005.1 of Plasmodium coatneyi. Taxonomy (NCBI): domain Eukaryota; phylum Apicomplexa; class Aconoidasida; order Haemosporida; family Plasmodiidae; genus Plasmodium; species Plasmodium coatneyi. Next base: position 918,826 of record NC_033569.1, read on the forward strand.
AGCAGTTACTGGTAGTGCTCCTATTCCTAGGATGGAAGAGATGGCGGCGACTGCCGTGCTTATTCCTTCCGAACATGATAATTTTGCTGACTCCCCACTGCAGTATGGCCTATATTTACCTTCAAATCCATCACAATGCGAACCAGGATTACTATCTTTGCATTCCTTTTGCACTGAATCATAAGTTTGGAAAATGTCATCCATATATTTTTCAAAATTTTTACAAGGAGTACGATAAGTCTGTAATCTTTCTTTCAGTACTTCGTAGTCTTGAGAGTGATCATACAATTTTTTCATTTTTTCAAACTGATCTTTGGTGATATTACTATAAATAAGTTTGCACTGACTTGTACCTTTTTGCTGCGGTAATTTTCCGTAAATTTTGTCCATAACTTCATGGAATTCAGTAGCTTCTTTTAATTTCTTCCCTACTTTGTCCCCCAGCCAATAATAGAAATAATCACAACGTTGCTCATAGTATGAGCTCTGTGGGGGCATTATTTCTTTCATATAATACCACACACTTGCAATGTCACCTGCGCACTCATGGACCTGCGTATATTTTTGTACTTCATTCTCCAGGTTACTTATTACTGCAGGAACAGTTTCATGCTTAACGTATATCAATGCATTAATGTCGAACTCACTGTACATCTCTTTTGAAGGTAAAGCACTCAAATATGGGTCCCCTTTCTATAAAAATGTAATTCAGTGGAATATATACATATATTCCCATACAATTCCAAGATTTTTAAATTTACTATTGTACACATTAGATATTACATGAACACAATATATATACATACATGTACATATACATATATATAGATATATATACATATGTATGTACATGTTCACTCTAAAAATATAAAGGAGGATTAAAATCTATTATTGTTGTTGCTGTAGTGACCTGGGTAAGGGCAGGAGAAGCACGACTGCGAGCATCCTGCTGGTGGTGACTTCCTGCACTGTCCTGTCTTGGTGCTTTAGTTCCAGCCTTCTTCTTAGCAGCAGCAACATCTGCTAAATGTTGTGCTGTATATTTCAATTCTAACGTAACGTTCCTATGAACTTTAACATTCTGTCCAGTTATTTGTTCTAAGTCAGAACTTAATGTCAGTGGGTTCTTATTACCCTTCGTTTCATATTTATTTTTGAATTCCCTACAATATGCATCCGATTTGTTCTGACAATCATCGGTTACCGCTTTAAATGCTTTCTCAGCTTCATCTAAATGCTTATAATACCCTTCATCACAGGAGTCCTCATAACTTTTCAGCTTCGTCTTTATACCGTCGTAGTCAAAGGTGAAGTCGAAAACAAGTTTTCTGTAGTCCAAAATTGTCTTCGTAATGTTCTTAGTGTCTTTGTATAAAAGTGTACAATTCTCCTTAACAGGGAATTCCAGAAGTGTTCTATATATACATTCCATGGCACTTAAGAATGAACTACCATTTGTATCCTCTACTTTAGTCCATACTAAGTCCCCTAACCAATAATAGAAAAGATGACAAAGTTCCTTATTCAATAATCTGTTAGAATCGTCGACTTCGTCCCCATATTCCTGCTCCCCATTTGCATCCTCCTTCTTTGAAGATACAAAACATAGACCCTTCGCAATTTTTTCAGCTTCGTTTTTAATTTCATCGCATGAACTCAACCTCCCCTGTACTTCATCTCTTTTGCTATCATAATTGCAGAGTGTGACCTGTCCCCCGATCCTCTTATAGAAACGTGTTTTCGAATCCAACTGGTCTAAATTTTGATACTGCAAATGTGATTGACATGAATTTACATATGTTCTCCTTTGTGTATTTTTTATTTTTACTTTTACTTTTGATACGCTATGCGTAAAGTATTATTCGTGCACATATATTCATGTATGTACACTATTCGAATAATGGAGTAACCGTCAACACTGACACCGGATTTGACATGTTTCCTTGCGCTCCTGTACGTGTGTGTGCTCTTTCCTACATATATAATGTCAATTTATATGTTATAGAATGTTCATAGAATTAGAAAAAAGAGAAAGTATGCATACCCTTGGCTGTTCTATCATCATTAGAACATAGAACAAAATTTTCTCCTATTCCATGCTTATTTCTTATTGTTCAAATGCTAACATGCACACACACACATATATGTATTGAAATTAGCATATGTATATATAATTAAGGCATAAAAATGTAGGAACAAGTAGAGTAAGGAAGTAAGATAAAAAAGGGGAAAACAAATATTTTCTGCGTACCTCCCCTATACATTTATTATATAATTGTACCCTGTACTTGATTAATCAAAACCTTATATTAATATTTATCTTACTCCCCTATTATACACATCGAAGAACGCAAACTTCCTTCCTTTGGGGCAATATTTCTTCCGATATATTGTTAATTTATGTTACTTCCCACTTTCTTAAGGGTTTATTAAAAATTTTTAGTGCAAATAAAGTTCCTATACACGCGATACACTCCTCCCTTCCCCCCCTTTCCCCTCTATTATGGATTAGTAGAGGCAATTCTTTTTTTTTTTCCCATCCTTCCATACAACTCCTTCCTTCCTTTTTCTTTATGTGATACAAGTATATTACAAGTAGCCCATACGAACTGTATATTATGATACAGAAGTTACCGGAGTTCCCTTTTCCTAATTTCACATTGTATATTTCACACCTTTATGCTCATCGTTCCTTCATTTTGCTTTTTTTTTGATAATTACATTATAAATAGGTTACACATGAGGCAAAGATGTGCACAATATATTACCTAATCTTCAACCGTTTCTTCTTTCTTAATGCATATTATATTTTACACAAAAATGTGCCCTTCCTTTATATGTTTCCCGATGCATACCATTACGATGGTATAAGAAGTTCAGTACGTATTGCAGGGGTTAAGCAAATTCAAGAAATTGAAAAGAGTTCTATGGGTTTAGGGCTTTAGGGTTCAAGGATTTAGGGTTTACGGTTTATGGTTTATGGGTCCCGGTTCACGGTTTATGCTTTAGGGTTTAGGGCTTATTGTTCAGGTTTCAGGTTTTACTGTTTAGGCCTTAGGGATTACCATTTAGGGTTTTGTTTTCATGGCTTGTGGTTTAAGGTTTAGGTTTCAAGCTCTATGTTTCAGGATTTAGGCTTTGCTATTTAGGGTTTAGAGTATAGGTCTTCGGAATTTTATGTTTGTGGATTTAGTTTGTTGGGCTTAAGGTTCTAGGGTTCAGAGTTTAGGGATTAGGATTTAGGGTTTAGAGTTCAGGATTTACGGTGCAGCGTTTAGAATTAACTGATCAGGGTTCCAGCTTTACGGTTCAGCGTTTACGATTATGTTTTTAGGGTTTAGGGCTTAGGTTTTAGGTTTTAGGGCTTAGGTTTTAGGTTTTAGGGCTTATGTTTTAGGTTTCAGGGTTTAGGGTTTATACTTTAGGGTTCGGTGTTAATACTTTAGGTTAAGGGTTTAGGTTTAAGTTTTTGTGTTTAGTATTCAGGGTTCATGGTTCAGGGTTTTGGGTTTAGGGTTCACGATTTAGGCTTATGTTTCAATTTTTTGGGCTTAGGTTTTAGAGTTTAGGGTTCAGGATTGAGGGTTCAGGGTTTAAGTTCAGGGTTTAGGGTTTAGGTTTTAAGGTTTGGGGGTCAAGGTTTAGGGTTCAAGTTTCGGGGTTTAGGATTCAGGTTTTAGGATTGAGGGTTGAGGGTTTATACTTTAAGGTTCGGTGTTAGAGTATAAGTTTTAGGGTTAAGGTTTTAGGATGTAGGGATGACAATGTGGCCTAGTATTTTGTTGGTTAGTGGTGTAGGGACAACAATGTGGCTTAGTGTTTAATTGTTTTAGGGTGTAAGAAGAACAAATGTGGTCTGTTATTTAGACATTTTAGGGTGTACGGGGAAGCATGTGGCCTAATGTCCCGTTGATTAGGGAGGATTATGAATCTTAAAGTGTGTACACAAAAAAAAAGAATGGAAAAAGAACAAAAAAAAAAAAAAAAAAACAGAAAGAAAAGTGCTTACTCTTCTCAAAAATATATTTAAAGAAGAGAGAAAAAAATTACGAAGGTAATAACGCTGTAAGAAAAAAGTAAATGAACATTTTAGATGTTCAATAAAAAAGTTGCGAGCAAGTCACAATAAAGTGAAAAAAAAAATTCTGACTTTAATTACACATGAACATGGACACTTCCATGCAATGCAGAGAAGAAAAAAAAAAGGTAAGAAAAAGAATTGGAAAATAATTAGAAAAGAAGGAAATGACATTTTGCTCCTTTCCATACACTGTATGAATTATGCGCGGTCATTTATGTCCTTTTAAGGAAGTACATTCCCCTCCCTCCTTGGTGTTACGTTTACATGTTTTGATAACCTACCATCCCGCGACCCCGTGTATTATTTGTTGTTCTAGCCGATGTTCCTCCTCCTCTGGTATACGGTGTAGTGTACGCAGCAGAGCGTACAATAGTGGAATTATCCGTGGTATATTCTATTAAATTGTCCTCGGTGGAAGCATCAAAGTGATGTCCAGTTAATCTTCCCTTTCTGCTCCTTCCTCCAGAATGATTACCGAACCAGGAAGACCATGGTTTATACTGAAGGAAAGGAAGGTTTATAAAGAAAGGGTTTAAAAAGGTTTAGGGGATTAAAAGGAAGAAGGGTGTTAGATTTCGCATTTAGGGGTGTTAGGGGGTAAGGGAAGAGGGTGAAGGAATAATTAATTAGAAGGCGTGAGGGAAAGAGAAGGAAGGAATGGATCAAGGGATGGGGGAAGGAAAAGGGGGTTAAAAGAGGATAGGGTTAGAAGGAAAGAAGTTAGAAAGAGGGGGCTAGAAAGAGGGGGTTAGAAAGAGGGGTTTAGAAGGAGGGGATTAGAAGGAGGGGATTAGAAGGTGGGGGTCGGAAGGAAGGGAAGGAGGATCTAAGGAGGAGGAAGGAAAGGAGGGTCTAAGGAAGGAAGGTGGTTTAAGGAGGAGGAAGGATTAATTACTATTATTTGTATTTGTAATTGTACTTACTTTAAATAGAATGAAAAGAACTGCTGGTAATTCTAGTAAGGCTAAGGTACCGAATGCAGAAGAAAGAGAAGAAGCTTTATTTGCTTTATTTAATGCATCGTCTAATTGGGATTGTGTGGATTGTTTTTCTGCTTCTGCCTCCTGCTGTGTTGGTAGTGATTCTAATTCACATTTTTTTGTACAGTAAAAGTTTAACGCTTCCGCTATACGACAATGTACCTTATACTTGTCTTTGAAATCTTTACAATACGAATCAGGAGTATTGCTACCTTCCTCTGGGCAATCTGCGTTTACAGCCTCACATGCTGTAATAACTTTCTTACGGTATTCCAACCAGTCTTTTTCACAATTCAGCTCACCATCTTTTAAATTATTTTCTACGGTTTTATAATCAAAGTAGTGGTTGAATATTGTTCTCCTATTACTGAATTTGCTGACACTAATGCTTTCGCAAGGAATATTACATCCGTGGTCCTTCTCATACGCACCATTTATTGTTGTACAAAGTAAATATATTTGGTTGGGGAATTGGACATGCTGTTCTACAGTCGTAGATAGTATATCCCCTAACCAGTAATATAAGAAAGTACAGGGTACACTCTTGAGCGCACCCTTATTTCCTCGGTGCATTGGGGACACATAGCATACCGCTCCTGGGATTTTATCAATATGATCCCCTGTTCCCGCATTTTGGCTCACAATGATCTTTATACTATTCGCGATTGGATCATCGCAGCTTCCTGAAGCATTTTTGAATTTCTTATAGAACACAGTTTCCGAGGGTAATTTCTCTGTATACAGTTTCTATAGATATAGGTAGCAAGGGAAGTGGAATATATATATATATATGAATGTGTACCCTCATGTATTCTTTATTTACTATTTTTAATACATCACATGTATATATGAAAAATACTATACGCTCATTATGTGGTCTAGAGAAGGGTTTAAGGAAGGAGGAGGTGAAACAAATGGATGGGGGGTGGTAGAATGGAAGTGTTTCAAGGGTGGAAGGAAGGTTGTTAGGGTTAGGGTTTTTGGGATGTTGGGTTAGGGGTGGCACAATGAAGGGTTAAGGGTGTGTGGAAGGAAGGTTGTTATGGGTGATCAAATGAAGATTGTTAGGGGTGGAAGGAAGGAGGGTCTAACGAGGAAGGAAAGGGGCCTAAGAAGGGAAGCAGGTCGAAGGAAAAAAGCAGGTCTGAGGCGGAAGAAAGGTAGGTCTTATGAAGGAAGTGTTTAAGGAGAAGGAAGGGAAGCAAGTCTAAGGAGGGAAGGAAAGGAGAGTCTAAGGAAGGAAAAACAAAAAAAAAGAAAGGAAGAAAAAAGAAATAAGGAATAAGATAGAATAAAGAATAAAGAATGAGCAATAAGGTAGAATAAGGAATAAAAAGAATAAAAGGAATAAAGAAGAAAGAATAAGGAATGAGGAAAAAGAAAGAATAATGAATAAGACATAAGGAAAGAAAGAATGAAAGAAAAGGAAGAAATAGAAGAAAGAAAAGAAAAGAAAGGAAGAAATAGAAGAAAGAAAAGAAAGGAAAAAAAAAGGGAAAAAAAAAAAAAAAAAAAAAAAAAAAAAGGAAAAAAAAAAGGACAAAAAAAAAAAAGAAAAAAAAAAATTCCCATCTTCATGAAGACTGTCACGTGGCTGTCTTTCACTATTTATTTTTATTCCACTCCATTTTAAGTTCGTCAAAAGGTGTAATTGCGAAGGTACGCATCGCCCCGTCGGGCGAAAAACGGCGTGATCAGCATGCATTGAAAATGGTTATCGGTTAAAGGGGCCAAGGGATGAATGTGGCCACATGTGTGCTCACCTGGATGTTCGTATGCACGAGCGAAAGGCATGGACCCATGTACGTACATGCACATGTTCCCACGTATAGACGCGTCGACAAGCATTCCTCCCCTCTTTCTTTAAACGCATCCACCTGCGCAGTAAAATAAAAGCAAGGAACCACGAATTCCCCGACTGCAACCGCTTCAAGTAATTTTTTTTTTTTTTTTTCATCACACGTGTGAAATTATTTTTATCATATTGTTGAATAGCATTTAATACACTCTGGAATTTTTTTTTTCTTCTTTTTAAAAAAACCATCCGAATTTTTTTCTTTTGCTTATAAAAACAAAGGGTTCATTCCTAAAATTACAACAACAAAAAAAAACTTTTTACGAAATCGCTGTGTTAAATGCAGCCAGAGATACGTCTTCCGTCGTCCTGACATTTATGCGCGCTGTGTTCTTACCGCAAAGGTGAAGTTCCCGCAACGAAACTACCGACTGAACGAAAAGCCACAACGTAGGGAATCGTCCTATCGTGCCTTCTGACTCCTCCTACTAGCATCCTTCCCACCGCCGACATCGCGGAATACAGAAAATGGCACACTCGGCCAAGGACAAGAACATCCGTCTCGAGAGACACAGCGCGGGAAAGACCCAGGCGTACGGAGACCACAGTGTGCGTGCTGGGACTGGGAAATTCAACTGGGGTTAACTAATGAGCGTATACTTATGTGAGTGTACCCAGCAGGAAGGGTACTATAGACGTCGCACCGTTCTTGCGCGTTCATTCACGTTTTTTTATTTTTCTTCTTTTCCCCCAACACACGTATGACCCTTACGAGTAGGCAACACAACGACGGACTTGACCCTGAGCGAGAGCAAACCTACGGATAAAAACGACCCCATGTATGATAGCGAAATTGAGAAAGTCACCAAGGAAGGGAAAAAATAAAGCAACGAAGCAAGCCTCCCTGGACGGGCAAGTTTTCCCATATGTTATCCCTATGCGAGGTCCCTTTTGCGTACACCACGTATGTACATGTGTGTACATGTACACATGTGCGTATATAACTGTATGTACAAGCGCACACAATTTTTTAATATTTATTCATTTTTTTTTTCCCTGAATGATTCATGTGCATGATCTGCACAAGTTAGTAAAAAGGAGTAGAGTGGTCTCTCACTCCGGTCGCACACGTATGCGGCGCAGCCCTATCGCAAAAAAAAAAAAAAAAAAAAAAAAACATTGCTTACGTATTACAAGAACAATTTTCCGTCTGAGTGATAACCTAAACTGCAACCTGATACCATCATTTTTTTTCCGTATCCACCTTCCGCGCTAATTTTATTAAGATGGGGAAAAACCCCCACGTGTCCACGGAATGGATCACAGGAGATATACAGAACAAGTCACACCTTGTGGAGGGGGGTCATGGATGAAAAAATAGCCATCAGAGAAGTGGCCTGCGCGAGGGTATGTCCAAAAAAGTATGAACAGTTAATAAAAAAAAAAAAAAAAAAAAAAATCTTTGGCTGATAAATGGAGCGCAACTGAGATGGGATATATATGCCCCCTTCTTATTTCTCGATAAAACTCAAATGGCTGCACACAGGCTGACCCACCCCCAGCGGTGTGAAAACAAATCAAAATATAGAACTGTCACTCGTTTCTGCGTTGTCCGATAGGACGTCGTCCCCATTGTTCATGTTTTTCCCGCTGAACAATCTGCATGTAGCTGAACTTCTGCTAACTGGAATGATGATATTTAGGAGGTGATATCTTTCCAAATATTGCGACACCGCTTTTGACGATTCGAAATAGAAAGGAAACCGTATGTTGAAGTTTTTGTACGGAGGGTTGTGTCCAGCTGGAAAGAGAGGCGATCTAAAATGGGGAGAGAAAAGAAAAGGAAAAAAGGTATGCTGCATAATTACAAACTTCCGTGTGTGCAAAAATAGGCCACATTTTATCTGACTTGTTCAGGTGAAAAAGCTAAAATGGCTATTTTTTTTTTTTTTTTTTTGCCATTTTGCGGCTTCACTCTCTCTGCTCCTTTTGCATGGGCTGCCTCCCTACGTGCGCCCAAGCACCTACTTCTTAAAAAAGACGGCCAGGTGGTCATCGGCGATGTAGAGATTTACAAACTCGTGGACGGCGAAGGGGCGGCGTTCCCCCCTGGTGTCACTTCGTTGCGTCACGATGAAGAAAGGCAGCTGAATTTGAATAACGCATATCGTATTGATCACCTGCTGGTAACGTAAAAAGTCGTCGTCCAATTCGATGTTGTATTCGTTCAAGAAGGACCTGAAAATGGCGTTGTTTTTTATTTCTTTCCTCTCAGTTTTTTCCATTTTGCTGATTTTTTCTTTTTGCTTCCCGTTCGCACTCATGAAGGGGGGTTTAAAGTCAAAGCAGTCGATGGTGCCGTTCAGTGGGGACGTGCGCAGGTAGGGAAGGTAAAACATTTCCATCCGTTCATATCGCTCCTCGAAGGTCTTCTTATCGACAAACCACATGTCCCACTCGGGTTTCTTAACGGATAAAAAATTTTGAATGTCTTCTTGGTTGAGTTGCTCCCCCTCGCAGGTCGCGCCACCTGCTTCGTTGCTGGCTTCCTCCACAACGTTGAACTTGTGTTGCTGGTCGTCCTTTATGAACTGATCATCCGGGCTGCTCCCTGAGTAAGGGCGGAGTGCATGGAAGGAATTACATCCGAAATGTGCATCCATGTGTGTGCACTGTGGAGGTGGCCACCGTTGTGTTTTTCCACGCTATGGTATGCTATACTATTCTATGTTATCTTTTTCTTTTTTTGTCATTTTGACTGATTTCCCACCTTTGTACTTATGCTCGGGGAAGAAAAACAAGTTCGCGCAGGTGTCTGTGTTGTACTTATTTTTGATGGCCACCTGCACCAACTCGGCAATAACTTTCTTTAATTCCAGATTTTTTTTGCTTTGCGAAACAACTTTTGTGTTAAGAACAATGTCATACGTCTTGTACTTCTGTCCCTTCTTATCTTCTCTCTGTTTCTCTTCTCCAATGCTCAGTGGGATTCTTAATCCCTCGTTATCATTTAAGTCGGGCATTTTTTTTAAGTGAAACTCAGCAATCAAGTTGGAAGACAGAATGTTGAAGTAGACCTTTCCCCCATTCTTTTCGTACGCCTTTATGACGAAGCCTTTCTGGGGACTTATCTTTATTGTCTTTTCTTTGCTTACCAAGTTGGCCAGTTTGGGAGAGGCGAATTTGAAATTCCTCTCGCCTTCCTGGAAGTAGCTATGGTACAGGTTGTCCATTTTTTTTTTTATTTCTTAAAATGGGGTGGAACAATAGGAGGAGTAGCGCAAGCGGGGGGTTAATACATCCCTACGGGGGAGTTACAATTGGGACTATGGAGATGGGTTAGAAATGTTAACGTGTGCGATTGGAACGGATTTTATTCATATAGAGAGGCGTACAATGAGGAAAGAAAGCTTAAAAGTGGTATCACAAGGGGGCTCGTCCATGGTAGAGGTAAACATACTTTTTCTTTTTTTTTTCTTAATTTTGACTGAACCGTTCATACAAAGATGGGGCAACTTGCTGTCCCGCGCATTTCATCGGCGCTGCGTGGAGGTGTACCCGAGACGACTTCCCTTCCTAGCCGAGCGAACAGGGAGAGTGACGTATTTTCGCATCGCCGTTGCGGTTTCGAATAATTTGCTTTCCCTGCGCGAGTACCTCCCCCCTCACAGGGGCCCATTAACTCGCATTTATCTTTCCCTCTAAAATTTTATTTCACCTCCTCAGAGGAAAAATAGGCGTCTTTTAAAAAAATATAGGAAAATTTTATTAAAATGGAAGAATTCCCTCAATTGATACACTTTTTGCTCCTTTTGCGTATTTTAAACGTGGTAAGGCAAAAGGTGCTTCCCCGTTGGGGTAAATGGTGGGTGAGCGCAGCGGGCATCATCCCCATGGGTTCACACATATATATGTGTAGATCCGTGCATATACGTACAAGAGTATGCAAGTACGTAACGCAAACATTTGTTTTTTCGCGTTTCACGGTTTGCATGTGCAACGATGGACAAGGTATGAAGGTACACACTTCCTTCTCCCCCGTCGATGCACATTCCACTTGATTTTCAGATTCTTTCCTCCTTCAACCAGGAGTGACTTCCTCTGTGTATGTGTGGATGTGTGGGTGGGGGGAGCCTCCTACGGCCAAGGCGTTCTGTATTCACATGGACTGCTGACATGACTTTAACGAGTCGGCGTAATTCTGGCAGAGGCTGATATCGGAGTGTCTCGTCAGGCACTGCATGGGAGGGAAGGGGGGAAGTAGAAAATGTATTCGCAAAGGTCGACAGGACGGATACCAAAAGGGGTCATTTCATACTGCCGTGGGGACCCAGTCATATGGCAACAGAATAACAAAAAATCACGTCTCCCACTTTCTATGTATTACCTGGTTGAGCTCGTCCTGCAGGGGCTTGCACCTGAAGTCGTTGTTCCTTTCACTGCTCACAGCTGCTGCCTGGTTCATGTGAGCATTGTTATTTGGGTGCGAAACTTCGACGTGCCTTGGGCCCAAAATGGCATCGACCGCTCTCTGGGCTACTCCAAATCCGACCCCGGAGGCCATTCCGCTGGCCACGGTTCCCATCATGTTGGAGATGAACCCACCGGACTTCTGTTGGGGTTGCAAGGCACCTCCCGAATAGCTTTGAGCGCTTGTGCTGTTTCCTCTGCTTACTCCACTGGAGGGGTTCTGTTTAAGGAAGGAGGACCTTGTGCCTGAAAGTTGGGATGAGGGAAGGGAATTAATGGAGTGGATATATGGGACAGCTCACGCGCGTGGGTTTCCCCCCACCGGCTGACCAAACAGCTTCTGCGAGTGTACATATATGTACGTACACGTTCATATGTTTGTTTTCTTTTTATTTGTTTTAATTTTTTTCCCTTTCCCCACTTTTGGTGCTTACTTAAACCACCCGAGCGGCTCTTTGATGAACGTCCCATTGTTCCGATGTTAAGTGAAAAGAAGGGAGGGGCTGCCCTGGGGATTCGTCCTTTTGTTGCGCAAGAAACGCGTGTACCTCTGCAGGATTGCAAGTGTGGTGAAACGCGCCCACAGTTGAACTGCCGTTTGTTAAAGTGATCGATGGAAAATGTTCGCGGGGGATGTAACTGTTTCCGTGACAGGGGTAAAACTTTTTACTTGTGAGGAATAAAACAGTTGCTGAAAAATAAAATTTCTGTTGCGCTTTGCTTTTTCGTTTCTTCGCTTCTTTGCTTCACTTTTTTTTTTTTTTTTTTTCCTCAGGAGATGCATTCCCGAAGCAGCGCCCCCGATCAGCATATTATTTTAAACTCATTTTTTTTTTTCACCCCTTCGCTTTTTTGCACCAAGTCAGTTTGCCAGGAAAATTGCTTTTACGTTCGATCGTTGAAGGGGGATACGAAAAAAGTGAAATGACCAAAGATGGAGTTTTATATCCAAAGGGGAAAATATCGAAATATATTACACCGAAAGGAGCAAAAAAAGTGTTAAAATGGGACTACACATTGAAGGGGTTAAAAAGAACAACCCTCCATTTGACGCTTTTAAAATGGTTCGCCTTTTTGGTGAAGGGATTTTCCTTGTTCGTCCTCATTTTGGTGTGACGGTCACCTCTTCATTGAGGAGGAAATTTTTCTTTTATTTTTTGCCCACGTGTCGTTTGCGAAGTTATCACATGAGGCAACAATCATTGGGCAATCGCCCATCGTTGCAAATTCTTTTCACCGGATTGGTCTCCCCGCTTGGTCGAGAAAAGTAGTGACGCTCGGAAGAGTGTGGGAGTATGATACGTATTCAAGTGCATGCTTAACCGTGCGCAGGCGCCTGCGAGGTACAGCAACCCCGTGTGTATGTTGTCGTATGCTGACGTATGCCTCCTCCTACGGTTGGTTACCTCTTTTTTTTTTTTTTTTTTTTTTTTTGCGACAAGCTATGCCGCTACGATGGGCAACTGTTGAGGGTTAGAAGAAGCTTAAAATGGGGCAAACCCAATGCGCCCACGCTCAAGTGCCGAATGACAGTTGATACAAACGGAGTTCGCCCCATAGCAGGCACACAAAGACATCCATAAAGACACACATATAAATGCATACATATGCACATATAGGCGTACCCCTGAGCGACAACGGAAGAAAAAAAAAAAAAAAAAAAAAAACGATTAAAGAATTTTATTCCGAATGTCTTCCAACTTTCTCAGGATATCATCCGGGGTTCTCTCCAAATCGGCCGCCACTTTCCTCTGAACGTCGTATGGCAAACTGGAAAACTGCTCACATAGGTCTCCGTCAATGACGTGCTGCGGGGTGGGCAAGGTATAAACGGTGTAACCGTGGAACGTGTGTGCATGTAATGTTGTATCGAAACAGCAACGTCGTGGGGCTGCCAAATGGGAGTTTCCCCCCAACGGAGGTGTTGCTAGGGCCTACCTGGACGGGGTGGTAGTAGGAGCGAAAAAATATGTGCTCCCGTCCACACAGGGGGGGGTTCTCCGTCCTCAAAATGATTTCCAGATGCTGAGTCAGCTCCAGCTGCGAAGGGGTGGGGTGGTGAATGTGGCAGAATGGGAAAAAAAAAAACTACAAAAAAAGAAACAACACGGATGAAAGAACTCGTCCAGCATGTGCTTACCTCCTCCTTATTGTCGTACGGGATAAACGCCCCTATTGTCCCCATGATGGTGGAATATATTATGCACTCGCTGCTGGTGGGGGACAGCTTCACCTTCTGCAGGGACGTGACTATTTCTCCGACGTGGAAGCTCATGATGTGCTCGAGCTGCGGGGCGGGAAGTGGTAAAAGTGACAATCGTAACATGCGTAATAAGCGTCTGTTGGGTGGATGTGTTTTGCTGCGTGTAATAAAATATACGAACGAGTGGGCGTGCTTACCCTCCTGTTCTTGTTCGATCCGGCCATCATTTCACCTCCGTACCAGCACTTGTTCGATATGCCATACTCCTCCTGCTTGGCCTCCTCGGGGACCTGCGGGGGGAACATCATATAGGGGGCAGGGTTACATTTTACAGGGACTACACTTTGGGAATACCCCTTGGGGGGATGGTTGTCCACGCGCATTCACGCTCACTCACCCGCAGCACAAAGACGGAGTCGAATTTGTCGGCCGCCATAATCGTGTGATGATCCAGGATCTCCGAACATGTGATCCACCTGGGAATAATATCGTCTGAAATTAACCTCAAGGCGTTCATATTGGCGTCGTAAAAAAAAATTAAGACGGACTCTCGGATGTCGGAGGCGAAGATACGGTCGCCGGAAACTTTAATCGAAATTATCGCCTCGGGGATGTCTTTGTATTCGCATTTTTTTAGTAACTTTTTTTTTCCTAGTGCATATATTCTGAGTTTGTTTCCAATGGAAGCTAGGAGTCGCCCATTAAATGGACAGAAACAGAATGGCTGATCTTCTACTGGTGTTATGTGTAGGAGGTTCAGTTTGTAATTTATGTCATACGTGTAGACACGCAAAGCTGCTGCTGGAGCAGTGCGGTTTTTTAGGGATAAGCTAGTCGTCGTGCCAACTATTAAACAATGGAGCGCCTCCAACTCACAGGCACAGACACTTAGGGCCGCTTCTTCCATCTCGAGGGAAATTTTATCTATGGTTTGTAAAGTGACTGGGTGGATGATCTTTATGCAGGAGCCCCACTTACCCGGGCCTGCTTTGACGGTTCCTATTCGATCGTAGAGCAGTTCCTCTTCCTCCTCATCGTCGTCATCATCTGCTTCATTGTCGTTCTCTTCCCCGTTTTGGTGACTGGATGCATTTTCCGCCTGTTCATCCACGTGCTGATTTTTTGAATGGCCCTGATTGTGCGTCCCATTGGGGAGGTTTCCTTTCAGATCGCTCCCAACGGTGTTTTCCTCCCCGTCTAACTGAATACCTTTTAGTGCCCTTTGAATTTCTCGCAGTGTATTCTCGTCATACGCATTATGATCCGCCTCGATGATGGCAAGCATGCGGATGTTCTTCTGTCGCTCAATTTCGATAGACGTATCGTGGTCGTAAAAGAGGGAAGGGAAGGGAAGCGGGACGATCTTCCTCGGGGTAAATGTTAAGTGCAGAATATTCTGACTGAACACTTCCCCCAAGCGGTAGAAGCGGAAGATACGCAAACTACTGCCCGATATTGCAACGTACCCATCGGAGCACTGTTCAGAATGGAAGGACGATGCGTATTCTAAAATGTCGTAGTTTAAGGGGGAGTATATATATTTTCCCTGGTGAACGTAACATAAGTAGGTCTTTTCGCACAGCACTAGGAGAGCTGGGTTTTTCTTCACATGGACTGGACAGATTTTCACATTTTTTGCACCCAAGTATTTTGAGTAATGGTTGGTTAGCGTGCCTGTAATGGGATCCACCACACTACGGAGGAGCACTCCATTGTTCAGCCCAATATTAAGGAAGAGCAATTTCCTTTCCTTGTCGTTACCCAGTTCACACATTTCCGATATGCAAATGTCTTGGGCTGACGAGTTATTTGGCAAGATAAAGGTGGACAACTGGTTAAAATATTTTTCCTTTTCGATGGAAAGCAACCTCACCACATTGTCTAGACAACCGACAGCTAGGAAGTTGGCTCTTATCTTGTTCTCCTCCACCTGTTGTATGGACAGGCATAACGTTTCTACGTTTAGGTTTTTCCTGAATATTTCCACTAGAGTGTGTGATTCATCTATTTCGAAGTAGATTAACTCTCCTCCACTGAGGGAAATTACAATTTGAGTGCTATTCGATGTGGCGGCTTTTATTTGTTTATTTTTTGGAGGTACCCACTCGTTTATAACCTTCCCGTTTATGTGTCTTATACCCGTATCGTGCACTTGAATGAGGGAGTTGTCATACAGTATATTCACATGAATGGTCGTTACGTTTGTTAGGAGCAGGCTGTCCACCACCTCTTCCACTGTTTCTCCAATTTCTAGGATAAGCGTGCTGCCTTCAAAGCTTACAATGATATACCCATCGTAATCACTGGCGTTGTCTTTTTTAATCGTCCAAATAAATTTGGGTCTTCCAGGGAGTTCGTTATCGGCCAGTTCCTCTATGCTTAACCCATGTTGCAAAATGCGAAGGGACGATCTCGGTCCCCTACCGCAGAGGGCATAAATTTGGGGACTATTAGCATTCTTCGCGTCGAGAATTTTCATGTCTAAAATGGGCGACAGAGAATACACTTGATCTATTAGAAATAGATTTGTGAGTTTCTTCGTCCTGAAGGCAATAATAGCGTTCCTCCCTGAGGGATGTTTGGACGTGCACATGGCTTCGGTATCCTCATCCCCTATTCCTGAAAACTGGTAAAAGAAGTGGTTCCCAAATTCTGCTGCCACGAAGAGAGATCCCGACTTCATCACACATATGGCGTTCGCTACTGGAACTGTGTCGAAATATTTGCAAGTAATCTCTTTCACAATTCCATCCTCATGATCCATCTCTATTTTGTACAGATCACCAAACTCGGACTGAATAAGAATGAAAAAAAACTTCCTAATCCTGTGAACTGTGCTGCATATGATAGATATATTTTTATCTTGCCCCGTTTCAAGTCGCCTTGGATACGCACAATATACATCTACGTGTTCTACCTTTTTGTAAACCAAGTAATTATCGCAACAGACGATGACCCCACTTGGTCCTTGTTGTCCTCCCGGAATGGGAATTAACAAATGTGCACTCGGATCAATAGGGAGGGTATGCTTCCTAATGACATGATTTAACCCTAAGTCCATTTCCCACAGGCATAGGAGAGTTTTCCTTGGACAGCTATCGATTTCACTTGTGTTAGTTACCTGCTTATCATACACTTCGTAGTTCTGTTCAATAGATGCAAACATTGGGTTCTCGAACCCAACGTCCATCCCGACCACGTCGTGACATATCGTATGTGACTTGTGTGCATCTAACGGGCTGCTAATAGTTAGTTGCTCCTTACTGTCCCTATTTAGGATGTATACGAATTTCTGCCTCTCTATGGCACATATCATGAGGGCTCTTCCCTTTGGATCCACTGCTATGTACTCTCCGGGGATGATCCTCCGGAGGCCACTTTTGCCATATGTCTCACAATGCACTCGAACGAAGTCATTTTTCTCATTACTAAACTGAAGGATCACTAACCTTCCTGAGTCGCTACCAATAACTACATAATCCTTGTTACTTCCTGTTAAACGAAATGTCTGCAGGCAGCGGATTATCCCGAAGACGTCCTTCGATGTTATCAGGTTCAGCTTGCCCTGCTTGTCTGCCCTTAGCAGCTCTAGCACTTGTCCCTTGGACACCACGATTTCGTGCACCTTTGGCCCCGAGAAGTTCCCATACGCGATTTTTGTGATGGCCGTGGGTTTTTGCAGCGTCAGGTGGTACAACACCGGCATGGTGGCACAAGGGGGGAAAACGACAAAAAAGTTGCGCGTGGCGAACTTATCGAATGGTATACGCTCCTATTGATGTGACTCCCCAATGGGGTGCCCCTCCCCTGGTTGGTCTTCACCCGGATGGGGACACAGAAAAAAACGTGCTAACGGTGTGGGAGTTGCGCGATTATTAAGTGGCCCCCCTTGGAAGTTTTAACCCCAACGGAGGGAACAAACGCAAACGGGAGCTTCTACTGAGAACGTCTCATCAGTGTAAACTCATTCATTTCTTTTTAACAATCGCGTCACGGTTTGGTGCGTGGGGAAAGATACAGGTAAGGGTGACCTAAGCAGGTTCGATGGTCACCCCCTTTTTTGCGGACGTCGCTCCTTCAATAGCAAGGCGTCCTCACGAGCTGTGGTGGTAACACGTTCCCTCGAACGAGTGGAAGAAGCTACTGGTTGTGTTTCTACAAGTTTACCCGCACAGTTATACTACGTAGATGCTCACTTTACAGACGTGACAGCCATGCTCACGTAGGCACAGGATAATCTTCTTGTAATCCCGTCACCCCTTTTGGCATGCTCCAGGTGTTCACGCAAAAACAGCTACGTAGTGGGGGGAAATGGTTCGGCCATACATACATGCAGCTAATTATAGGCTTACAAGAAAGGTGACTACAAAAATAGAGCAGGGTATCAACCAGAGATTGAAAAAGGAGGCACATCACGGGGGTAAGGGAAATGCTTCTTCTCCATGGGAGGAAGCCAAATTGTGTTTGCAAACAACAGAGGAGGAGAAAAAAAAAGAAAAAAAAAAAAAAAAAAGGGTGTTCATGAGGCAAGCATATGTACAACTAATATTATTTTTATTTTCTTACTTGTATGCACGTTTTTGAATCCGACGAACCGACGGAATTGCCAACGTTGGAGGAACGAATCGGCGATGTGGAGAAGCAGCTCTGTGCGGGAAATTTTACAGAACCGGAAGCGGGACCTGGAGGAAACGCCATCACTTCATCACCTGCGATTTCGCGCCGACTGTTCGAGCGACCTACATATTTATACACGCACAAAAAAACGCCATGACTTGCCTTGCTTATTAGCCGCAAAAAAAGGAATGAAGCAGTTTTTCCTCTTTGGTGAAATGGTGAGTGGTCAATTCACATTAACGTGTCATGTGGATGTGACACCTCGGTGGAAGGGAAGGATGGGGTATAGAAGGGAAAGGGAAAGTGCCCGTGCCGAAAGGGTGGGGCTCAACCGGCTGGTCTCGCTATTCTGTGTGGTAGAGTCACCTCCGTTATTTTGAAGAAGGTTCCTTTGGAGGATTACTGGGAGGAAGAAAAAAGAAACACCCACTGTGACACCATATGTGGAGTCCATCCCACACCTCTGGCACAGTTGCTGCCATAACCATGTAAAGCTTAAACGGTTGGTCTCATTTCTAAACGGACGATAAGATCCCAGTGTTAGGGGGTACCATTTTGAACGTGCTCGAATGACCCCTACGAGCAGATCAATGGTCTGAGGGTGGGCCCACCTCAGGGAGGTCATCGCAACAGTTCTCTGTAAGTGGACCGCATGAAAGATTTTACCTCCATTGTTCGCTTCATTTTGCTGCAACCATTTGGAAGAACTGTCTATCGTTTTACGTGGGGGAGGACGCTCCAGCTCGCTTCCATCAGGATAGATACAAAACCGTCCAAAGGGTCTTTTTTTTTTTTTTTTCACAGTGTAACATACCGCGTGTATATTTACATGGGAGGAACTGCGCGACCATTTGGGGAAGGGGAAAAAAAAAAAAATTTCCCCAGGGGGTGTAGCTACAGTTCCGGTGGGGTGCCCCGCTTTTGTCCACGACAATGGAGCAGGTCGATTGGCATCCCATCCACTGACGATACGAATAGAACACCTATGGCAATCCCCCCTAAGGGAGTTCTCCGTTCCAAGCACGTCCACCACTTCTTCATTTTGTTCAGTCTCTTTTTAAAGGGACTATCCTGGTGGATCCTCCTTTGTTCCAGCCGCTCGTAGAATTTTCCACAGTGCGAAGTTATAGCGCAGCGTCAATTGGCTACATGGTCCATTCGTAACGCCGCAAATCTGTGACACCTTTTTGTTGGCGTCTGTCGTATCTGCGAAATGGCCCCCTCTAAGCTGTTGCCAATTGTGGTATTCCTCACACTGCTGTTAGTACGTCCCCCGAGCCCCTTCCCTCCATTTGCATATGGTGGAAGTGCAGAGGACGTAAACGTGCCTGGTGAAACGAACCAGTTCGATGACCTGTCTCACTTCAGCAGAGAGCTAATTGAGCCTCTTTCGCGTTTCTTGAAAAGTGTCCCCGCTGCAGGTTCGTCCAACTTGGTGCGCTCATCGGGGCGTCACCCGATCGGGGTATTTTACATAACAACGTAACGACATGTTGGCGTCACCCCCCCCTCCCTGCAGCGCTCAGAGAAAAGGTGAAGACCCAAGTGGCCAAAGCAGCGCAGACCCTGGAGCTACCCAATCCGGAAGAACAAGCATGCGAAATTAACTACGCTGAGTTGTGCCCCGAAGGATGGGGGGATTGGGGAAACGGAGACAACTGCATAAGTCCTACTACCTACCAAGGACCGTGTAAAAAGGAAGTGGCCTCGTTTGTGAATTCAACGCCTAGAGAGAAATTCCACTTTTCCCTCAAATGCGCTGTGTCATGGCCATGCTTGCACAGATGTAGTGAAGAGGATCTACTGGAGGAGTGCCCCGAAAGTTGGACCCTCGAAGGGAAGATCTGTCACGCCCCAAAAACGTACATAGGAAAATGTGTGCGGAAAAAAATTTTTACAAATTTTTCGAGAGAAGAAAAAAAGGCATGGGCAGATGCATGCGATGTTAGTTGGCCTTGTGCTAAAAAAAACTACAATTTTAATGAACTCTGTCCGAAGAACTGGATTCCTAGTCCGGATGGTAAACACTGCTCTGCGACTAGCTCCTATGTTGGACCGTGTGGTCCTGTTTTGTACCTGTCCAATCTGAAGGAGGTGGAGAAAAGGTTACTAATGAGGAGGTGTAACGTCGAATGGCCTGTCAGAGCGAATACGGAGGAGAACAGAATAAACGACCAGGTGTGTCCTCTGGGGTGGAAAATCAACACTTTGCACCAGAAGGGAGGAGGGACGACTTGTTCCCCCCCCTATTCGTACAACGGTCCGTGTGCCCAAAGTGAGGAAATAAAAAACATATCCTTCGGACATATGAGCAAGGAAGAAAAGTATGAACTATCCCGAAGGTGCAACTTCATCTGGCACTCCACAAATGAGCAGTATCAGAATTTCGATTTGGCTTGTCCTTACAATTGGGTTCTAGTAGATGCAGCAGAACACATTTGCGCAGCTCCTGTGGAGTACACCCAACCGTGCAACAACATTTGGTCCTTCAAAGGTTACACGCATGAAATGAAGGCTGCGTGGGCTACCCGATGTAAAGCCCTTTTTGTTAACGAAACAGCATTCCGAGGGGGACTCCTAAAGGGTAGAAAAGTGGGGAGCCAATTCAAGAAGGGAAAAATATTTGGCATGAACAGAGAAATGAACAGTGGAGGTATTCTCCTTGCAGATGCTCCTTGGATGAGGGATGGTCCCATAGGGTCCGTCACGTCCAATTATGACAGAGGCGACCATAACGCTGCGACCGGTAAGGAGTTCCTTCCCAACCAGGATGAATCATTAATGCACACAAACGGGGGGACCATACCCTTAACTGAGGGGAACAATGAGGACCATCCAGAGCAGTTTATCCTAAGCGACCAGAAAATTACGGAGCTTCTTCTGCTTAAGCAGGCATCCAAGGATGATGACTTACGGAGGAACATCGATGACGTTGTGCAGACGTTAAGGAAGGGGCACTCCCCCCGGGGGGCAAACGCATTTTCCTTTCTACAAAGCAGGTCAACAAAGGTTCTTCAAAAAGACCTCAACGTAGGATCACCAATTATTGGGAAGGCGAAAACGCCACTGCGAAGGAGAGAAGCAGATGAACAGTCCCCCCTGTATGGTCGAGATACTGCATCCACAGGAACGGTACAAAATTTAAGGGAAATGAAAAACTTGTATGAGAACTATAAACTGGAGAAGGCGGATCAGTCATACTACGAGCACATCTGCTTCGAGAAGAACTACGCTGAATGCCCCCTCGGGTGGACTAAATTAGGTTCCAAACAATGCATGGCCCCAAGGTGGTATAGAACCAACGTCCACAAGTGCAGCTCCATGATCAACCTAAACGACCTAACCAGAAGCGTGTACGACGTAGCTCATGATATGTCCTTCCTCACCCTTGATGAAGAAAAAATAAAAAAAATGGAGAAAAAATGTGGACTGGAATTTCCTTGTAGAGACTGCGAACGGGATTACGTGCAGGTGTCTTGTCCCCTCGGGTGGACTGAAACGAATGACGAATGGTGTGAAGCTCCCGCAGATTATCCACCTAACTTGAAAGAGGTCTGTGGAGGTAGAGTTAACTTTAAGTATGCCTCTCCACTTATTAGACGTAACTGGAGTCTTTTGTGTAGATCTGACTGGCCGTGCTTTTCTCCTTGCGAGAAAAACTACGCGGTGGTGTGCCCCCTTGGGTATGAACTGATCAACGAACGATTGGATAGCACTCACGGGGGGACCATTCACGTCTGCGTGAATCGGAGCTGGGCATCCCGTCGGACAGAAGTTAACAACGTAACTGATAACAACGTAACGGATAAGAACGTAGCTGACAAATGGGCAAAGGCGTGCCTCGTGATCGAAGTATACAACAGTGTGCAGGTGAAAAAACAAATAGAACAAAAGTGCCGAATCATTTGGCCATGCCTGGAAAAGTGCGTGCAGGATTACCACCAGACGTGTCCATACAACTGGCTCCTCAAGCAAAATAACTGCATAGCTCCATATCATTACAACCCACCACAAGGGTGTTCCAAGTCGTTCGCAGTCAGATCGTTTAGCTCCTTCGATAAGTACCTCTTCTCGAATAAATGTTTCGCTCCTTGGCCATGTAGTAATGCTTGCCAACAGGACTGGTCCCAACCATGCCCCGCTAACTGGTCTCTGGTGACACGGAGAAATGGTAAAAGTAAAAGCGCCGTGGATAGGAGGACAACGTCCAGTCCCCTCCTTTGCAAACCGCAAGAACGTTACACGCATAATGGTGCGTGCACAGATGAATACTACAATTTAACAGACTACACCTTTTTGCAAAAACAAGAATTTTCCCATCGTTGTGGTGTTAGGTGGCCATGCGGCAGCAGCTCTCGGTTGTATTCCCCCAATTGGCAAACAGAGAAGGTGTACTACGACGTTGCATTCCAGCGGCTAAGGACGCTGCGTTTTTATGATACCCACTATGCCTCTATGTATGCCAAGTTGGGCAGTTCCTTCTTCTAAGTTGGTCGTTCCGCGTGTGGCAGTTTTTTGTTTGTAATTGTTTTGTCCCTAGCGCTACTGCGTGTATTTTTTTTCGAGTTGTCCACGTGTTTTTTTTTTTGTATAACTCTCCATTTTGCGAGAAAGCATTCGATTAATTGATTTAAGCGTCTGTAGTTTGGTCCACGATGATGTGTCCCCTTTTGGAGGACATCCTTTTTGGAGGCTGTTTCCCCCGACATGCGGGGTGGCTAGTTTGCCGTTCGCATGCAGGGAATCTCCAAGGGCGTCGTGAACGCGGCCCCGTTTTACCACCACGTTCAAGGTCGTTACTTCTGCGCAGTTGTGATCTACCCGACTGAATAGCTACCAAGGCAGTTACACAAAAAAAGTAGTGCAAAAAAAAAAAAAAAAAAAAAAAAAAAATGATTAAACCCGATGTATACCACAAGGGGTGATGATGCGTCACTGCACGAGTGTAACATATTTGGCCAATTTTAAGTGGCCATCGTAGAGGTGTTCTCCCCTTTTCCTCCTTTTTATTTTCTAAGCACATGCAGATACACTGGCCATCCCTACGCACATGATTGCCCCTTCCCCCGCCCGCCATCGATAACATGAAAAATGTGGCACGATTGTGTGTGTGGCTTCTCATTCTGGCCAACTGGGCAACCGTTCGCTGCAGGCGGGTTTGCGAACGATCGGCAAGGGATAATTACAGCGGAGCTGCAATCCTGTCCAGCGGAACACCCCACCACGACAACGACAAGCACTCCCCAAGTCACTACACAGGAAGGAAGACAAACGGTGGGAATGTCCTTTTCCTCAAAAATAAGTTAAAAGAAATTTGGGACAAATTTACTACCAGGGGTGGTCACTATTTTAATAAGTCATCCAAAGAGAAGCAAAGCAGTTTCAATTTAAAAAAAGCTTTCCACAGATTTACTTCGAAAAGTGACAACGAGATAATCAGCAGGGTTGTCGTTCGAAACAGCACCGTGATTAGTCCCACCCTACTGGCCAATCTACTCATCAGAGAAAACATTAAAACAATTCGACACAAAGATATTGAAAGGGTTGTAAAAATCGTTTCGGACTTTTACACAAAATCCAATTACCTCTTCTCGCGTGTCCTTCGGCACGAAGTGGTCAAAGATGGAGACCAGGATGTTTTGACCATCTACGTGGAGGAGCTTATTCTGGGCCCGGGGTCCGTCCAGATCAGGGTGTTCCGCCCCGGGAAGCGAACCTCGACAGAAATGGCAAAACCAACGACCACTCCAACAACTACTCCGGAGACTACTCCAACGACCATTCCGGAGACTACCCCAACTACTACTCCAGAGACCACTCCAGAGACCACTCCAGAGACAACTCCACCCGCTCCTCCACCAGATGCTCCCCCCCAGGAGGAACTGCTCTTCGAGCGCAAAGGTTCCGTAAGCGGCGTGACCTCCTCCGCACCGAGCCCCGATGATTTGCAGAATCCCGAGGCAGCGTCCAACAAGCTACGCAAATTGTTCGAAAGAAAAATGAACCTAAAGGAGGGTAGTATCTTCGTGTGGGACCAAGCCACGTTCGACATGCTACTCAAATCGAACCTATTCAATTACATCCATGTGAAGCTTCTTCATGATAAGCAGGAAAATAAACACATACTACAAATAGACCTCGTAGAAAATAGAAAATTTTCCTTTGTCCCGTCCATATCAAAGAGCTTCAATTCCCTCTTGGATTTTTGCATGAACGTTACTTTTGGCTACCTGCACAGTATTAACTATGGGGACAAATTCAGGTTGAAATTTTTTAAAAATTTGAGTTACAAAAACCATAAACATGACTACGACGTCGTGTTTGTGAACGACATTGTGGAGTTGGAGAAGCTGCGAAACAACTCACACGCGTATTTCCTTTTCGGCGTCAACGTCAACGGGGCGTTCAAGAAGGAGATAGACAGCTCGGCCCTGAATGAGTGCGTAAATATTATGAATAGGAAAGGTGAAAATGGGGAAAAAAAAGACAGCAAAAATGTGCAGGAAGATATTAACAATTCGGGGGAGCACCACCCAGCGCAGCATGATTTGCTCCACCGAGGCTCCTCCCCGCAGCGGAAGAACATCTACAGTTACCTGCACAGGGGGAAGGTCTTCCTCTTTGCGATCAAGAAAATCCGGAACACCATTTTGGAGATCAAATTGAAGGCGAAGAAGGAGCTCTTTCACAACTTTCTGTACTTCTTGGGGGAGAAAAGGGACCATTCGGGGGGAGGTGCAAATTTGGGAAGATTCTTTCCCCTCCGCTTCCTCCCCTTTAGGAGGAGCCCAAAGGAGAGTGAAGTGCTATCCAACCAACTGTATAACATTTACGGGTCTAAGCTAAAACTGTCCAGCTGCCTAAACGCCTACTCCTCCAGCTGGTTCGAAAAGTCAAAATGGATGAAGGCGTTCTTCAACGTGAAGAATAAAGTGGACTTGGTTTTTTACTTCAACTCGGATAGGAAGTTCCGCCAGGAGGAGGAAAATACAAATGAGGGGGGAAATTCCTCTGCGAAGGAAACGGATGAAAGTAAGGCAGATCCGAAGTCCATCATGATGTCCTTTCTTGAGGACGCCAACAAGAGGGGAAGCTTCCTCTCGATGGACAAAATAAAAAACGTGTACTTAAATTATACCTTTTACTTCCAGAAGAATTACAAAGTTAATATTTTTGATTTTTTCTGTAAGATCAAACGGGTGTTTACCTACCGAGGGAGGAAAACCACCCAAGCGGCGAGACACCCCCCCACTGGGGAAGAGACCCCTCTGGTCTTGGTCCCCCTCCTGTACAAGTGCAAAATAATTATGAACCAAGTTCACCTTTTACTAAACGTGGCGTTTTTTTTTAAAAGGACTTTATGGGATTTACGGCAGGGTTATAATGGCCCCTCCATTTGGGGGTGGGTAAGAGGAGAGAGAAATGGCAATGGTCCATGGTCGTACTACCACCAAGTGAAAGAGCTCTTCCTAGAAAATACAGCACAAACTGGCAAGAAGGATGGACCCAATTTTGAAGAAGACTTAAAGCAGATTACCCTCCCGAGCGGCCACACATCAACAGAGAGTAGCCCCCCCAACAACACGACGTATAACATATGCAGTGTAAACCTGAACGACGCACAGAAGGAACAACAAAATAAGATCAACCTTACGATGAATTACAAACTGATATTTCCCGTATTGTTTGAAAATTACTTTCTTAACTTGATGGACTTGAGGCTTTACCTCTTCCTGAACTGTAGCCTCTTTGGCATAGAGGGTAGTACTACTAGTAGTAGCACTATCGGTGGTAGTACTACCTACGGGGGACAGTCGGACATGTCACCTAACGCGATGAGCGAGGACAGCAGAAAGAGCGCTTTATACAATTACCTCAAATTGTCCTTTCTCAAGAACAAGAGGAAGATGCACCACTCATCGTTCGGCTTAGGACTGCTTCTTTCAAACGTCAACATTTTTTTAAACTTCCAAAGTGGTCGACGTGCTCTGTTGCCCTCCCTCGTTTTGCAGCTCGACGAAGGGACCTCCCGGTTCAAGTACCTCTCGTGAGGGCTCACCATTCGTGTTCCTCATTGTGGCTGACCATGCCAAATGCTCCCATGCGAAGGTTCGGCCGCCCCTAGCATTTGGGCACATATGCACACTTGCGGGTCGTTACTTCGGCATAATCTCCTGTGTGGCCTGCTCAACCATGCGGCGTAAAAAAAAAAAAAAAAAAAAAAAAAAAAAACCTACTATATAAAAAACGGCTCCACTTTTTTCACATGCCACAATTTGCAAACTTCTCCCTTCTTTTTTTTGTCAACATTTTTGAAGAACTAATAGTTGCGACACACATTATATAGGTGAGGTAGCCAGGGGTGGTTAGCGGTAGCATAAGCTGATCGGCTCAGATTCACAAACGAGTGAGAAGCAGCTATTCCGCGTTGTGGTCCCTTTGGGGGCATCTTTCAAGGGCCGCTTCTTTTCACACGTGAGGAGGAGTGGCCTCCTTCAGCGGTGCACTGAAAAGGGCGCCTCTCCGAGGGGAAAACCACTAGAATAGGAACCCCATTTGAGGATAGCCCCCCCCAACCTGCTAAGAAGCCAAAATGATCACCTCCATAGATGTGGTGCACGAGCTGCTGACCACCATCTACAGCAGCATATTCTCGCGAAGCAGCAAAGACATCCTCAAGTACGACGTGTTACTCTACCTGGACGACTACTACTATTTTGACATCGTGAGAAAAGTGAGCGAAGACATAAAGGAGTTGGATCCCGACTCGTGTGTCCTACAAGGGGAGGACAACTTTAACGAAATTTTCATGCAATTTAATCAGAGCAGGAACTACATCATTAAAGATAAAGTATACGAAAATGAGAACGAACGGAGGTTGGACTTTCTCCACGAGGTGCTGGCCGATCTGTTGTGTTTGCTATATGAGAAAGGAAATAATGGCGCCAAAAACGTGAGGGCCATTACGAAGAGGGGGCACACAAACAAGGAGAACACAAATTGGGAACGAATAAAAGAGGAATTAGCCCAGATTGAAAAGTTACATGGAGAACACAGAAAGGAGGCTGCAGCAGGGTCCCCCCCCGTGGCCACGTTAAGTACCAACCCAAGTGGAAATTTAGACGAGACCTACATCAGGCAAGTGCTGAGCATCCCAAAGGAACACCTCCAAAATGAAGACATCATAATAAAGCAAACAGTAGACAAAGGAACAGAAAAAAAGCTTATGGAACTGCTGGAACATCTCAATATAGAATACCAGATGAGGTACTACTACCTCTTTCTAAATCACTACCTGACTATGCAAACCTTGTTCATGTCCCCCTTAATTGACTTAACCTCTGAGGAGTTAAAAAAAATTATAAATAGAATTGTGCACATTAAAACAATGTCCTACCGACCTGTTACTATATACGACGTGCTTTCCTTTCAGTACAGCAACATTGCATTCTTTAAGTCTTCTCACGATAACTTGGCTTCTCCAGTGAAGAAGGTACAACTTGTGGGGGAGACCATCGAACGTGGAGGTATACCCACTACGTTTTCGAAGAAGGTGATCATGAAGGATGTGATCAGTGCGAACATTTCGCTCAAGGAGAAATACAACAAGGTGAAGCGTCACAATGAGGGGAACTTTGGGGGGAGGTACAAGGCTCGCAATTATTACGACTCCTCCAGGAGGTAGTCTCGTTGGTCGTAGTGATGTGTTTGTTTGTGTGGGGCATAGCTATATATCAGTGCGAAATTCGCTGTGCTGTTCATGTTGTCTTTTGTTATCGTGCGTTGTGCCTTCGCAGCCCGGCCGGATCCCTCGTGAGCACATTTCCAGTTTGAGCAAAATTTGGGGAATTCTCCCCGTTTTTAAGGCATCTTCGTTTTGTCTGCATGTACATACAGCAAAGTGACGGGGGAGTTCCCCATCGAAATAACTTTCTTTCCCTAATGGCTAACTTCACCGCGTCACACAGCTTGGGCAAAAAATTAATCAAATAATTAAACAAATAAACAATATGCACACCGCTTGAAGTGGATACGCGCCTCTCCTCAGTGGGGAAAAATTAAAATGAGGAAATATTCCAATTGGTGGGGTGAAGAAGATAGCAAAATGTATTTCCCCCTTTTTTGGGTGAAGCCATTTGGTAATTCCCCCACGCGTCTTTTCCCCCTTTACAGGGTGTCCACCATTTCGATGTCGCTATCACTGCCTCCCTCTAGCTTTTTTTTTTTTTTTTTTTTTTTTTTCGCTAGCTTGTTCAGGTGATTTTTTCCTTGTGCCCATTTTCTGCCTGCCCCGTTCAGGTGATTATCTCCCTTTTGAGGCGCAAAAAATAACGTCCGTGTTTTTTTCCCCCCAGTTAGAGGGAAGAGAACGGCCAGCTGGCGAGGCACAATTCGGTAGACCCAAACGTGCGTGTCTCCATTTCGTTTGAAAAAAAAATAAATGTAGTAACCGCTGATTTGGGTATAAACACATACGCGGCACCGTACTTTTGTTTGCCACTCCCCATCTGGATGATAACACGTTTGGTAAAGATGGGACGAATTGTCCATTTCTTGTTCACCCTGGCGGCACTCCTTTTGCACACACACAATGTAACAGTCTGTTCTGCGTATCATTTGGGCGAAGCGGTCAGGAAGACGGCTGGCAAGTTTCATCGCAGCGTAGGAGATAACCACGGGGTGAACTACGCCAGAACGACCAGCAGGGGAAATTCACTCGTAGAAGCAAAAAAAGAGGAGCAGGACTACTTCATCTTAAAGCTAAATGAAAACAATTTCAGGTGGAGTGTGCCCCTCTTGATGGGGTCGAAGAAGAAGCCCCTTGAGTTGGGCGTCGTGACGTCCACCCCCATAACCGCCCTTTACTGTTCCTATAATGCGAATCGAGGCGACGAAATGAAGGAATTAAAATATGAAGTGAACGCATCGGAAAATGTGAAATATATCAGTTGCAAAAGTAAGCACTGCACTGCTATAGGACAAGGCAATACTTGCGCTCCGATAGAACATTTTTTCAAGAAGATCCATGACTTTGGGTTGAGAAAAAAAGATTGTACCAGTCGATTTTGTAGATACATAAATGACATAAACTTTTTAAATGTGAATACCATGTTGGACAAGAGGAATATGTCCGTGTGTTCGTTTAGATCAAATCTCGGTTCAGAAAACATAGAGGGATTCTATTTTAGAGATTCCTTCTACCTGTACGACACGGTTAGATTCGACTACAACCACTTCGGGTGTATAACAGAGAGTGGCAACCTGACATTCAATAATGTTATTTCTGGTTTTATCGGATTAGCATATAACCGTCCACATGCTACTGCTCACTTGAAGGAGGCCTCTTCCATGTTGCATACCTTGGTACAGAAGTCTCTGTCTAAAAAGAACGTCTTTGGATTATGCTTTGTTGAAGAAGGGGGTTTTGCATCCTTCGGTGGAGTGAACAATGAAGCATTAAGGAAGGTCCCCGCTGTATCGAAATTACAGCTAGGAGCAGATGACTCCCTAGAACTTGTGGAAGACCCGCAACCCCCTTCTCACGAAATTGTGTGGCTCGCATATTCAGACACTCCCAAGGATACGTACAGTCTTCTCTTGAAAGAAGTCAACATGGTGTCGGGCTCGGAGCGAGTGGACAGTGCGATCGCCAGGGTGGCTGTCGTCGATTCATGTAAGCGTAGTCCGCGCATGCAACTGGGATATGCCATGTGGGAATGCAAAAATAAGTAGTGCACCGTGCGTTTTGCAGCCATTTTGATCATTTACACATGGCCATCTGCTCCCCCCTTTTGCTGCTTCATACTCATCCCCCCCAGACAGCTACTTCCTGTCCTTCCCAGCCGAAATCGCCGCCAAGCTGAAGGCCGCCGTGCACAAGTCCTGCGCTGGCGGGGATAACACCTGCTCCGAGATCACTAATAAGGGTGTATTCAAACTGAAAAAACAAAGCCTGGAAGACTTCCCCACGGTGGAGCTCGTCTTCAAGTACGTCCAACAGTGCAGTGAAGCAATTTAGACAGCTTACCCACAAGGGCAACTTTCCTACGTGTGATTTCTCTCCCACTTTTTTTTACCCCTTTAGTGACGGGAAGGTGCTGATCGAGCCCAAGGACTACCTAATCCACGAAGGGTTACCTTAACTTCCAGCCCAGTGCGAACATACCTACATGTGATGGAGCATACGTGCTCACCTCCCCCTACACCTGTAATTTTCTCCTTTTTCCCCGAAGAGACGGAGTGTATAGAGTTTTGATAAATTCAGAGGGGACCCTCAAGTTGGGGATCCCCTTTTTCCTAAACAAGTATCTCATCTTCGACAATGAGAATGGGAAGCTGGGTGAGGCCTCAAAAAAGGTTTTCCCTTGCATCTCAGAACATTCTACATGCACATTCATAGAAACACCCTGCAGACACGTGGAGCTAACATGCGAACCCGTTTTGTCTCCCCCTACACATATACGCAGGAGTAGGTCGGTCTGATTGCACCTTCAATATGAATGGAACTTCTACCGGAGTCGACCTGAACGCAGCGGAGGCGGACTCGAATGAGGACCCCGAGGATGAGGTTTGAAGCTAAGAGGAGCACGCACATAGAAGCGAAACGTGTGATTTGTACTCATGTGAGTATTAAACATAAGTAAAAAAAATAACACATGCCTGGGTACCCCCTGTGGTGTGCTTATTTATTTCCCTCCCCCCTTGAAGGACTCCACGACGGAAGGCTTCTTTCAGGAAAACAAGTTGATCATCCTGGCGGTCACTTCTTTAAGCGTTGTGGGGGCCATTGTCGGGGGAGTTTTTTTCTTCCGTTGACAGGGGGAGCGCGGATAGACCCACGACCCTGAGGTTGAGGTAGACCCATATTGGAACAGTGCACTTCCCCACTTTGCAAAGGAAATCTGTACAGTGATTCTCCCAATCGGTTTTAATTTGCCACCCCCACAAGGGGAAGGCTGAGAAAAAAAAAAGGGTCCCCCCCAATTTTGTGCGCATTTTTGCCTACTCCCATTTTGATGTGGATTCCAGCACACCGCTCGATTCTCCACTTACGGGAAGAGAAAAAATAGCAAAAAAAAAAATTGGAAAAATATAAGAAAGGAACGGGGAAGTAATGCACGAAGGAAAAACGGGAAAATATATAAACGAAAGAAAAAAAGAAAAAAGGAACTGTTAAATGGCTCACAAGATCCATCCCATGTCTATGGATTCTTTTTTTTTTTTTTTTTTTCACTACACCCTTCCGCGTAAATCCACACTGGGAGGAAAAAAAAAAAAAACATTTTCCTTATCGTCCTTTAAACATTCACGCAGATGGAATGTCGCGTATCAATTCCTCTTTTGTGCTAAAGAAAACGTGTATTCCTTTTTTTTTTTTTTTCTCCATGTGTGCGCTGATCTTGGTTCCCTCGGCATAGGGACTCGTTTGTGTGGCGCCTCCCCGCATATGGACTTCGCTTCATGGGAAAGGAAATTTTCCTGCCCCCTAAAGGAGGGCACAAACAAACAGTAGATCCACTTCTGAGGCCGTAGGAGTTATATGAGCCAATTTGGAGTCATTCTCCACATGTAAGAAAAAGGTGGCCCCCGTTGTGAGGTGTGCCTAGCTTAAGCCCCCCCTGCAGAGCGGGTAATCGCTTCAGCGGATGTCCTCCTCCGAAGCGGGTTGTGTGGATCGAAAGACGCAGTGACACTTACCGCACGCTGAGTCAGGTTGCTTGTTGGACAAATTAGCAAACCAGCGGTGTGGCCTCCCCTTTTTGCAAATGGAGGACCTGGCAAGGGAGCGGCTCATTGAGGGCGCCAGGAGCCACCACGATATTAAGAACATCAACCTGTACTTAGCAAACATAGAGGAAAATATTATAAGGATTAAGAATGAAGGAGAGAGTATAATCGACGAGGTCTTCCTTGCCTTCAACGGGTCTATTAGTCACATTTCCCTGTATGCCTACCTGTACGATCATAAGATAAGCGTGAATTTAGAATGCCTCCAGTTAATATATGAGCAGAGCTACATAGAGGAGGAAAAAATCATTGGAGAGGGGATTAGGGAACAGGAGAGTGTGGTAGATATTGCTAAGTTCGATTCGGATCTGATTCATTACCTGGTGAGCGAGTGTAGAAACAACTACGATGAGTCTACCAACTTGAGCACCAAACAAATTGAACAAATTATTGGAAATTATAAAAACAGAATATTTGAAGAGTCCATAGGAGTGTATAAGGAGAAGTATGGGGACGCGATCAAAGTGTTTAACTGCTTCATCGATTTCAGTCACTTTTTCTATGATGAGAAAAAAATGAAGTTTATAAAAAAAAAAAAAACGGATTCTGTAGAAAATTATAACAACTACATAGATGCAAACACTGACGTGGAGTTTTACGAATTAAAATATCACCTGCTGACGAAGAAAGCGAAGGGACATGCCTCCGTTCTGTTTTGGTCGGACGCACTAAACGAGATTCACATAAAAAACAAAACAATCATAACGTCTGTAGACGCCATAAAGTTAACGAACACGGGACACCAACATGTGATTGGAATATTGGGACTTAACCGGGACGGTGATATGGTCATCCAGGGAATACGAAATGAAATAAAAATCTTCCTCAATCGGGATTGTGTGATAAACCACGGGCTGTACTGCATCGGGCACGTGATCCTGGTGCAGGGCCGCATGCGGCTCTCCAACAAGACCTTCTACGCCGCGGAAATCATGCACCCACCGAGGTAAGTGCGGCAACCAAACTGGCCACGTCTCCGTTTCATCGTTTGCCCGGTTGATTGGTTCATATGTTGATCGATTGCCACATTAAATGTTTCCCCGTAGGAACTTCGAAGAGGAGCGGAACGAAGAAGACATGTTCTACGACTTTGAAAACGAAAAGGAGAAAAAGCAAGTGGAGGAGTACGAAATTATCGTGCGGAAAAACGATAAGAAGAAAAACTGGATCATCATGCATGATGTGTATCTGGATAATCCCTACACCTTCGACATTCTCGATAAGATGTTTTCCTTATATGTGAATACCTACCCGGAGAATGAACTTCCTATAGGCTTTATCTTTATGGGGGACTTTATCAGCCTCAAATTTGACTACAATAAGAATTTCCACAACGTATACATAAAGGGGTTTGAAAAATTGTCGGTTATGCTTATTTCAAAGTTTAAACTGATCTTGGAGCACTGTTACTTGATCTTCATTCCTGGAAAGAACGACCCCTGTGCATGCAAAAATAGCATCCCTCAAATGCCCATCCTGCCTTACTATGTGAGAAAATTCCAACAGAACATAGAGTCCTTTTTCTCATCTAAGAAGAAGATCATCTTTGCCACGAACCCGTGTAGAATCCGCCACTTTAACAAAAAAATGATCTTTTTCAGACAAGACATTTTAAATGACCTAATATGGAGCTCAACCATTAATGCATCCAACAATGAGAAAAATAATATGCAGAACATTTTTGTGTCTACCATCGTGGGGCAGAGTCACATTTATCCAATCCCACATGACAACAGGATTTTGAAGAGGTACTCTTCATTCCTCTTCCTCTATCCTTTGCCACACTTTATCTGCATTTCGGACAACACTTGTAACAGCTTCATTTCGTACGCCTCTGAGGACACTAATGATTCGATCATTTCCAACTCGGATATGTCCTTCACGAGGAAGAAGACCTTCACGGTTTACAACGTCCTCGAGCATGAGGCCAAGCGTTACGTCGTCCCGATTTGACGCTTACTGTGGGGGGTAGCGTAGAAGCGTTTTTTTTTTTTTTTTTTCCCCACACGGCTAACTTCCCTCTACGTGGTAAACCTTGGCTTGCGATTTGATGTAACTCCACACCCGATTGCCTTCGACGAAACTGCTCTGGGCCACGATGATCAGCTGGCTCCTGGCCCTGCTCAGCGCCACGTTTATTCTGTTCCTATTATTGCAGAACGCCTGGAAGTAGTCATCCCGTGAATCGGCTGGTTGATCGTGGTGGAATCTTCCAACCCTGTTTATTCCGGTTACCTCCCCCAGAACGCAGGAAAAAAGGATAATGTCTTTTTCGATCCCCTGGAAGGAGTCCACCGTGCTGACCTTCACATTTCGCAAACGCTCATAATAGCGTGATTCCTTCATTTTATTTTTTATATAAAACGCCTGATTCCTGAACAGGGAAATTATTCCTATCTGGTCTGGATCGATCGAGGACCCGATCATATTTTCACAGAGTGACAGAATGACTTTCGCCTCTGCTCCGTTGGTAAAGGACGAGCGGAAGGTCACTTCCTGGGGTGCCTTTTTCAATAAGATGAAGTTAACGTGAGATCCGTAACGCTTATACATGAGGGGGATCGTCTCTGTGCACTTTGCATTTTTTATTAGACCATTGTAGAAGAGGTGACTGCATATGGAGCTGATCTCGGGGTGACACCTGAACTGCTCATTCATGAGGATGAGGTGGTTGATGCCTGCACGGGGTGGTGCTCTCCTCATGGGGTAATCTTCACCCTTCATACTTTGTGGAGCAGCGTTTTCCACAATCACATGGTTACCTTCATAGGTGTGGGTGTCCCCCCCATGGAGAGCGAACATGTTATCGTAGAGGTAACTCTTCAGGGCGGAGTATTCTGCCGCGTGCATGCTTCTCACTCGGTTCACGATGCGATCGATGATTCCGTCGTGCCCAAGTACTTCATCCTCCGTAACAGCAACACCTACAGTAGGTGCAGTAGGTGCAGTTTGGTCCGATACGATGTTAGTTCCCCCCAGGTGGTGCGCTATGAACAGCTCATTCTCGACCAAACGCGAAAACATGCTCCTCCTCAAATCGCTAGGGCTTTTTAGGACAACCCCCAACTGCTTCACATCCCCAATGAGGAGAAACTTCCTTATTTGAAATTTTAGAAAAAATTGAAACAGCGTCAGTTCATCTATCTGGGTGCACTCATCCACGATGAGGTAGTCAGTGCTTCCCCTTATGGAACTTAGCTTTTCATAAATTTGGAGGCTCTTACACGTGCCTGCTATGATTCTCTTATTCCTGAACTTGTTTCGGAAGACAAAACTATTTTTTTTCATCAACGCATCGACAAGCTTATCCATGTCTTTTATTTTGTGTAACTTTGTTTCGGCGGAGGGGGAGACGCTCCCACTGAAGGAAGGGGAACCGCTAATCGTGGGGGAATCACTAACGGTGGGATCACAGTTGTTCGGAGCTGAGTTGGTCGAACGCGCAAGACCCTGGATGTAGTTCCTCACCTCGAGGGCCTTCTTCTGGTCATTCGAATTTATGCTAATAAAATTTGTGATTAAGAAAAAATTGATTTCGAAAATATTTCCAATTCTGGCGTAGTCGTGAAAGTCAAAATGGAACTTGAGCTTCAGGAGGATGTTGTCTACTGCAAGGTTGGTGTTACACATGAGAAGGATCTTCTTCTTCTTCTCATCACTGCATCTGCGGTGTTCTATTTGCGTGGGTGGGCTGTTCGTCTTGTCGGAACTTTTCTCCTCGCTTCCACCGCTGGGGCTGCTGAGGTGGCCGTTTCGCAGACTGATCTGTTGGTTTTTCTCCTTCCCTTTTGCGGCTTTCCCCCTCCTTGCGGCGCGCTCTTCCTGCGTTAGCACCTTGTCGAGGTATAGTATGGCTTTGCAGATGAGGGTGCTCTTGCCCGACCCGAATATACCATTCACGAGGATGCTGTTTCCTCGGTGGGTGGGGGTGTCACTTCCGTTCCGACTGGGTGACGGCATCTCTGCTTCACTTCGTTCGCCGGTCGAAGAGATGGTCTCCTCCGTTTCGCACGTCTTGTCCTTTTCCCACTTTTCCTTCTTCTCCCCCCCGCATCGGAACCAACCCAACATGCACTCGATGACCCACTTCTGCCTCTCGTTCAGTTGTTCGTCCTGCCTGATCCTGCTAAGAAGGTCATCCATGTAGGTGATCCCCACGTTGTGCAGGTCGATGAATTCGTAAGAAGATCCCCACGCAGAGGTCCTAATACCAATCTGCCGGAGCAACATATCAAGGTGTAGTTGTGTATCTCCTTCGTGCACAAACGGAGAGGAGAATAATGCACTGACCTGAGGAACCATTTTTTCTTTTTCCAAATTTTGGTGAAAAAAAAAAAGGTGTTTTAAATTATCGAGGTGATTCCCTAAATTTACCAAGAACAGACAAGAAGGAAAAACCTTAACTTTGTAATCCTTGAGAAAGTAGAGGTACTCCCTGGACTTTATAATTTCCTCGTCCTGGAAGGTCTCGTTCATGTAGGAAAAGGTGCTAACGTTTAGGGGGTATATCTCTAGGTAGTTTTGCCTGAAGTTGTTCCACTTGGAAACGAAAAGAAGTAACTCTTTGTCCTTCACCCAGGGGGTGGATGTGCCAGATGCGTAGGATTGGTATGATTCGGAGGGGATGTCTTTACCCATAACGATTAGGTGATTCATGTGGACATACTTATTTATGTCGTCCTCCTTTGTCAGTTTGTTTTTTTTCTTTTTATTCACTAGTAGGACTTCTCTTTCGGTTCTTCGGATGAAAAATCTCTTCTCTCCGATATTTGTCTCTCCATCGAACCAATTTAAATTTCCGCTTTGCTGTTCATTCTCCCCAAACATAGTCCTCGATTCTTCCTCTGAGCTACATAGCACTTCTACGTTTTGAATGAACAAAGTGTAGTCATCCTCCCCCTGGTTGTACTTCCTCCTTTTGCTGCCTTCCTCATTTGACTGCTCAGCTTGGACGTCACGACTCTCACTAGGGAGAGCATCATCACTCCTCGAAGGAAGATATTGCCCCCTCATGTGGTCTACGTTGTGTAGCATTTTTCGGTGGCTGATGGGGTTACCACCCTTGAGGTAGTCCCCCCTCATCTCACATAACAAGGGCACCAAATAATCATGCAGACAGAGTAACTTACATAAGACTTGGTACTGAATCTGAAAAAGAGTTGCATTCATAAAGGAGTAGATGTATTCTAATTTGTTTAGAAAAAAATTGGGGATACTTTGGAACTTCATCTTTTGTATTTTTTTTTTAAGGTCTTCCTTTTCCTTTAAAATGGTAATATAAATGGGTAGGAATAAGTTCTGTCTGCGAACTTGATCCACCTGCGATGCATCGAACCGGCTGTTCGTAGATGCAAAGTTTTTCAGACTCTTTATTTCGTACGGGTTCGGGTGGGCGCGTTCTATGGACTCCAACTTGGGTGCATCCTCCAAGCAGTTCACATCGGGGATAATCTCAGCGATCACCTCAGGAATCACCTGAACGTGCTGCTCACTTTTTTTTGTGTCCCACTCCGCTTCAGATGTGGGCGCCTCCCCAGCTTCTTTCCCATTGGAGTTCGCCTCGGTGGAGCTCCCGCAGGGGCGCTTCTCATTATTTCTGTCCTTCAAGCAGAGTTGCTTTTCACCGTTTCTACCACCACAGTAGGGTTGCTTTTCACTGTTTCTGTCGTTCCAGCACAGTTTATTTTCACCGTTTGTGCAACTCCAACAGGGTTGCCTTTTCACGATACCCCCGTGACAATTTCTGTCATGGCCGCTGTCCTCCCCACCCGGAGGCGGTAGTGCGGGGAACTCCCTCGGCACGCCCATACTGAGCAATTTAATACCCAGATTGAGTCTTATGATATTTCGGTGTGGGTTCACACACGAAAAATTGTTCCGACTGACGACTCTGGCTATATTGGTAATCTCATCGTATGTGTTGACTTTCTGTCTGCGAGAGCAGCAGAGGTACGCGGCACTACGTCCACTTCGGTTTTTGTAAAGGGGAAACTCCATCTTATCCCATCGATGGCGTTCATTCTGATGATTATTTTTTTGGTGCTTATCACCCCGTTGGTCGTTTATGTGATGCTCCTCGGAAGATGCTTCCCCGGGGGAATCGCTCTCCCCGCTTCGGTCATCCCTCCGAAGTTTTTTCTTCCTACTTGGTGAAATATCCATGAGGCTAAGTTTCTCCTCAGGCAAGCAGGAAGGTAACTCCTCCCCTGTTGTTACGTATTTATTGAACAGACTTACTGCCTCTCCGTCGGGGTGATCGTTGGTTTGTCGCTTTGTAGGCGCCGCTAAGTTGACAGGAGAGTTATTATCCGAAGCCGGATCCACCTCCTCATTTGTCTCTTCGCAATCTACTTCCTCGTCTGCCTCTTCACAGGCGTTCGTATCTCCCTCCGAGTTGCCCTTCCTACGCAGCACCTGATGCAACTGTGCAGGTGTCCTCCCCCCATGCGTCAGTCCGACATTTTTGAACATGCCATTAATTCTTCCGTCATTCGTTTTAAGATTCTCCTGTTGATTCTTCGCAGGGTGGACGTAAAAATCATTGTAGACGATGTAATTCCCGAACTGGATATACTCCTCCTGTTGTATACTTTCATCGGCACTGCGAATGTAGAGCCTTCCCTCTGAGTTATTATAGAGCTCTAACAGATCGTTCTTTTTTACCAGGAACCCATCATACCATTTGATGTTTTTTTTATTTTTGTTAAAGTTGCGTATGTTTGTGTAGGACACACTGATTCGTTCATCGTTGTCACTTTGGTGGGGTTTATTGCGTGGTGCGATTCTATGCACTGAGTTTTTTTTTTT
The DNA here is from genome assembly GCF_001680005.1 of Plasmodium coatneyi. Lineage (NCBI taxonomy): Eukaryota > Apicomplexa > Aconoidasida > Haemosporida > Plasmodiidae > Plasmodium > Plasmodium coatneyi. Next base: position 957,567 of record NC_033569.1, read on the forward strand.
TACCATATCTGGGAATTCTCCTTCTGATGAATCTTCCCCAGAGTGGTCGTCCTCTAAATATTGTGTCGCCTCGCCCTCCTCTACATGCGCTTTTTTCTTAATCCTCCTCGGCATTTCAAACTTCCTATTCACGCGGATATACCTATCTGTCTTCTGCACGTCGAACGTAGTAGGATCGTTTTGTATGTCAACTGAGGCTTCCTGAGACCCCATGAATTCCTTCGAACTGTTCACCCCCGAGTGAGCTGTTATTTTTTTGCTCTTACTTGTGTGTACCGTTCCTTCATTTTGTGAGGTGCATAGAGTTCTCCTTTTTCTGCTGGTGTCAGTCTGAATTACGTCCTCCGCATAATTCGTTACATCTACAAATTGGATCAAATGCTTGGGGAGTTCGATCTCCTCTTGCATGTTGTTGAAGGACGTTTCGCAACTGAGTGAGCTCTCTATGCATGTTCTACTTTGGTTCAGGAGGTTCATTTTGATGCCCCCGTAGCTGGCTATAACTTCGCAGTACCCCTCCTGCCATTTTTTGCTCTTCTGTATTTTCTGGTGCGTGTATAGGCACTCATAGGTCCGCTTGATGGTGTAGGGATTCATCACGGCATACCAACGAGGTGTGCCAACAAGGTCTACCAACGAGGTGTACCAATGAGGTATACCAACAAGGTGTAACCAATGAGGTGTTGTAGCGCGAAGTAATGTGTGGCTTTCCGTTGCGCCACCGCGCCCTGTCAGTACACACCGTTCAGGTGAAGCACGCAGGGCATGTTGTCACTTTTGCAGACGCAGAAGAGAAAGGGAAGTACCTTACGCGGAGGAGGAGGGAAGTTCTCTGTGGACCGTTCATTCGGTGAGCACTTCACCCTCCCCAATTGTAGCAAAGGGGAAAAAACGGGCTAGTATTACTAAACAAAAAGAACATGCACACATGTGTGTTACGCAAGAAATTGGGCATGGACCTGTTGGCGACTTCAATCCGTTCGGGGGATTACAAAGCAAGGGGGGGGGGGGGGGATTTTTGCTTGGATTACCCAACTAGGTTCGCATCACTGGCGCGTGTATTCTCACGATGGGGTGGTCGTAAAGACGGTCGTGCCTCTGTTGCTTCACGTTGCTCACGCTGCTTCCATTTGCCTCCTATTTTTGTTTCCTCTTTTGCCGTTGCCCGCTACACATTTTTTCCCACTTCCGCACCGTCGCAACGTTCCGCGGGGTCCAAATTGCCATTTTTTTTTTTCAGTCGAATGGAGGAATCCCCCTTTTCATGTTTTTTTTTTTTTTTTTTTTTTTGCACTATTTTTTTGTATGCCCCAACTTGCGGTGCTAAGCCTATGTCACACAACATTGCCGCGTCATTTGGCCTGTTCTCTGCGGGGCTACCAATTGTATCCACTTAATCGTGTTCACCACGGTATGCCAAAACGGAAAGGAACAACTGCTATTCATTCGAGTGCAGCAAAACGACAGTGATGTTTTTTTTTTTCCTCTTCTGGAATGGCCTCCCACAGGGAAACCTTCAGGAGTTATATCATCCCACCGGATTGACTCTTCTTATATGTCAGTCTGTAGCGTCTTTCATGTAGCACATTATTTATTCAAAAAAAATATGAACAAGTCAGGCGATAAAAATATACACACGTATGCGCCGTGGGAAAAAAAAAAGACAAGGTTTATGTAGGACAAAATGGGATTAAAGCATTTCTATGCAACGTATCACACGCGACAGTTGTAGGGGGGGCACAGGGGTGCATTCTTCCCTCTGGCGCGGAAAAGAAAACAAAAAAAAAAAAAAAAAAATGTTACAAATGGGTTGAGTTACGTGTGTGTCACATGGCCAGGCCTGTAAACAGAAGCGTCCACTTCAAGGTGTGTTCATTTCCCTTCCCCTGCAGGTGCGTCCTTCGAGTTCACCTCGTTGGAGTGCATGTTTAGGGATGCCACACTGTTGTTCGCAACGGTTAAGCCGCCCCCGCTGGGTTGACTTGTTGCCCCGCCGATAGTCTGGCCTGATGCCGCCCCACCCATGTCGATGCTGAGGTTCTCCCACGTGTTATTCAAACTTTTGTTTTTGTAAAAATGCTCGATGAGGATATTATTGTAGTTCTGCAAGTTTTCATCGGACTTGACCTTGTTAACGATGTCGAGAAGCATATTATCTACGATGACACAGAGGTAGGCACTGACCGACGTGGGGGTGTTATACAGTTTGCAGTTGCTTACGATGAGATTCACATCGTCGAAAAAAAGATTTAAACTGTTGTACTTTCTTTTTTTGCACCGGAAAATTATTTTATTTATATACATGGGTTTTTTAATAATTGTGTAGTATAGGGGGGCGTAACTTTCGTTCACTTCGTTGAGGAAGGCTTTGTAGTTCATCACTTCTGCGATGCTAGACATGATGGCCATAAGAAGTTCGTTGAACCTTTCGATGACTTCCTTTATATTGTTGTATGTGTTTCCTTTTTTCATTTTTTTTCTTGCGCTTTCTGTGCCATTTCTTTCACTCGATCCGGTGGTTGCCTTTTCAGCTGTTTTGGTCACGTGGTACGGTTCGTGTTTCCCGTGTTGGTCTTTCGATTTCCCTGTGAGGTCTCCCCTTTTGGCCCTCCTATCGCTTCCCTTTTCCAGTTCTTCTCTTCCCCTCTTCCTATTTTTACCCATCCGATGGGAATCTCCCTCTTCATCCTTCAACGAAAGGGTCAAGGAGCTGTTACTTCTTGCCAAGTGGTTCCGTAGTTGTCTTCGCTTGCGTGCTTCGTTGGTCCCCCTTGCATCCATATATTCCACCCCTGAATCATCCTCGGCCGCTTCTTCCTCCTCTGCGGCCTCGTCCCATTCGTCCGTTTCTCCCTCCACTTCTGCGGGGGTCTCCTCCCCTGTTTGGTCTTCCTCATTGGTGACATCGCTGGAATATCCCCTCCTAGCGTTTTGCACTTTCCCATTCGAAGAAGCAGCAGTGACGGTTCTACGTCTTCTCCTCTTTCCTCTTTTTTCCATAGCGACTTGGGCAGCTTGATCAGCCCCCATGGGGTACAACCTCCTACGTCTGGATGCTGCCATAGAGGCAGATGTATGCACCGCTTTATTCATCTTACTATTAACTGAATAATTTGTATTGACGTATTTTCTTCCCATGAGCTTCCCTGCGCTAGTGTTCACATCCATATAGAACTCTCCCCTTTTGCGTTTCTTCCTTTCTTCCTTTCTTCCTTTCTTCCTTTCGTTGGTAAGTTTGTCCCTCCTCTTTTTCTTCCTTTCCTGTTTGAGGTCATTTTTATTTGTCTGCTTCTTTGCAGAGTTCCACGTTTTTAGCTCTTCCCCAACGGTGGGTAAGATCCGAAGGACGTTTTTAAAAGTCGGGGCGGCATAAATGGAGGTTCCCATAAAATCTTCTCCTTCCCCTTCGAGGTCCTTTCCTCGCCTACGTCTCCTTTGTCTTCTTTTCTTCACTTTGTTGGAGAATATATTGTCCTTTCCAAGATGCTCATCCGCTTCATCGTCACCATGTTGTTGTGGGCCCCTATTCCCGGGTGCATTATCCCTCATCGTTGCTTCCTCCCCCATGGAATGTGCATTCATATATTTTCCATTCACGAGAGTAAAATATTTTCTGATAACAGATCTGAAGCTTCTCCACCGAAGGAAGGTGTTAATATTTTTTTCTCCATATATATATAACGTGTGAACTTTTTCCACTTTGGCTTTCTCATCCAGGAGAAAAATTTCCATGTCCTTCACGGGGTGGTTCAACATGCCTTGGTCTCTCTTGTCTGCACCTCTACCATGGTCGAATGGTTCTTTCGGCTTCCCCGCAGGAGGAAACGTCTGCAAGGGGTTACCCTCCCCGTTAGCGATGCCGTCACCAGGACCACCTTTGGATTGTTCGTACCTCTGAAATTGTGCATTGTCATGGTTACTAACTGCATCGATATGATCACCCCTGGTTAGGTAAACCCTCGTCCATTTTAGACAGTGCACCATTCTATAATTATCCTTGTCATCCTCCTGGTTGTCTTTCTTCGTCTGTATTTCCCTTATTACTTCTAGATGCTTCTTTTCTTCCTCCTCTGATGATTCTTCATCGTTCGGTCCGCGGTCTTTCCGTTTGTGCTTACCTCCCATGTGTGCACTTTTATCCTTCTGTTTTATTTTTCCTATTGGGGTTACCTCCCCCAGACAGAGAGAACTTTCATCTGAACTGGAATCTGAGGAGCTATCCGTTGTGGCTGCCGATGAGGAGGACGAGAAGAAGAAGGAGGAGTCATACCCTTCGACGTCACTGGAAGGGGATTGAAAAAAGCTCCTCAATAATTTAATGCGGTTTTTTTCAACTCGCTTTCTCTTACTATGCGTGTATAGTTCTGTGCAGTCTTCGTTTAAGTTGCTATTCTCCTCTTTGCGTAGCGAGTTGGAGACGCCTACGCCGGCGTTCCTGCCACTGCCATGAGGGGACCCACCGGGGTGATCGTTCCCTGTTACCCCCTTCCTCTCACTCATGTAAAGAACATTATTGTTCACCTTCAAATGAACCGGCACATGCAGATGCTTAAATTGTTCCATTATAATTTTTTTCACCATGCACGTGTAAATAATCTTATTCTGTGAGTTTACTCTCCCGTTTCGGATGCATGCCTTCAGTTTACTTATTTGATCAGTTCGACTCATTTTCCTCAGATCGACCATGTTAAATCCGATGGAAAGGAGCGTCTTTGCTATGTCTCTGGAGGTTAGGTGTGCCACTATTCTGGTGCTACACAACGCGTTAACACTTCTAGTGGGTTTTTTTTCCAATTCTTCGCTCGTTTTAGATGCTACACCACGCATCGATCTTTTTCTACGTGACATCTGATTCGTTTCTCCCCCATCGGGTGGGTTCGCCTTAGCAAAGTCAGATTTGTCGTCCTCTACAACTTCTGCCTCACCATCCGTATTGTCCTCCACTTCTTCTTCGTACCTCCCTGCTGGATGTGCACCCTGTGACCCTCTAAACGTTCGCCCATTAAGTGCCTCCTCCCGACCTAAACTCAACCTCTTCTTCGTGTGGAAGTAACTGAAGTTGTATTTTCCCTTCCCGTGAAAGACATAACCTTTACTATTCCCCGCATACATACCAGCACCCTTCTTTTCAATCCGTTTGTCGTTCCTTTTTTCATCCGGTTTATCTCTTCTACCCATTTCCCTCTTGTGTATACTGCCGTTTCGTGAGTACAACTTGGTCTTCCCCCTCCAGTTGGAAGTGGCAGACTTGTCATTCCTCCTCGGTTCATGCATCTGTTGGGGTTGATTTTTCTCATTAGATTTTTCCCCAATTGGGGAGAGGGCCTCATTACACACGACGTGATTAAACAGGTACGCTGCGTAGGAATAATTCTTCCTCGTTTTTTTTCTATTTGCCCCAGAGTCGGCTCTCTTATCGGTCGTTCCTTTTTCTGATTCCTGCTCATCGTTCTTGTTGTCCTCATTGGACGCTCTCCTTCTTCCTGCATTTGTGCGTCGTCTCCGCGTCCGTTTCTGCGGCTGTTTCTGGTCGTCTTCATCGTTTTCGTCATCGTTGTTGTTGTCTTCCTCACGATGTTTGCCTTCCACAGTGGAGTCCTCCGACTGATCCTCCCTTGCGCTGGACTGGATCTTTTTCTTTCCCACGGTTTGGTCTCTATATTGGTCTTCTTCACTAGAGACGTCTTCCCTGGTGGGTTCATCCGACGTGACTGTGTGATCCTCTACGGGTCTGTTCCTCCCTCTGACGTTTTCCTTTTCTACCGTTGCGCCTTTTCCGTCTTTGTGGTGTCCCTCCCACCAGTCCATCTCAGAAGGAGCATCCTCCTTAGTGGTGTTATCTGTATTTTTGCCCCTCCTTCTCTTCCTCTTTGTCTTTTTTTTTTTTTTTTTTTTTTGTTTTTTCTTTTTCCTGCATTTTCATTTCGAGTTTCTTCCTCCTGCGCCTTCGTCGTCCTTTCACTTGGCCTTCTTCTCCTCCTCCTTCTGTTCCTACTCCCTCTCCCCCTGGTCCAGGTACCATGTCGTCTCCCTGTTTCGGCCCCTGCGATGCTGCGCAGCTGAAATCTTTTAGAACATTCCACGGGGAGCAAGAAATGAGATACTTAATGTAGAGCAAATAATTCAACATGTGTCTGTCGTAAAAATGTGACCCTACATAATTGTAGTTTTTTATTAACCTAATATTTATTTGTTTTTTTTTTAAAAGAAAGTTGATCGTCTTTGCTTCCTTCTTATAGCAGTACCTTTTGTAAGTCGTTTTCATTTTTTTTCTCATGTTTTCTAAGTTTTGTTTTGCTCTCTCTCGTTCTGCTTTGAGGACACAAATGAGTTTGTCTAGTTTATCCTCCTCCTGCATCATTCTATGAAAATCAATTCCTTCATACTTGAGCAACTGCAGGTAGTGGTACGTGCACTCTATCGTGCACACATTTTTTAGCGTGAAAATATTTTTTTGTTGTTCCTCGTTTAGGTAGTTTTTACTTAAGAGGAGGTTAAAGTCGAGGGATTTAACAACTGCACTCATGTCCTTCTCATTTATAAAGGTGCTCAACTTTCCCTTTAATATTTCTTTTATTTTTTTTGTGTCCTTAAGTTTGTACTTTTGGATTAGCTTCATCAGCCAGCTTCGCACGTAGTTCCTCTTTTCCGTGATGTACTTTTTGTAGGACGGGTTCGTCAGGTCCACGTGCAGGTCGAGGAACCCCACGTTGTAAAATACGCAGTTCAGGGGTGACCTGCCGGGCGGATCTGCACCGTTCACACTGTTTGCATGGTTCGCATCATTCGCATCGTTGGTGCCACCTTGGGGGGCGGCTTCCCCTTCGTTGTGGGCAGCATCTGTGGTGACCGCTTCTTGTTCCCCCATGGGAGGACGCTCCGGAATAGTTTCTTCCGTACCCCCCCGGTCCCTGTCACCATCATCAGTGCATCTGCTCATCGGGGGCACCTCCCCAGGGGCGGCATCCTTCTCCTCCTTCTGGACCGCCTTGTAAAGGTTGTAATCCACATGGAGGGGCTTCAGGAAAACTCTGCTTTGGGACCCTACGCAGGTGTTCCTTATGAGGAGGAAGTCCGTGTCGTAAAAGAGGTTTCCCTGGCAGCAGTTCTGCGTGGAATTCCCTACGTCTGTTTCGTCTGTCACTGGTTGCGTAGTTGTATTAGCGTTAAGATCGTTGTCGATGCGGTTAACAACTTCGTCCGGTACGTCTTCCTCGTCTGCTGCGTCTTCCCCCTCTGGAAGGCTTGTCCCTCCTCCCGATCGATAGACGGGCGGCGTGAAGAGGAACGCCTTGAAGAGCTCATTCTCGAGGAAGCTGAGCTTCTGGTTAGCCTTCTTCGTCCGAACGGTGACGCCAAAGTAACTAATCGGTTGGTTCACGACGTTGACCTCCCCGAAGGGTTCCATGTCCCTTTTCATTTTTCTCTTAAACTCAAAGGAGTACAGTGTGTCTTCATTCCTACACATAAAGTAGTGCTTCAATTTGCTGTTCATGCCAATCTTGGGAAGGACGAGTGGATCTCTCTCTATGTATTCAAGAATCACAAGGGGGCTCTCATCAGACAGATGTAAGCATGCTGTATCGTGAAAGAAGGAGGCTGGGTTCTCCTTCTTCGTTTGTTCATTATACTTCAGCATGGGTAATTTTTCACACCAGTTTTGTACTTCCCATTTATCTATTTTGTAGGTACTACTTATTTTGTAATCTGGGTCGAGAAGTATGTTGGCGAGGAGCTCGAGTTGCTGCTCTGCACGGCTTCGACTTTTTGGAGGAAGTATGTTTTTCGCGTTCAGCTTCAGCGTCAGCTTGGGGCCGGTCTGGCGGTTGGTTACGTCTACCACGTTGGTTACGTCTACCACGTTGGTTACGTCTGTCACGTTTGTCACATCTACCACGTTTGTTACGTCTACCACGTTCGACACGTCGACAATAGTGGGTACTTGCTCCGTCGATTCCCTGCTTGGTGCGTCAAAGAAGGTGTCGCCCAGAACGCCCCCCTTCCGTATGGCCGCTTTGAGGGAGTTCCATTTGAGCGTGCTCAGATTCAACCCACCCGGATAATCAGGCAGTTCCCGACAATCTAACTGCTCATCCTCCTTAGTGTACCCAAAGTGGTGCCTACCGATGGATGTCCTAAAATCCAACTTGTGGAAACGAGAAAAAGCAATCACCCCCTTCTTATTCGACAGTTCATAATTGTAGAAATACGCATTGGCCATACGGGTGTGCACATAGACAGTGCTGAGGGATACCCGCTGGTTTTCGATTTCGTGGGGGTTCCTCTTCTTGTAGCAGCTGTCTAGCTTCAGGTTCGTAAAAAAAAAAATGTTTTTACTTTTGCTCAAAATGTTCTCGATGCATCCAAGTCTCAGTTCTTTATTTTGAATGAAAATGTTCGTCTGTTCATTTGGATGCGTTGATTGGTTCGTTGTGGTGAAGGGGGTCACTCCGACGGGGGTATCCACCGAATCAATCGTCTCTCTCTTCTGCGTAACTTGGTGCAATGCATCACCAATGTGATTAACAGAGGTGGGGGGGGAAATCTCCCCCTTTGTCATATCCTTCGTGGGTTTTGCCAAAAGGGAAAAGTCGTACTGCTGGTTGAGGGCCTGCTTAAACTCATCCGGCGAACAAATGAGTGAGTTAAGCAACATATCAGATGTAGGGGGTTTTTTCAAAAAATAATTTTTCAGAAGATATGTAATTTGTTCATTCTTCTGCATTTGGCTAGCTAGCTTTTTATTTATTTCTTGCAGGATGTAGTTTTTTTCTCCTCCCTCTAGGTGTTTCCGCTTCGAATATAAATGATCCCATATGTTGGTGAAATTGTCCAGACAGACATGCTGTCCCGCCGCAGCGTCAGCACGTGGGTAGTTCCAACCAAATGGGTCTCCCCCTAGGTGAAGGTAAAACATTTCGTTCGTCTTCCTCATGAAGGGGGTGCCCCCATTGTTACTTCTTTCGTTTCCTTTGTAGAGATGCATCATCATGCCTTCTCCGTGACTACCACTTGGCAGCATTGTTGGGGGGTATTCTTCCCCCCCTTGATTGGTAGGTCCTGTTACCCCCTTTATGAGGAAATCACGTTGCATGTCCCCTTCGCCTTCCCTTCCCTTTTTATAAATCGACTGTTCCCCATGTGTAGCTAAACCTGTACCGTGTGGACGTGTTGTCCCCCCCCGTTTCGCCACTCCCTCAGCATCCCCTTCATGAATTCTAAACACCTCCTCGATAATCTGCTCATCATAGATCAACTCACTCTCCATCCGTCTCTCCTTAAAAACATAATCCGTGTAGTCTCTACAACTCAGTGGGTTCAAGACATTCAAGTGACTACATCTGTATAGGTTCGCATAATTTTCCAGAATGTAGAGGTAGGCGTTTTTCGTGATGTCTGCGCCGAAGAGGTGCAGCTCGTCGTTACTCAACTGACTCGGTTGATTCGGTTGGTCGGGCTCATTCGACCGGTTTGACCGATTTGACCATTTTGACCCGTTTGACCGATTTGACCGGTTCGACTGAATAAAATAATCACGATATATGTTTTTAAAAAAGTCGTAACTTTCCCTCTTCGGTTGGTTTTCCCGCAAGGTCAGGTTTTGTTGCACCCCTGCGTAGTTCGTCCCATTCTGTTCATCTGCTAGACGATCATATGGGTACATCATCACGTTGTAGGTTACGTTTTCTCTTTCCTTCGCTAACCCCAGGTCCTTAATGAAGTCCTGCTCCACGTTCCCGTGCAGGGGGGCACCATCCTCCGCTTCTTGCTGCATCTGCCTCGGTGGGGCAGTCCACGTGTTGGCCGGATACGACTTGGCCTGCTCTTGCTTCGCCGTTTCGTCGTCCTCCTTCTCCTCTTCCTCCTCCACAGGATCCACTCCGTCCAGCTCATGCAACAGGGAGTCCTCCCCTTCTTCCTTCGCCCCGATTTCTTCCACCTCTATGTCGTCAAACAGGTCACTTACTTTAGCAACACTTCCCGTGTCGAAATGGTCTTGATGCAACTTTGACTCTGCGCCGTCCAAGGATGGCTCTTCCTCCACAAACTCGTCAACCAATCCCTCCTCCTCAAATTGGCCGATCAAATCCTCCTCCTCAAATTGGCCAACCAATTCCTCCTCTTCAAACTCGCCGATCAGTCCATCCTCCTGAAGTTCCACGTCTCCCCCTCCTGGGGCCTCACTCCCCACCACCATCTCCTCGGCCAAAAAATCCATCAAACTGTCGGCATCTTGTCCTTCGTCAAGCGCCTCCTTCACTTCTACGTCTTCGAACTCGCAGTCCAAGTCGTATCCCTCATGCGCCTCTTTCTGCTCCTCTGCATGTGCATCTACATCTGCATCTGCCCCTTTTGGGTCGTCATCGTTCTCCCCCAAGTGGAGATCGGACAGGAAGCTATCCTCCTCGTTCGCATTGCCCTCCCCATTTTCAAACTCGTCATCCCCCTCGTCAAAGGCGAACTCTCCGTCAAGGTCTGCTTCCATCGGATCGATTTGCTCATTTGAGTTTTTTTCCCCCTGGGTGGGTTCTTCCCAACCGTGAGAAGGAGTTACATTACTGTGCTCACCGAGGCCATCCGGCAAGGATATGTCTTCCATTTGCACCTCCGAAGAGTGATCACCTCTCCGTTTGTGAGAATCCTCCTGCAGGGTTTCCCCGATGGGGCTCTCCCCTGTGATGTTCCCCTGGTCGAGGTTCCCATTTTGGTGGGGAGGACATTCATAAGTGTTGCTTTCCCCACAGGGTGGACTACTCTCACGCGCTTCTTCCTCCACCTCAACATTCTTGAGGTTGTTTACCTGTTCTGTTACTGCACCGTTCAGATGACTTCCTTGCATGGTCCGCCGAGAGTCCACCATCCTCTCTTGTTTGTCTTTACATAACTTATTCATTTCCCCATTTTTGTAAAAACAGAATTTTTTATTTTTCACAAAACTTAATTTTCTCTCATCAAATATGTCCTCTATTTCGATGAAATCCGTGTGGTGTATTTTTACTTGCTTGTTTAGTAGCTGCTCATTGCAACACTGAAGGATGTAGTTGGAGCAGTTGTCTTCCTTCCATTCGAGGCTTAGGATGTTTTCTAATTCGTCTTCCCTCTCATCATTACTACGATTCACTCGTTGTTGTCCAAACGGAGAGTGGATTTCTCCGCTATTTTGCTCCCCCTCCATCACATCACCATTGTGCCCATTCCCCTTGGACGATCTCTTCAATTTTACCTCTTTCCAAAAATTGATCAGTCTATTCCTCCTTCGGTTTCTAGCTATGTTGCTATATTTGACAACGTTGTAAAATTCGTAATACGTTTTAATGCTTTGTTGATTCGGTTCGGCTTTTTCTTTTTTGTCTTTGCGGGTGGGATACCCGTCTTTGTTGCTGTTCCCCCCATTAGGGTGTGTGTGAGAAGGCACAGTGCTGCCCCCACCGTTCAACACACTCAACAGTAAACTCTCCTGATTCACCTCCTCCGTCCGATCAATGGCTTTCCCTTGATTGACGTATGTTCCCCTGTACGTGTAACATTTTTCATTATGCCTCTCCCGAGTGGGTTGGCTTTTTCCCCAGGGGTTCTTCTCACTACTGTCTCTCCTGCGTTCTTCCCTCTTCTGGTGAAGTTTGTCCCCCCCCTTTGCATAACTAACCATATTCTTCATCATTTTTCGCGTTCACAATTTTGGCATGTGGGCTAGGCAAAACAAAACATACACATAATTAATAATTGCGACCGTTTGGAGGACGAAGCAGCTAAGCTGGACGCCCTACTTACTCTGCATTGTGTATGTAATGTCCCCCTCCCTGGCTAAAAGGAAATCAACTCCACTGACGGCCCAGTTTTCATTATGCCTTTGTTCCGCCCCAAAGTGGTAACTCTTCCGTTGGGAATAAAACAAAAAAAAAAACAAAAAAAAAAAGAAAAGTACCCACAGATGGGAACGTACAATTATGAGCAACTGTTCGATTGCATTCTGAGCAGTTGCGCGGTCACATGTGGGAAAAAAAAAAAGAAAGAAAATAATCCTGTAAGGTGCCGAAGTCGGTTTAAGTCGGAGGTCACAAAGAAGTGCAAACAAACAAGCATATGTAAGTCAAACAAGTGACCAACAAGCAGATCTCTCTACTGACACCGTTGGAAGGAGATTCATCAATGTTTACTCCCCGGGGCGTGCCCAAGTACACTGCACAAGTATCAATTTGTTGTCGCACCTCGAGGCGGATTCCATCTCCGGGGAAAATACCGCCTTCACCACTTAAATGCTTCCTTTTTAAATGAGCTTTATTTTATTTATTTTTTTTTTTTTTCCTGAAAACCACCCCAAATGTATAGTACCCCCGTGCCAAAGTAACAACTGTGCATCCTTCGTGCGGCGTCCCCTCTGTAGAAATTCGTTGCCCCATTTCCCGCAAGGAGTTGACCAATGAGACGTCCCCATCTAACTGAGCGACACATGAACAGGTGCGTATTACCGCATAAGCTCAAGTGGATAAAAAGTATGTTTGTAATATGCCCCCCGCGCAAGGGCATATATGCCTTTGTATGTTGACTCCTTGTGGACTGCACTCCGAACGGGTCCCCCCCCCGCGGAGGAAGGGCGCATTATGTTGAAGGTGCCCAGTTCAGAGACCTCCCCCGATTTCCCACCACGCGAAAAATAAAAAAAGAAAAAAAAATGAACGCGCACCCGACTGATGAAGATACCACCGCTAGTCAAGATACCGCAGCTGAGCGGATCCCCCCCACACAGCCTACTGAGGATTGTACTAAATCGAACGCGGCAGAGAAAAAAGTACCAATTTATTTCCACCCAGCAGTTCAGCCAGAACAATGTGATGGGAAAAATCGCCTGCACAGGTCAGGCAAAAATAGGCACATCGACAAAGGAGTTGCTCGAAATTTTACAAAATGATGAACTCCCCCCAGTCGTTATGGACAAAGTGGGTACCTTCACACGTCTGAAGGAGAAGCAAAATTTATTGTATGAAAGGATCCTCTTTAAACCGACAAGCTTTTCCACTTTGTCTCATTTTATGCAGATGATGGAGAAGGAAAATTTACTGAGCCAATTTGATGTGTACTTTTTTGAAGAGGACTTTCAAAAATTTAAATTAAATAGGGCTCAAAGTGGAAAGGAACTTTTTATAGACATCAGGGGAGTTGATCAACCGAAGCAGATTTCCTTGGGGGGAATGTCCACTCTAGATGGATCAGTTAAAACGAAGTGCACAACAACCCAATTGTTGAAAAAGTACGGTGTGGAACCGCTACACTATTATAATATCCAAAGGTACGAGCCGAACGAAGATCCCTCGTCCTTCCTCATCGATAAGAGAAGGTTAACAAAGGAGGAGTACACGTACCAGTATGTGTCCACCATTTTGCCCTACATATGCTTCACCCTGATGTTGTTCTTCCCGCACGTCCTCATATGTTTGTATATCCCACATATGAAGGAAAAAAATGAAAAGCAGCGAAAATTGTGTAAATTATTTCAAATTAAGCAGCACGTACACATGTATAAGGACATCAGACCGGAGCATCTCCAAAACGTTATCGATAACAATGTTAAAACACTCGTGTTTTTTTACAACAACGAGATTTTTATGAATATGCGCATGAAATCTTTAATGGTTGACCTGTCCAGAATTTTAAAAAAAAATTCTATTCCTGTTAATGTGGTCGGTGTCGATACAGCCAAGCATAGCATTCGTTACGGTGTGGCCAAAGATTTTGAGGAGGTTCTTTTTCCTGTGATTTATTTAATTTGTCCTTATCACTATGATAATGACAGTGGCGTTTTTCGTATTGAAGGCCCACTAACTTTGGAGAGCATCTGTGCGCAGATCGCCCAATTCGTGCACGTTCCGCGGAACGCCTTTAGTCAAATGCGGGTAAGTCCACTGCACGGCGGAGCGACTAAGTAGCGTCACCCTTTCACTGCATTACCACTTCACCACATTACCTGTTCACCACATTACCTGTTCACCACATTACCTGTTCACCCCTTCACCCCCTCGCGCAGGACCTGACCCGCCTCAGCGACAACCTGCAGAGGTGCATATTCGAGCACGAAGTCATGAACCAGAAGAAAGACCAAATTTTGTACGACTACGGTACGGAGATAGCCCACCTTTCTTGTCTCCACCTGAATGGTCAGGTGCCATTCTGAAGTTGTACGAATGTTTTGACGTAGTTTGACCTGTTTAGAGATGTTATAAAGTTGATAATTCACCATTTGTTACACAACGAATGCGTCGCGCTGTATCTTCAGCTGTGTCCCCCTTCCGAGGGAATTTGAACCTCATTGTTGGGACAAGTTGGACACTCAACCCGCGGCAAAATGGCTAGCTGGGATTATGCACACACAAAAAAAAAAAAAAAAAAAAAAAAAAACACACACAAAGACCTAATTTGTACATACCCGTATGAACTGTTCAGGCGTTTTGGAAACCCTCCCCAAACGCACATTTACTTTCTTCCTTAATTAAAATGACAGATAAAAAAAAAAAAAGCGGCAATCGCTTCAGCAAAAAAACGATTTCATGAATGAGAGCGCAGGGAGCACTCACTTTTGCCAAACGGTGATCTCCTTTTTGGACAAAAGGAGAAGCTAAGTTGCGCAACGGAGGTAAGAATTGTGCCGCCCTTGACGACGGGGGTTGCCTTCCAATGCGCAGGACTCATCGTCCGTGTGAATGGCACAAAAAAAAAGAAAAAAAAGTAGAAAGAAATGGTGCTTAATGCGGCGACGTGGGGGAACAGCCAACAGGTGTAGGAGCTTCCCGTGCGGGGGGCCCCTAAAAGATCAGACAGCCCTGCGATATTTCGTAAACCTGCAACAACGCGACGGGCGCGAGGAAAAAAGAAAAATGAATTTAAATGAAATGAGAAAAAAAGGAAGTAACGAACGAATGAGGGGTTGGACAACTAATCAGTCAGGTGACGGCCGGGGCCTGGACACCATCTACCTACTGGTCACAGTGTGGCAAATCGTCCACACGTACGAGCATCTGCACGCCCTGCCCCTCTTGACTCACCATTTTCATTCGAATTTCTTTGATGTCCCGTTGGCTGAAGTCGAAGCTGCGGTTAAAGCTTAGGCACTTGGCGAACATGCAGGTGAACACGCCACAGTCGTAACCGTTCTCTTGGCAGGGGATTCCGACCTGTAGGGGTGAGGGTGAAGCCACGAACATGGGGAATAAGCACGCAGCAGAGGTGATAATAACTGTTGAGGAGAGTTTATTACTGCTCAGAGGAGGCCTTCATTGAGGAGTGCAAAACGTCGCCTCACCTCCGAACGGCCGTCCGGGTTGTACTCCCACGCAGACACGTCCAGCTCCATTTGTTTCTTGTCCCGCATCTCGTCCACGAGGTAGTGCCGCATGTATTCAAAGAACTTCGCATTGGACATATTCAAAGAATCGTAGAGTTTAATTTTTTTCTCCTTCATGTTAATCGATCCCAGGGTCCAGTGGTTCCCCCCTACGTGTAGCGGAATAAGAATCAAGTCGAAGGAAAAGATGTCTACCTGTTTCCTCTTTGTCCAGCGGGATACCTTATTATAGTTGTATGTCCCATTCGAGCTCAGGGATTGAAAAAAAAAAGTGCTGAAGGTGAAAATTTTAGGCAAATAATTGTTTGGCCTGTCCTTTTTAATATTTTTCGTATTATATTCCTGTAGCATGCTCATGTAGAAGTTAATGACCTCGTCGTTCAGCCATCTCGTGTCCATTAGACATTTTATTTGTGAATACAAAAGGGGCACATTAAACTTTTCGATTAGAACACCGTTTTCGCCCTTCTGTCGTAGTATCTGAGCCGCTTTTTCGTAATGGTCCTTGTTAACGCACTTGAAAAAAATGCCTGGGTCTAGTAAAGCTACCACATCTGCTTTGCCAATTCGATTTGCCTCCTCATCTGATTCGCTCACCTTTGCGTCTTTCTTCCTTTTCTCAATTCTGAGTTTTTCCAGAGCCTCTATAAGAGACTCCTCATCGTTCTTAAGTATTACGTAGCCACTTTTATCTTCCGACGTGACAGCATCGATAAATCTCATGGACTGTTCATCTGCAGATCCCTCGTCTTCTGCTTCGTTCCCTTTATCCATCTCGAAGGAGTTCGCTTCATTTTTGCTCTCTCTCTTGTGCGAGTTTTGCGTTCCACTGGTATGATCATTTCCTTGAGTCAGACTTTTCACGCCCATAATTTCCTCACTGGTTGAATTCTGCACAATGAAGGAATCTATCGTTTGGATGAGCTGCTTGAACTCGAATCGTATTTGCTTTATTTCTTCACTGCTTTTGATGTAGCTTCGGAAGTACTGCGCCTGCTTGTGCGTCTCGCTCTTCGAGGGGGAAGAGGCGTCCGAGTTGGCTGCATCTACTGTGTTCAGCACTTCCACCTCGGAGTTGCTTTCTTTCGCCTCTCCATTTGCTCCATTTGTTATCTGCTCCATCTCAGGCATGCAACCCAGTTTTCCCTTCTTTTTCTTCTTCTTCTTCTTCCGATTGTAAAAGATATTCTTAAAGCTGTCGGTGCCGCTGTCGTCGGGATCATCCATCGACTTTGACTTCCCCTTCTTTTGGGAATTCTCAAAAATGTGTTGGTAATATAACTTTTCCACGTTCTCACTTTGCAGAGACGACATTTTATCCCCCATCTGGTGCACACCATTTTGAAGGAAAGTTTTTCCCTGTTCTGGTGCATTCGTTTTGTTGCTTTGTGTAGGTTGTCTGTCATTCGTTTTGCGAACCTCATCGCTATCGTCCTCCTCTTCCATGCTGTTTTCCTCCCCCGCTTCCAGAAGCTGCCTCAAAATGCTGTCCTTCGCGTAGAGGCCGTTTCGGAGTGCTTCCCCGTCACCATCACTACTGCTGCCGCTAGTCCTGTTGCTGCGGCCAGAAAAGGGAAGGCTGCCCTTTCTCCTCTGCTCATCGTGCTTTTCCCCCTGAATCTCCTGCCTGGTCTCTACAGCAGGCTTAAGACCCCCGAGCCTACCCAGCGTGTGTTCCTCCTCCGACGAATGGGTCACCCGTCGTCCTCTCGAGTTCAAGTCATCCCTCTGACTTAGCTTGTTAAAGCTTCCGTTGTTTACCATTATGTTTGGAACTGATTGCGGCGCTCCTACGGATGCCTCTCCTTTTATGGACACCTCCCCTTTCACGTCGACAGTTGCCGCATCGTCCTTCTGAACAATTTTTGGGCCCAACTCCCCACGTTCGCTCCTTCCATCAAGACCTTCACCACTGTTCACTCGCTTCGCATCCTCCTTCGAGTGCCCTTCCCCCCTTTCCTCACTCTCCAGCATAAATAAATTTTTCAAATCGTTATCCGAAAATTCATATGATGCGTTTTTTATTTTTTTCGTCCGACGTGGCATTATATCACCATTTCTGTTTTGTAGATTATTGTCTTGTTCAAGAAACTCTTCTCCCTTTCTCGCATCCCTCTGTTTGTTCCTCTGTGCATTCTTGTCGATAAGTCTAGACTGATCGGAAATAATTTTACCCCTCCCGCTGTCACTCGTATTCATTTCGTTGGTAAAAATGTTTTTCCTCACGACAGATGCAAAGGAGGAGCATACACTCTTGACGCAGCTCCAGAGGAGACCACTCGATGAAGTCTCCTTTGCGTCCATTTCCTTCTGGTGGTGGTGGTGGTGACGGCGTGGGTCTCCACGATGGTGTCGGTGTGAGTCCCTACGATGATGTCGGTGTGCGTCCTTATGGTGACGGTGGTGGGAAGACTTGTGATGTTTGGAATGTACTTTGGGGTCATCTTTCCGGTTAGCCTTGTGGTCACCTCG
Source organism: Plasmodium coatneyi (assembly GCF_001680005.1). Taxonomy (NCBI): domain Eukaryota; phylum Apicomplexa; class Aconoidasida; order Haemosporida; family Plasmodiidae; genus Plasmodium; species Plasmodium coatneyi. The sequence goes on from NC_033569.1 coordinate 975,376, forward strand.
GTGGTCCGTTTTGCTACCTAATACACTTCCACCCTTGGTGCCTGCCATGTTCGGGCTCCTTTCCGTCTGGTCGTTCCACTCCCTAGGGAGATTCAAACCCTGCTGGAACCCCTTCTTTCCCTCATCGTGGTCTCCCCCCCTGCTGCCCCTACGGAAGAGAAGGTGCTGGTCAATGGTAGAAGCTTGACTTCTTAAATCTCTCGGAACAAGTCCATGTTTGTGAGTCCTCTCATTTGATATGTGTGAATCTTTCCTGTGACGCTCAACCTGGCTAATCCGTCTGCTGTCCTGTTTGTCTCTCTCTACAAAAGCGTTTAAGTTAGCGTACCCCCTATTCATCATATTTCTGACGGAAGGGCTATATGGACGTGTTTATATCGGGTTGCTTTGGAGTCGGTCATGGGTGGCAGGGCAGACAATTGAATGTCAGTGTGACTGGGAAATGGGACTACATGCATGTGTGTAGCGATGTCCCCAATCATCCCATAGTTTTGCAAAAAAAAAAAAAATAGCTACGCGTATGCTCAACGTTGCAGTATGGTTGGTCCGGAAAAGTGCCACTCCTCCGAGTAGATCCCATCACGTGGTAGAAAAAAAAAAAAAATTAAAAATTACACACTCCCAACAGAGGTGTAGCCATGAATTTTTTTTTTTTTTTTAAAACTGTGAGATACCTGGGGAGGAAGGTCCCCTTTATGAGTACGATCGAATTGATGAGAACACGGAGGAGTACCACATAGGAGTAGTGCAAACTGAATTATTCCTCCGTTGTGGTAGTCTTCGTGAGGACAGCGCTGACTACGCGAAGAGACGTCTTCCCCGTCAAGCGCAACGTGGGCCAACGTGGCGTCGCTGTCCTGCTGCAGGATTTTACGTTTGTAATGAAAGAGTTTAAACGAAAATGGTCCTACGCGTACTGAGGAGGAGCAGCTTCAGGGGAAAAAAAAAATACTTTGCGCTGACTTGGGCTGCGGGAAAAACACGCTCACCCCGGTCATCTTCAAAGGGACAGGGCCTCCTCCATTCAGTCGTTTTTTTAACTTTTGACTTTCCCCTCTATGTTCATTCGCTTACTTGTTTGTTTGTTCATTTTTTTTTTTTTTTTTTTTTTTTCCTGGAGTACAGGGGATTGCCTTCCCACGTGCATATGCTTCTCCCGCAAACAATCCCGAAGGGGGGACTTTCCTGCTGGAGAAAATTTTACAAAAAAGGGAGAGAGAAAAAAAGAACGACCAGGTTTTGCCAAACAGTTAATTGAGGCACAATCCTCCCAAACGTATTGTCACACCACCCGCGGTGCGAATATAGCGGGACCATCGAGCACATCCACGTGCGTGCAAAAGGGGAAGCACGTAAAAAAAGGGATACATATATGAGCATTTATAAAGCGTGCATACAATTGTATGCTTTTTTATTTTCATTCCATTGGGAAAAAGGGAGAGGTGCTTGCACGAATGAATCCCTGCGGTGAGTTGGCCCGCCGCAACAGCACACCTCCCTTCGTTACGGTAAAAATAACGCCGCGGATCGTTCGTGTAGGGAAAAAAAGAAGCCATCAGATGGAAGCAGGTGGGAACGAATGTGCACAGATGCAATGCCCACCAATGAACAACTGTAGAAACGCGTCAGCCACGAAAGTGCTGTCGTGAAGTGTATGCACAGGGAGCACGCACACACAGGTAGGACCTCCCACCTAACCCAATCAATCATGGCTAGAGGGCTAAATATTCTGAAGGCCAAACTGCCCAAGGCCCCAACGGGAAGGAGGCCGATCGGCTATAGAGGTAAACAGGCTACACCGATACACCCATTTGTTCACCCATTCTGTCGACCCTCATTATTTTACGATCCGGGCACTTCCCTTGCGCAGGAAACCACCAACATGGAAAGTCCCTGTATGACCCAGTTTACCCCACGACGAAGGTAAGTAGGGGGAAGTACATAAGCGGTTAGCAATTACACACGTTCCTGCGCCCATTATGACCTGCGTTACCTGCTTACCCCCGAGCAGATCCCAGCGAGCCTCGTTCCGCGCTACCCGATAGACTGGCGAAACGGAGGCAGGTTCCTCCTTTGCGTTGGTCTCAGGAGAATCGAAAACCGCATAATAAAACGGATGAAGCAGAGTCAGGATTTCAATCGACCGGAATGTAAGACGTGTAATCACGACTGCATAGCAACTTACAACCGCTGCCTATGTGCCTGGTATTGTAAAGACAAATTTAGGCACGTCTACCAGTGTGATGAGGTGTTATTACAATATAAGGGAGAAACCCAAACGGATAAGCCGCTCTTTACTGTCCCTAGGTGGGTGGCCAACAGGAACTCCGAAAGGGGAATTGAATATGTGTTCGATCAGAAGACGGGGCGGTTTGAAAATGCCCAGGGGGAAGAAGACATGTATAAGCTCTTTTATAGGAAGCTGCAATATGGAGGTGACTCCAATCAGTATGATGTTGCGGGGGGTAGTAGAACTGGCAAATGTGCCACTGGCGAACGTGCCAGTAACAACCCCACAGAGGAGGAGCAGCTCTCTGGTTCGGACTCTGACATGACAGACAGCGATGAGGAGGGGTAGAACCATCCCCTCGTCACCGTGTCCTGGCCAGCTGACCCAACTTATAATCCAGCAGGGAAATATCGTATGGGTTGTAATAGCAGCACCCGCCGAACCCAGTAAGGCCTACGTTGAGCCATTCCCCAACGTAATTGTAAACGTGCTTGTTTCTCTTCTGCGTAACCTCGAAGTGCACGTCATTTGTGGCATAGTCGTAGTTAACTCGATTGAGTGACTTGTTCGGCGAGGCAAAAAAATGAACATCGCCTAAGAAGGTGTTCTTTTTTAAGTCCTTTAAAATGGTCTGGATAAACCCGGTTAGTTTGCCACTTGGACTTCGATAAGCTTCCACGTCGATGCAACCATCCGGTTTAATGCACCTGGTTAAAGGAAGAAACAACTCCCGCACGTAGTCTATGTTTAGGCAATTCAGTCCGATGGCTTTAATAAAATGGTTGCGAGAATCCAGGTAGAGGAGGATCAACGCGATGTCTAGGAAGGAGTAATCTGAGCAGCCAATGTTCTGATCACTGTTGCAGTAGAAACTTACCACCACGTTTTTTTTAAAATAACCCTCACAACTTTTTAAATGGTTGTAAAGGGTGAACACTTCTCTTACGTTAGAAGACGTGGTGAGAGAAAATAAGTGAAGCTTATCTGCGTTTCGTTTGTATGATTCTATTCTGAACTGACTGTTGGAAATAATTTCCTCGTCTCCTACATCTATGTAGTATTCCAACCCGTAGTTGAACAGGTGTCTGTTGGGGAAGGCGTTCCTGCAGGGTTCATTCCTTCCTGTGCTGCTCACGGGGACCATTTCTATGTCGGGTAGATGATCCTGTCGGTGCGGGGGGGTGTTTATTATTATATCGTACCGTTGGTTCTTCGATATGCATCCTTTCACAGCGCTGTCCAGTTGAACCACTTCCACCTGGTCAGCTGAATTGGTTGCCGTCCTCCGCTTGTGCAACACACCGGAGTATTCGCTAAAGTCGCGGAAGGCCGAACTGTAGCCCCCTGTGGAAAAGGCCACATAGCAGTCTTCGCATCTTCTGATGGGGCTGCCCCTCCAAACATCGTGCCGAAAATCGAAGCTATCTACATACTCCCTCGTGTTAACAGAATCATTCGGGTGAACGATCCCCAAATGGTTTCTCACCTTTTGGAAGCATTCTAGATGTTCATAGGGAGAAGACTCCTCCAACTTTGGTGTTCCCCCGAGGAGTGCAAAATCCGTAGTCCGTTTTATCCTTTCATATTTAAGCAAAGCACTATGAGCAATGTCGATATACGTGTCGATTATGCCTTTTCCCTCCTCTATGCTTATCCCCCTTTCTTGCAAACTGTAAAGGTTAACTTGGAAGGTGTTCGTACTTATTACGTTGCACCCTGCCAGGAGGTAACTCAAGTGAATGTTCTGCAAGGTGTTCACCATCTGTTCTTTGTTCTCGTCATCGTGACAGGAGAGGAAGTCAAAGTTCCCCACCTTTAGTCGTTCAAACTCCGATATTTTCCCCCCATCGAGGGTGAACACTTCCTTCGCCATGACACGATACTCCTTTTAGTGTAAGTGAACGAATACACCACACATGGAAAATCAGAAAACACTTTTCGGGGTAACCGCTAATTTGGCAGATCAAATCTCCTTAAAGAACGTACCAGAAGGTGGAAGAAGAAAAGAAAAAAAAAAAAAAAAAACAGCTTCTCCCCCTTGGCACACCCATCATTCACCGCAATAGGGGGAAGCCCTAAAAAGATAATGCCCCACCTCATGCACGCGCATATACACCTATCGGGTGACGCACCAGGGGGGGGAAAGAGTCCCATTTAAAAGGTTCGAAACAGCAACGTTTAAAAAGTTCGATGTGGAGAAAAAAGAAAAAAGGACGTGGACAAAATTGGGCAAGCAAAGAAGCACTAAACGGGAGGACTTCTAAATTGAGGCGTAAACTCAACGAACAAAATGGTCGATCGGGTCGGCCGAATGGCAGCTATCCAGACACTTTCAATCCGACTTCTGCGTTTGCTTGTAGATCTCGACGTCTGCACGGGGGAAAAACACATAACGGATAATGGTGTGAAATGACGATGCGGGAAAACTACGGGTTCAAGTGCAGAACACACACACACGCTCGGCCCTGCAGCTGCTAATTCTTACCCACTGCCGAGTTCACGATGATCTCGTATATCCGGTTCATCTTGTGCGGGGATAGGTAGAGGTTCTTTCCTCGCTTGAGTCTCGGATCGACGTCTCCGTTTTTGTCCACGTAGGGGCCGCTGACGAGGCCGAATCGGTGCTCGCTCGAGAAGAGAACCTGCGGGGTGGAGAAGGGGAAGCGTGAAAGAGAAGTGCATTGAAGCGCAATGAACCGCAAGTGAAAGGAATCAAGTGGAGTAGGACACACGGTGGTAAGATTCGCTTCTCCGTTTTTCTCCTTGCCGTTCTTCCTTTCTTTTCCCTCCTTACCGATGAGACGTTCAGGCACAAGTAGAGGGCCTGGTCCCCGCCGCAGATGGTGGTGTGGTAGCCGCACTTTCCAATCGACTCGGACAGGGGGATACGCACATTATCGCTCTCTTGCAAACATATGGTGGATCCGCAAAACAGACAAATGAGGATGATGGTAGGCGATTTGCTACAGTTAACGCACTTGCTTTTGAAGTACCTCTTAATCATGGTGAAGTAATTTCTGCTCGGTTGGAATAGAGAGCTCGACGAAATGAACTTGTCTAGGTTCTCATAAAAATGGTGAGGCAAAACGGGTTCTGCATCTATTTTCAGATACTTATACATCTGATACATCTGGTAGAAGTAGGGATGAAAAATCAGCTGCATGGTCGGGTATGTGTATATCTGATCGAACTGCGGGTTCACATTAAGCATGTGGAGGAAAATGTTGTACTTTCCTAGATCGCTGTGCAGGTGGATGTAGTCCAAGTACTTCTTCGCTAAGGCGTTACAGTCGTAAATGGAAAACAACATATAGGCCACGAAGTGAAGGTACACGTTTGCCGACTTTATGTAGTTCTTTAGAAACCTCCTGTATAGTTTGGTGCACGGGTTTTTACCGTCGATGAAATGGTTACTCTTGAGGTAGTGGTAAAATATATAGAAAATTTTCTTCACGCTTAGGAGGTGCTCTCCGTTCAGGTCACCGGCATGGAATGAGCGTCTGCCTGTCCTCTTACTTCCCCGTGTCTTTGCAGAAGCACCCGAAAAACAATCGCTCGGTGAGGAACTTCCCACACCGCTTCGTACGCCGCTTGAACCTCCGTGGGGCCTTGCTGCCTGGGGATCCTCCTTACCCCCCACGCCGAACAGACTCGTCATGGAATCCGACTTTCCGCTACTGCTGTGCTGCGTTTTTATTTTCTTGTTAACTTCGTACGACGTGCTGTTCGAATCTTTTTCGCTTCCCTTTCGGTTGGCCTCCTCGGGAGCATCGGTGGGTGCATCTGTGGGTAGTTCCCCGAATGTTTCCCTCTGTGTGGAATCAAAATGGGGCACTCCCTCAGATGGATCTTTGTAAACTTCTTCTCGGGTTGGTTTTCCCTCTGCGGGGTTACTACTGCGTGACTCGTGTCCACCGCGGTAATCCGTCCTCACTACACTTGTGCCTGTACCTTCCCCTTTCGCATGGTAACCGTTAATTCGATCCCTATGCTTGGCATACTTCCTTTTCCACCTCTTTGTCCTGAAGAAAGCGTCGGTGTATTTACTAAACTGGTACTCTCCATCCTCCGGGTGAGTAGAACCACCACACGTATCACCAACATGGTAGTATTTTCTCGCTTCCTTTTGCCCCCCATGGAAATGAAGAAGAATATTCTGCACCAAGTACAGGGGTATGAAGTCGTAGAGGTTATACACATAGCTGTATATCCTCCTAATGTTATAGAAAAAGGTTCTGTTTAGACCATTAGCCTTTAGCAACATGTGGTACCTGAGCATTTTGTTGACGTCCTTATATTTGTAGAAGTCCATTTTGCAGTTTTTCAATTTATTTTTCATGCTGGCGTATTTTTTTCTCGTCATGAAATCTACAAATGAATCTGGGGGGTTGTTCTTCTCGTGTATCCTTCGTCTGAATAGGGTGTTGTCCAGATCGCTGCTGGAGGCGTTTTCATCGTGCAGGGATCGGAAGTCTAGACTTCCCTGACTGTTGAAGGAGGAGTCAGACGTGTCAGACGTGTCCGACGTGGAGTAAGCGTGACAACCAGTGTGACTTCCCCCGTTTGGGCGATCCCCTCCACAGCTGTCATATCCATCGATCCGGTCATTCAGCATGTTTTCCGCATTTTGAATGATGCCCCCTTTGTCCGGCTGCACCATTTGGGAGATGTCCACCCGTTTCATATCGTGGGGGTCCACGAACACATCGGCAGGGGGGTTTTCAGCCCCGTCTTCTCTGCTATTCTGCACTTGTGACGCAGATTTGCTATCACGTTGTAGGAAGGTGCCCAACGCAGAAGAAATGGATGTACCACCCGAAGATTTTCTTCCCCCGAGGGTTGTTAGTAGTCCCTTCTTCTCCTTTCCATCTTGATTTTTGGCCCCCTTTACCATCTTCACCGATTTGTGAAAGAAATTCACAAGCAGATCATCTGCGTATTTATTTTTTTTTATTTTCCTCCTCCTTTTTTTACTTTTTTTCATGTCTTTTATTAATTCCCCCACGTCCAGTATTTCGTTGAGCACACCAAACGAGGCGGTTATAGCATCCGCTGTGACTCCACCTTCATCGTACCTGTCTTCTTCTTCACACTTGTGGCACTTCTCCCCTGTGGATTCCTTATCTGAAAAATGAATGGACTCATTGCTGTTGAAACTTGCATCAGAGAAGTTCACTTCTGCTGGAACTCCATCTGCAATGTCATCACCTACTCGGGTTAAGAGAAACTGCTCAGATAGAATTTCTGCCTCTTTCTCCCTCATATCGTGGATTCTCTTAATAACCCTTAGACTGAACAGGTTCTGGTAAACGTTGTACATATAGAACAGGTGGTTCACGTAAGGGACGTCTTCAAATTTGCATCTAAGTTGACTCACCAAATTGACGTGTCTAAATTCAAAATCGTGGTTCTTCATTTTGGGGTCGAAGGAATTCTCTTCTGCGCCGTTGGTCAGGTAATGGTCACTGATTTCTTCATTAGCTGTGTTATACAGTTTGTATTTAAAGAGGTTCAGCTCGTTTGGCAAATGAGGTTCCTCCAAATATTCAGTCGATCTGTTGGCGTGTAACTTTGCCGCAGTTAATAAGCCTTCTCTGGAGTTACTCATTGCTGCGCTTCCCAACGATTTGGACTGTACCTCCTGCTCTTCGAAGATGTCTCTCTTGTAGCTGCTCGTGCATCCTGGGGGACTCTTACACGTGTATTGGTTCGATTCGTTCTCCATCTGGGTTGCTCCTCCACTTCCACTTCCACAACCGCTGCTGCTACTGGTCAAGTAGTTATAGTCCCTCTTCATCACAGCTTTGTTTTTCATGAGGGGCCCCTTCTTGCTCTCCCTCATATGAGGAAGCCTGTTCTCATATAACACATGGAAGGATCCCCACTTGGAGTTCCTCCTTCTGTTATACACAAATGGATAGTACTCCTTGAAAAACTGATCATACTTGGTAAAGTTGGTACTTAAAAAAATATTTATGGGCATGGACCCATTAAAGTACATATGCTTCATATACTCATCGTTCATTTCGCATAACAGAAGCATCAACTTTTTTGTCTTCCTCTTAAATTCGTTCATTTGCACTAGCTTTTTCATCGTTTCGTGTAAAATGAACAGTTTTTTCTTTTTCTCCCTATTCGCTTCATCCGGTTTAGTTTTTTCCAACCCATCGGAATGGTTATCTTCTCTTTGCGTTTCCTCCCATGTGTGCCCTATTTTTCGCCTTGCTTGTTCAGGCGATTTTTCAACATTTTCTTCCTTTCCATGTGTGCAACCCGCAAGGATATCATTCTGCTGGATACAATCCTTCAACAGTTTTATCTCTGCTTGGTTAAAATGGTACGAGAGTTTCTTCACTTCCTGGAACAGCTCCATGGGATTTATCCGGTCCATCCATTTGTCCCTTTCCCGACGGGGTGGTTCCTTTCCCTTGATTGGGGCGCCACCAGAGGAGTTGTTTACGCTTGGTTGGTCATTTGGTGAGTCTGCCCCCTCTTGCTCATTGGGAATGTCCTCCCCAACGAAATGGTCAAATATGAACGTATGAAACATTTGGTACTGTATCTTCTCCTCGTCGTCAAACTTTTCCGTGTCGTCCTTCTCGTCATCATTCCGTTTAATGGAAGGTGGTGCGTTCACACAACTTTCGTGATTCAGCATGGACTCGCTTATATATGCACATGTGGTGTTGCCTGCCTTCGTGGGATAAGTTCCTTCCTCCAAATTTATACAAACATATTTGGCAATATTTTCAAAGTTTTGCCTAACTTGTTCAGGTGAAAATGATGAAAAAATGTACCTGACGTAGGATTTTGAGATTTCTCTTATGAACACTTCATTCATAATTTGGAAGCTTAAAATGCTTAGCGAAATGGAGATAAAGTGCTGAATCTCCGCTGGGGTGTGAAGCAACTGATTCAGGAAGAAATGCATGAATAGTCTTAAGACGTCTACTGACAATGGCACCATGGCTAGCTTATTCAGCAGGTGTGCATTTTTTATCTTGTTGAAAAAACGTTTGTAATTATGATCGGTGAATCGATAGGGGTACACATAATCGAATGAAACGTTGTATAGGTTCTTCCACAGCTGTAGATTAAACAGGTTGGAAATTTTCTTCTCCTTTACGATGTTCAATTCATGCTTGTGAAGGAAGAAGTTACGCACCAGTGTTTCGATCAGGTTATTACACGACACGTAGTTTATATTTTTGTAGAAGAGGTGAACTAATATTTCGTTGTAGAGTATCCAATGCAGCTTGTCCATCTCAATCGCGGTGTTGATGTTTCTCCAGAATTTGATATTTAGGGCGTCGCATTTTCTTCTCACTTTTTTCTTCTTCTTCTTTTCTTCAGTTGGGTGTAGGTTGGTCTGCCCCACAATCGGGGAAGCGTTCCCTACTACGTTCGACACCACGTTTAGTAACGCGTTGGCCAACGCATTTGACGAGATGCCCGTTGACGCCCCTGTTCCAACGGAGACACCTCCCAAATCGATCGCTCCACCCCCTCTGCGGCGCTCCCTTTTGCATCTGGCGTAGTACCCTCGGTTTACAAAAAATAAATCTTCCCTCCTCAGACGACGAATCTCCTCCCTATTTACAAACTCGACGCACTTCCAATCTTGTAGAAAGTCCGGGTAAAGCTCCACCGTCTCGTACAAGCTCATCACATCCTTCACTCCTACCTCTTCAATGTCGATGTCTTCATAATGATCCTGATTCTTGTGGTTATACTCAAAGTCGATTAGCTTTTTATAATTCCTTGAATGATTCTGTAGCGTGGAAAACGTAGCGTTGTTGTGGTGGAAGATCCTCCACGACGTTTCAGTGATCAGTCCCAACTGGATGATGCACATCCTTAACGCTTTCATGTCGAAAAGGGGTTCTAGCTTCTGATTCTGTAGCGTATCTTTATACAACTCGTAGTATCTCTTGTTCGTACTTATGACTCCATCCCAGCTTTTACCAACATTTAGGTGCCTCCTATAAGTGTTATGCCTTTTAAAATGCTTTGCCGTGCATTTATACTGAAATTTTGCTGCATTTGTCGATTGGTTGTCTTGTTCCACGTCTTTCGTGTCCTCCTCTCTTTCCCCGGAGTGTATCGTTCTGATCGTCCTTCTCCCGCTTCTCCTCTTTAGGCACTTCTCCTTCTTCCTTTCCTTCCCCAAAGTGGAGCCAATTCCATCACCCTTTGATTCGAGCGCAGATTCTGGTGCCTTACCAATCGGGAGGTCAACACTTCTGGAAATCTCCTCCTCCACATTAGAAGAAACATTCGCCTCACTGGAGGGGGGGATCTCCCCCGTGTGCGGTTCCCCATTAGCTTCGCCTTTCTTATCGTCTTCATTCGTAGCACCCATGTCGACCTTGCTACTGGGTGCACCAACGGAAGCTACATAGTCTGATAAAGCACCATGCACCGACTTGCCATCCAAATTTGTAGTAACTTCCGATTCAATCTTTGGTCTTTTCTCCATCTGACGTTCATGGTGATCACTGTAATCATCTGGCATCTCCTCCTTCAGACGGTTTACCTGTCCATTCGATGAGGAGGTATAACTACTCAACGGCAGTTCGTACTTCTGAATGGCCTCTTCAATGTTCGATCCCTCATTTTTTAAATTACTTTTTATAAAATCTAGGAGAGTTCTATCCAAGTGGTAATTTAGGATGACCTCCTCTACGTTTTCCTTCGTGCCAGGTTCTTCTTTCACATCCACCCCTTCGGAACTTTCATCTTCCACTGCCTTCTTCCCCTCCTCCGTCTTGTCAATCTTCGCGGTGAAATAAAATTGCTTGCATTCGGCTGGCGACGACTGAGCTAAGTGATTATCCCTCACCATGAAGAACTCCACCTGCTTTATATACTTCAAGGGCACACTCACGTAGTAGGCCAAGAACCCATTTCGGTACCGGTAAAAGAAGTTGGAGTTTTTGTAGGAAAAGGTGAACTCCTGGTTTCCATAGTTCAGTGTGTTCTTGTGCAGGTACAGTTCTGTTCCGCTGGTCCCCAAGGGGGGGATAACTTCCTCACTTGGGATGACTTCCCCTGTGGGGGTGATTTCCCCACTTGGGTTGGTGCCCCCCGACGAGGAACGCTGCGAATCCTCCCCCTTGTGGTACAGCTCGTCGTACATGCCACCCTCATTGAGGTAAATCTCCCTCAAAATCATTTTCTTGTTCAGCTCGTAATTTTCATATGACAAGAACCCATTTAGAACCCGTCTACTCACCAACTTTTTAAAACGTACATTAAACATATCTCCCACTTTATTCTCATCGTACAGGTTGTATGTGACGTTGTGGCTGGAGCTGTTCGGGACAAACTCTTTCTTCTCTTCTGTAAAATATTTCGCCTTCTCTTTGGAGTTATTCTTTTTTCCTTTACGCATATATTTGAAGTGGAACTCTTCCGGGATGTCACTGTCGAGGGCTCCATTGGCCGACGTCGACGAGGAGAAGGATCGCTCCGATGCGACAGACGCATTGTCATCCATTTCGTGCTCTTCCGTACTGCTGATCAGGCCTCCATGGGGGGGTTCTACACCGGTTGAGGTTCCCGTGTCGTCTCTATTTTTGAGTTTGGGTTCGGGCTGCTCATCAGGCAGCTCCTCCACCCTGTTCGTCCTCCTGAGTAAGTCAGCCAAGTTCCTATTCGAATGGTCGAGAAGCAACTCACGCTCGCAACAGTCATAAATCCTGTAACTGTCCCCTTGGGACACATACCGCTTGGGAATGTAAACCACGAAGCAGTTGGCTATGGACCTACACAGAGGACACGTAAACTCATACTTCGTTGGACTGGAAGTCTGCGATTGAGCATTCCTGGACGGAAAAATTTTCGTGTTGTGCAGGCAGGTCATATGGATGAAATGGCCACAGGTGTATATAGCTGGGTGTTTACATGGAAAGGCAACTTTATTTTTTTTTATAATTTTTTTTAGCAGATTCGAGTGGGATGCAAAACAGATGTAGGCCAGCAAGTTGTTCCTGGTCATTCCTTCTTTGCAGAGTACACAGATGCAATTCTTCTCCTTCGACTTTTCGTATTCACAGTTGGCGACATCGTCCGGGTCGTCCGGTTTTTTCTCTTTCCTGGCGCTTCTTGCCTCTTCCTTCTTTGCAGCGGCGGTAACTGCGGTGACATCTGTGACTGCACTAGGTCCGCTTGTCACTTCACTTGTCTCCTCGCCTGCCACTTGGTCGGTCAATGCACCACCCGCCTCCTCCAAAATGTCTTCATCCGAGTCCAACTCCTCCTCCAGGAACTGGCTGAACTTGAGTTGCTGATCCTGCATCATTTTGAGCAGGTCCTGTTGCCTCTGCTTCGCAACCTCAATAAACTGATTACCGCTGCTTACATTTTTACAATCGTAGTTCTCAGATAGGAGCTCCTTCATCCTGGTAATTATGGTGTTCCTCACTTTTTGGAAACATTTGTCTTCGTTCGAGTTGACGTTGCTCATGCTTCTGATCAGGTTATGCACGGCCGCCTTGTTCAGCGCGTACGTTCTCTTCTTCTCCGTCTTTTGCTCCGTCTGAGAGTTCGATTCGTTTCCTACTGGGGGGGCACCACATGCATCACATGAACCAGATGCACAGCCGACTACCCCACTCGACGGTGTGTCTTCACCTGTGCGGCGCTTTCCCCTTCGTTCCCTCTTCAGCACATGGATCTCATCAAAAATAAGCATCTGCTCGGTATTAGGATTGGCCCCTTTGGAGGATACTCTTGTTGCCACTTGGCCATATGGTGCACTTTTTGTTTCCATCTCTTTTGCGCCTTCTAGCAAAGTGGGATTCTCCTCATCTGGGTTCGCCCCTTCAGGGGTATGACCCTCATTCAAAACGTCGCTGCTTTGCTCGAACCGCTTTTCACAGTTGTCTTCTGTCCCCGCCTGGTCATCCAAATGGTCATCCAAAAGATCGTCCGAATGGTCGTCCGAGTAACCATCTGATTGGTCGTCTGAGTGACTCCCAAGAGAGGTGCAGTTGGAGTAGTAGAACCCGTTCAGGTACTTAAACGGGTGAGCCGCATCCATGATTATGCTAAGCAATTTAATAAGCTTAATGAAAATATCGATTGTACTATTTAGGCTACTATTACTCGGGGTGGATGGAAAGGAACGTCCAGGTGGACGTCCGTTTCGATCACTGTCCCTTCTCCCACCAGACAAGTTTAACTGTAACGGGTTCATCGCTTCGACAGGGGTTATATTCAATTCTTCATTCGATGTGTAGTCCTCTACAGAAATGTTGTCATCCACATTTCTTCCTTCCTGATCCCTCCCCTGGTTGAGGTATCTTATTCCTGATCTGTTCTCTAGAATGGATTCTACAATCACGTCATTAATCATATTGTTCTCACTTATGATGTCGCTAATTATCTCGGAAAGTCCTTCTGCGTTTAGTTGTCTGTAGGTTCTGTTCGTTTGTCCTTCCCCTACGTGGCTGTCTGTTACGTTCACGATTTCCATGTTAATGGAGTTGTGCAGATTACGACTGATTAATATTTCTGCGAAAAGCGTTTCGTTCTCTCCGTTGTCATCTACTATTATGTAGGTGTTGTTGTTTCGGCGCGTCGTGGAGGTGTTGCTGTCAGTGGGGGGATTATTCTCCTGCGGGTTTGTGCTGGTTACACCGTTTTCTTCTCCCCCTGGGGATGCCTCTTCAGGGGATGCTCCACCTTGGAATGTTGCCTGTGCTTCTTCGTCCTCCCCCTCTCCGCTGCCCTGCTCCTCCTCACCAGTGCCGTTGCCTTCCCCCTGACTGAGCAAATTGTACAGGTCGACCTCGTTCAGCACGAAGGCCCCGGGGGGAAACTCCTCACTGTCTGCATTGTCGTCATTGTCACCATTGTTGTCATTGTCGCCATTTGGGGCGTCCTCTCCGTTTTCCCCTTCGTTTAATGCACCGTTCGCCTGTGCATTGGCCGCCACGTTTACATCTGTCGGTTCGTTACGCTGCGGGGTTGCAGCTTCGGCTGACCCGTCCACCGTGGCAACGGCACCACGGTCCGTGCCGCCCTGATCAGATTCATCCCCCCTAGCGGCTTCTGCCCTCCGTTGGAAATCCTCGTTGACAACAAAAATGGTGATGAGCATGGGGACGAGGCAGCTTCGCTTGAAGGCGTAGAACAGCAGGTTCTGCACCTTTACGAAGGAAAAGTTCATGTATTCGTTGTCCTCTTGTCTGGAACAACCGATATAAGACGCTTTCTCCTCCTTGATACACTTCTCATTAGCCGACTGGAAGTCCTTATAATTTGCAATGGGCCAAAAAGCATCATACAGGAACCAAGCGCTCTTATTCAGTTTTATTAAGTTGACGTTGCTTCTGGGCATGTGCGTGGTGTAGCCATACTTGTTCGTCAGTTCGTAGAAACTGGGGTGGTGTCTAAACTGCTTGGGGAATTCATCCTCCAGTTGGAAATACTGAAAATCCTTCGAAGCCAACAGCTGTATCAGTATCTTCTTAACGTAGTACTTTCCTCTCTTTTTATATTTTTCCTGGGAAGTCTTCCTGGGGATGTTACTAAACTCGAAGTAGTACAGCTCGTTGAATAACCGCACCAACAGGTCGTAAAACAGTTGAAAAAAGAACACGTGATTTATTCTCCTAGAGTCTATGCTTAACTTTCCCGTGTAGATGTCCTCGAAAATTCGGTGCACCACTTTCATGTGATGAATTTGAACCTCCATGTAGATGTCCTGCTCATTTTTCACGTTTAGGTTTAGTCTAAACGTTTTAAAAATAAGCTGGTAGAGGATCACAAAGGGGTTACTTATCTTTTCCTGCATGAATTGCTTCACGTAGTCGTTCCATTTTTGCTTGCGGGGGGCACCGTTAGAAGGGTTATTCCCATCCGCCTCCTTCACTACAACCGAGGATTCCTCCCCCGCACGTTGAAGCGCGTAACTTCCTAAAAAGCTGTATACCGAGTCGAAGTCTATTCTCTGCTTTTCGTTCACCACTTTGGTAAGATCACTCTGTCTTCGGTAGGTACATTCCGCTGTGTCGTCTCCACATACTGCGCTGGATTCTTCCTTTTTCTCTCCTCCCTGCGGCTGCCTCTTTCCATATATTAGGCTCTGTTCCTCTGTTGGGAGGTCCTCATCATGGTGGGCAATATCGTTGCATATTCCACCGGGCTGATTTCCCCCCTGCTCCATTGTCCTCTCTATATGACCACACACGAACGGTTCTCCCGGTTTGGTTAACTCTTCCTTGGAGCTGCTATCCGTCCCAGATACGAACCCATGCAGCACTGAGTCGTCGGCAACACGTCCGTCCGAACCGATGTACTGACTGAACAATTTCCTCATCATAGTTTTTGTACCCTTATCTATTTTAACTGTCTGCTTTTCATATAAGGGTAGTAGGTTCATCATGATCATGGCAAACTGGATTCCTATTAAGTCACTTTGGAAGAAGAAGGACGTTTCGTATTCGTTCACCTGGAAGGTCATCTGTGGTCCATTGCGAACCCAATACCCGTACTTTATCTCATAAATGAAGGTCAACACGTGGACGTTAACATAGAGAATATACTTTAAGAGCTTTAAGTTGAAAAGGTTCAGGAATTCAAAGACGTCTCTCATGTATAGGTCGATGTATAATGGGTTCAGGTAGATGTCGCTCCTATTTTGCTGAAAATTTATTTCTAAAAATTCATTAAATTCTATGTCTTTTTTTTTTATTTTTTTTTCGATAAGATCATTCTTGCACTTCACTTTAACTTCCTTCTCTTGAATATTTTTTCTGTACAAAATTTTGTCGTCCTCTTCCTTCTCCTTCGAGTCGATGGTTTGAATGACCCATTTGAAGTATCTGTCTTCTAGGTCCTTCATCTCTTCCAGATAGGCTTTCGTTTTTTCGTTCTTCACTTCTTGCAGATCGTTTAGGAAGGGCTTCCGATGGAAAATGCGCATTTTTATTTTGTTCCCGTCGTCTTCGTACCTTTGTTGGAGGTCTTTCCTCTTGGTGAGCGTTTCTGGGGGGGTTTGCTCGACGGAGTAGAAATCTTTCAGGAAGGCACGCACGATGTGGGTCCGCTCGGCTTCACTCCTGGGCGGTGTGTAAGACGAATTACCTGTTTTGTCCTTTTTCCTTCGCAACCCCCTCAGGTAGATGTACTTGTACCAGTACACGTCGTCGATGCATTTTTTGACCACGTCGAAGTTTAGGATCATCACGAAGAAGCGGACCAACGGAGAGTGCATCGATCGCAGGTGCTTCACGCGTCTCGGTGGCTGTTCCTGCTTGGCCTTCGTCTGGTCGTTTGTAGCATCGTTTGTTGTGTCATTCGTTGCACCGTTTGTAGCATCGTTTGTAGAATGGTTCGTCGGGTCATTCGTTACGTTGTCCGTTGCAGTGCTAGGCATCCCTGCCGGCGCGTCGGTCTGCGGGCCAACCCGGTGGGAAGCAGAAAGGATGCACTTCTTGACCCTGAAGAAGGGGCGATCCCGTTTGATCCTTCGCTTAGGGCGAACAGTGTCCACATCCGAGGAGGAGTCCCCCGAGAAGGGAAACAAATTCAAAGAGCAAATGCTCTCTATGGTCAATTGGTACAGTAGGAAGAGGTTCCTAAAATTCGCGTTGGCTTCTCTTTTGCAAAAATTTGCCAACGGTTCGAAGACACGAAGGAGGTAATTCTCTATAGTAATGGCATAGGAGCTGGACAGATCTTCATAGATTATGTGCGCCTTGGTGTATCTCATTTGTGAGTTCATCCGATGCAGAAGTGACAGTAGGTGAAGGATCTTCCTAATGATATATTTGTTGAAAAGAAGAACCTTGATCACATCGTTGTGGTAGAGTAGATATTTCATGTCGACACAAATTCGGATAATCACTTCAATGTCGGAGCGTAGCAAGTTCTTAAACATAATGCACCTGGTCGTTGGATTATATATGCAGAACTCCTCGATCAGTTTTATTAGGTCGTTCAGAAAATTATTCACCACTAAGGTGTAGGCAATTTCTGGCACAGTCAACACTTGTACGGTTAGTCCATTCAGGTAGTTGTTATCGTTGTAGGATTTGCTGTCTACAACACGAACCACCAGACTGTAATACTTTGCCAATTTGAAGGCAAACCTTTGTTTGAAATATGGGTGCACAAAAAGGGACAGGTAAAGGGAGTATAGAACTCTCTGCACTGCCGTGTAGAAGGAGTAATGCAGGTTGATCAGGTAATCAATCTTCGCTCCTGTTAATACGTTGCAAATGATCTGTCTGAAGAGGTAACTAGTTATACCTAAATCTTTGAAAAACTCCAACGCATATTCTATATACTGCGCATTGGCTAGCGAGAGGAAGTATCCATCCTTTAGAATTATTTCTTTAAATAACGATCCTACTAGATTTTCTAAGTCCTCCTTCATCCTGTTTTTTACGTCCTCTTTTAATATGCACTTGTCGACCAGGTGTTGCTCTTCCATCCCTCGGTGGTCAAAACAAGCTCCCTTTATATTCCATGACGTATCCCCACAGTCACAACATCCTCCACTTGTGTGTGTAAGTCTGTATACGTGATTCCTATGATTGGATGCAAAAAAGCACTTTGCGCAAATGGCACAGGTTGGGTCTCCTTCACAGTTGTAACACTTGAATGCGAAACTGCCTTCCTTCCATTGTTCTGTGCAAATACCGCTATTTCCATGAATTTCCTTCAACTTTCTGTAAATTTCTTCCACCTTGGGGTCATCGTACAGCCTCCTCCTCAAATGCTTCATCACATCCTTCTTGTTTGCCACGCCATTTCCGTAAAGACTTCGTAAATACTTGGAAATGGTTTGTGCCTCCCCCTTCTTCTCCTCGATGGGCTGCGCCTCCAGCATCGTGCCGGCACAGCGGTTACCAGGTGGTTACCAGGTGGTTACGTAGCGGTTACGTAGCTGTTACGGGGCTATTATGAAGCGATTATTAAGAGGATAATTCACGCCTACGGGCGTTGCTTCGCCGTCACAACTTTACGTCCTCCACCCCACGTGAAAAATAAACCACGCACAGAAATCACGTGTGTGCTGCTGCGGGAGAATACTCACATGGGACGCGTCAAACGCGCATGACGCATGTGTCGAACGCGCTATATAAAAGGCAAAAAATCCCAAACGTAT